>NC_083283.1:51283814-51624350 GCF_963506605.1 Zootoca vivipara | reverse complement strand
ATGCTGTAATGACATTTGGGGGGGGGGGGAGTAATTTATGTATTCAAGTCTCTGGTGGCCAGTTGGGAAAACGGTACACTTGTTTGTTTTTCAATTTGTTATGCCAGTGTGCGTTTAGGTTGAAAAGGGGTCTATAATTGCTGGCAGCTGTAGTTAGCAAATGTTTAGTATGCAACATATAGTCTTTTCTGTGAGTTCTGCATACTTCGGTGACCACGGAAGTTAGATAAGTCATCTATGATTTATCTTGCTTTATTTAAACCATTTAGGATCAAAAGCATTGCACTTGTCTGGGCAGGCCCATGAACACGCAATGCGAACCTCCTTTGTTCTTGTGCTGTCAGATGTGGCCCCACAAATGAGAGGTGCCAGAACATTTTGCCAAAGGATTCGTTAACAGTTTGTGCTCTGCTACAAGCACCTCAGACTAATGAGCTTCCCACAATCCCCTGCATTTGTCATTGCTGCTTACTATGGTCCATGAAAGGGAGAGCATGGTTTTCCCCTGCCGGCTCTGATGTCATGCAACAAATCTACACAACTGGTGTGTGTTTTTTAGGTGGGATTTTCTGCAGACAGGAGACGGAGAGGAGAGAGAATCAACCTTGTAGGACAAGGCAATGTTATGGTTAAAATACTTTAAGAGAAAAGGCCCATTTTGGGAGTGGAGTGAAACAGAGGGCAACCAAAATAGTCAAGTAGCAACTCCCCTATAAGGAAAGGTTGCCGTGTCTGGGATTTTTCAATTTACAGAAATAGCAAATAAGAGGTGCGTGGCGTTCATATAGAGCCCCCGGTCGTTTCACGGACTATTGACCTGTATACCACTACTTTATTCTTCCGCTGCCACCAATTTTGTGGGGGGAAACCCAGGGCTCCCCAGTGAAGCACTGAGTCTCAGTCAGGTAGAGTTAACAATGAAGATTAAAGTTTATTTCAAACACAAACAAGTTTTAAAATATATTCGAAATGCTGTCACTCTCTTCCCTCTCCGTCTTGTCCCTGTCTCTAACTCACTCTGACTCCTCTATCTCCCCTCCCAAAAGAACCAACCAACTTAACTGTCCAAACCTCTGGGCTGAGCCTCAAAATCAGGTGGGCTCTGCCTCTGGGATTTCTTATTGGTCAACCTATTAACCCTTTCTCTCCCCAAATACAAACATATCCCCAAAGAATGGGCAAACACCACAGGTGCTTATAAAATTATGCAAGGCATTGCATTTTTTTCCTCCTTTCTCCTAACACTGGAACTTGTAGACATCCAGTAAAGCTGACTGTTGGAATATTCAGGACAAATAAAATAAAGCACCTCTTCATGCAATGTATACTTAAACCACAGAACCCATCCCCACAGGATGCAGCAACAGCCACCAACTTAGATAGCTGAACAATAGTATTAGACAAATTCATGAATGATAAGGCTATCAATGGCTGCCAGCCATGATGGCTATAATCTCTCCCCATGGTCAGAGGCAGTAATGCTTCTAAATACCACTTGCTGAAAACCACAGGAAAGAAGAGTGCTCTTGTGGCTGGATCCTGCTTGTGGGTTTTGCACGGGCATCTAGTTGGTGAGAACAGGATGCTGGATTAGGTGGGTTGTTGGCCAGATCCAGCAGGCTCTTCTTATGCTCTTAGAAGAGTTTGGATTTGATATCCCACTTTATCACTACCCGGAGGAGTCTCAAAGTGGCTAACATTCTCTTTTCCCTTCCTCTCCCACAACAAACACTCTGTGAGGTGAGTGAGGCTGAGAGACTTCAAAGAAGTGTGACTACCCCAAGGTCACCCAGCAGCTGCATGTGGAGGAGTGGGGACTCGAACCTGGTTCACCAGATTACGAGTCTACCGCTCTTAACCACTACACCACACTGGCTCTCTTAGAGCACAATACAGTACCACTGGGGACTGTATCAGGTCTTGTGGTTCTGAACTTCAGGAAGGTGGATGGAAGGAAGGGATACACTGTCTAGAGATCATGGAACCATGTGAAACCTTACATGCCAACTCAGTTTCATGATTTCGAAGGGGAAACCCTGCTATGATCTTTTTCAACTACTACGTCCATAACACTTCATAGCATTTATAATACAAAATTCTGGTTTAAAGAATCAGATCATAGTGGGAAGGATGGAGAGTGGAAAATAAGTGGCTTGGCGTGGCCAGTTGTGATGGATTTAAATGCATTTTCTGATCCTTAAGAGTTCTGTATGAACTGTATCTGTATCTGTGCTTCCGCCTAGGGAGCCACAAGACAGCTGGAAATCTCTTTAGCTACCACATCTGCTTTCTATTTCTTCAGGATCAGTGCTTTAATTGTGAACCTCCTTCAACGGGAGTTGTTCCATACAGAACACCAGACTTCTAGAGAAAAGAAACTGTCTGTGAAGGAAGACAAACTGTGAAAACAAGCATGACCCCTAGTGGGAAAGGTTTATTGGAATGGATAACTGTAAACACCCCAGTCTTTGAAAGTGCACAAAGGTGGTGTCAAGTACATTTTTGTTTAAGGTCACCTTCCTTCTGTCATTATATCTATACCCTGTTGTTACTTAGTGCAGTATGCTCAGTCTTTCTACCAGAGCTTATACTTTTGACAATATTTTAAGCAAAGTCAGATCTTTTGAAATATTATTTGATGGGACTCTAAGTGGCTTGCAGATAAAAACAAGACAGAAAATTCAGTTATGAAAATACAGTTAAACACTGATAGAATTATCATACCGATAATTACAATAAAAAAACAGCATGGTTCCAGCCCTTTGATTAAAAGCAATCCATTCCCAAAAGCCTTCTGGAACAAGTCTTCACCTCAGAAGGACAGCATGGAGGGAGCCAGTCTAGCTTCTCGAAGGACAGAGTTTCAAAGTCTGCGAGGGGCCACTAAGAAGGCAGTCTCTCACATGTCTGTGAATATATCAAGGTGGTTGTGAAAATCAAGTCATATTGGGTTGGATCTAGACTTACCCTTTTGCAAAAAAAATTCAATCTACCATACCCTAGAATTCCAGATAAATATTCAGCGTTGGATTCATGGATTTTGGATCTGAATGTTCTGTCATCTGCCCCAAGATCCATCATGCTTACAATAATTTTTCCAGCAAGACATGTGTATATGTTAAGAGGTATGTGGCTGAGTGGTTAATGTGCATAATAGAATAATTTTTTGTTTCAACAAAACTTTTACCATGGGTGTCCACTTTTCATGGTTTTAAATATAAATATGTTAATTTTGTGTTTGTAACTGTTTTTAATTATTTTATGTTAAATCATCTTGTGATGGTGGCTTAGAAGGCAATTAATACATTGTGACGATGAACATGATGATAGTTATACTGGCTGGCCATTGTGCACATTCCCCAGGCCTCATGGGGAATGGATACACAAGAAGGAAGTGTGCATATTGTTCAGTCAGTGTACAAAATCACCAACAAGCCTGGGGGGCCATAGATATATTGACTTACTATTCCACAATATCTGATATTATGTATAATTTCCAAGAGGCCTTGAGGAAAAGGCATATTGTGATTGCATTTTCTGCATTCTCTAGGCAATCGGATGTCAAAGAGAAAAACAGCTACCAGATTTTTAGAAGACATCTGAAGGCAGCCCTGTTTAGAGAGGCTTTTAATGTTTAATCGGTTATTTTATTTTATTTTTCTGTTGGAAGCTGCCCAGAGTCCCCAGCCAGATGGGCGGGGTATAAATATTATTATTATTATTATTATTATTATTATTATTATTATTATTATTATATATGTGTTTGAATCTGACCTCTCATCATTTCAGTTCAGAGAGGCATACATAGGTTCTCCTGGTTAAATTTCACAACTATCCTGTTGGCATAGGTTAAGCTGAGATATAATGAGTGCCCCAAGGCTACTTAATGGGAATTGTGGCCAAAGAGGGATTTGAGCACAAGTTTTTAAAGCACAAATTCTGCATCCCAACCACTACACACACTGACTCTCAAATACCATGGCAAACACATGTTCCACAAGATTCAGTGATGGCCATCAACTTGGAGGGCTCTTAAAAAAAGATTCATGTAGGATAAAGGCTATCAATGATAGGCATGCTCATTAGCAATGATGGCCATGCTTTACCTCCACTATAAGAGAAACGATGCCTCTGAATACCACTTGTTGGAAATGGCAAGTGGGGAAAAGACACTCAGATCTGTTTGCTAGTTTCCTATCAGCATCTGGATTCACATTGTTAGCACAGGATGCTAGACTAGATTGGCCTTTGGCCTGATCCAATCAGGCTCATCTTATATCCTTATGATTATATGCACAGCACTGTACATTCATTGTGTATCTTTGTGATGAATATGCATATGATCTTAGAGACGTCACTCTCAAGTTGTATATTGTGACACATAACTGCTTCAAATCAATACTAGTGGCACATTAAGCCTTTTGAACAGCATCACTTCACTCAAACCAAATGTTTCTCTTTTAGAAGTTTGTGAACTTAGAAAACTTCAGTGTAATGAAATGTGAATAATAATAATAATAATAAACTAGACTAAACTGAGGAAGTGCTGGTATTTGGTGATTTGTTTCATTAGCTTCTGATCAGCCAATGATACATTTCCACTTAATGTGATGCAGCAGATTTGTAACATTCAACATCCAGTGCTTGCTCTGGAGCGACCAAAGACGTGTCTGTATAAATCAGAACAACTTAAAGAGGCAGGGAAAGGGCATCCAAGGACAAACCACAAGCTAAATGGAGCCAAAGTGAGTTCTTAAAAGCAAAACTGTTGGTTACCCTTCTTTAATATGACTGTTCCAGCCCACTGAGATCAAATTGGAATATCACATACGGAGATGTGTGGTCTCGGCAGGACTTCATCAATATATTAAAGATTAAGAAATACTGCAGTCTTCTGTATTTCACAGGTCAACTTCTTGCATTTATCCTCATGTTCTCTAGGAGGAGGAGTCTGAGGTTACATGAATGATTTGTGCTCTTGACGCTATTGGGGCAGTCACATGCAATCTAGCTTTTAATATTGTTTGGTATCTGAAGAAGTGTGCATGCACACGAAAGCTCATACCAGTGACAAACTTAGTTGGTCTCTAAAGTGCTACTGGAAGGATTTTTTTTTATTTTGTTTCGACTACGCTAGACCAACACGGCTACCTACCTGTAACTGTGTCTGAAAAGGTTTTGGCGCAGTCCAATCAGTGCATATCCCAGCTCATCCTCCTGAAATCCCATATTTTTAGCTTAAAATATCACAAATGTTCTGGTTTATTTTTTGCTCTTATAGGCACTTCCAGACAGCAATAATGTGGTAGCACTGGATAAGCACTGCAGTACAATCTTAAAGCAGTATATATCCACCACTGATGCACTGTTTTTGTGCTAAGACAGTGGTAGCCAAACTTGGCCCATCAGTTGTTTTGGGACTACAACTCCCACCATCCCTAGCTAACAGGACCAGTGATCAGGGATGATTGGAATTGTAGTCCCAAAACAGCTGGAGGGCCAAGTTTGGCTATCACTGTGCTAAGATGTTGCAAAATGCACCCACAATAAAACACCAGTCTGGAAGGGTTGTAACTTCCTGTACAGCAAGCTAATGAAATGGTAAGCATTTGCTTGACATTAAGAGAATATAAATAAACATTGCAAGGCTGATCCCCCCCCCAGTTGGATTTTGTGTCTTATGCCTCTGGACTGAGCCACACTTCTCTTTCCCCTGGGAAAACCCATGGTTTTGTGCTGTATCAGATTGCTGTTTGTTCCGATTTAGCACTAAAGAGTGGTTTTTCTGGGGGAAAGTGGGGGAGGCAAAGGCAAAACTGCTCAGACCTGTGTCTAGAAAGCATAGGACAAGTGTAAAACTGCTGTGCTTTCTTGGCATGGGCAAGTCAAAGAGTGCATGAGGCCTCAGTGGAAACAGTGTATTCAGTTCCTGATTTCTGAGTGAGTTCATATAACCATTTATAACACTGCGCTCATCAACTGCCACAGATCCTTTGTTATCTACTGCAATAATTCTCAACTGAATATTTTCCTATAAAAAGTATTCTAATATTAGGTCATCTGTGGATGAGCATGCATGTGTGAACCATTCCTTGAGGCACTATCTGCATGTGCTCTGCATTGCCAGATAAACTGACAATTGATTGACTCTCATTTTATCTCTGTTTGCAATGCTACATTCCCTGTTGGTTTTATTGCTCTGTTTAACTGAAGTGCTGCTCCTCTGCTCTTCTTTCAGGCAATTTCTTTTTTTCTTTTTTTAAACTAAGCAGATGGCCTTTACTGCCAGTGCCTCCTCTCTGCTATTTTTTGGAGAGTTGACAATGTTCCCTGTATACCATTCTGGAATTTCTCTATTCCTACCATTCTAGCTGGTGGTGGCCACTAGACTTTTGAAATTCATTAAATAATGGAAGGCATGCGGGGGAGAGACACAGAAAAGCTTTCAGATGCATTAACAGTTCTTTGGGGAGTTTAACTCTTTAGACTATTGAACAGATGCAAGTGGAGAGTAAAATATTTATAGTACTAAAAGTAGTTGGAGAATAAACACAATCTTGGCTGTGTTATCTTTCTTTGGAAAGCAAAATGGAGTGTGTGGGGGGGGTGAGGAGGTATTCAATCCTTTAAGGAAAGCGAGTGTGTTTTGCTTTGTAATTGTTTGACATCCCTGCAATGGGCAATTATTTGACAGCAAAATGTGGATCTGGGATGCAGCAGTTTTGTCCCCAAAGACTTCTCAAATATGAAGTCTGTTTTCTGTTTGAGAGGGTTTGATATTCATTTGTTTTCTTCCATCAGAGCCAAAGAAGCCAACACAGAACTCTCAGTTTGGAATGTAGGTCAATTTTAACCTGACCGAAACCTGGGAAGGACGTTGTTCTGTATAAGTTGTTCACCAGCCCACATCCATTGGGACTTGGGACCATTGGAACTAAAGGAGTTGAAGGCAGGGAGACCAAAACTAGATGGAGCCAAAGCCAATGACAGGTAGACCATTCCCCTGGCTGGAACATAGGAAACTGCCTTATCCTTTAGTCAGACCATTATTGTCTACACTGGCTAGTCGCATCTCTCTAGGATTGCATATCCTCTACCTGGAGGTGCCAGGCATTGAATCTGGGACCTCTGCATGAAAAACAAATTATCTACTATTGAGCTATGGCCCATCCCTCACTGGTTGTAACTAAGAAGGCAAGCAGGTTGGGGCTGACTAAGAGCAGGCAGGCGTTGGTGGGACAATGCCCTATTTGCCCTAATGGACCATCCTGCACCGGTTCACATGCCTGTAGCATTGGCATGTCATTTGTCATGCATCGTTTTGGTGGGAACATACTGCACAGGATACTACCATATGTAGAAAACATTTCTTATACCTGATGAAATCCCCCTTTAAATGGAATAGGCTTTAAGTTTACGAACACTTTCCAGTGAGTTAACTCTGTTGAACACAGTGGGATTGACTTCGGAGTATACAAGCATAGGATTGCTCTTTTATATATATATTTTAACCAACCATGAAAGCTTATGCTATAAAACGTTTTCATCTTTAAGGTACTATAAGATTCTGTGTTGTTTTTGCTGCAACAGGCTTAACATGGACATCTGAAAATAGGATTGCACTGTTACAAATAAATGAATCTGTGGATTGCCCTGTTAGTGATTTTCCAGCTTTCATTACTTTCACTCTCCAGATAAACAAGGAAAGCTATAGGTGGGCTCAGAGGAATTGCTGTCTCTACCTCCTTGTCCTCCTTCTTGCCTTGGAACAAGGATCTGGCTGTTGGGTTGCTGTAGGGCCTCTGGAAGCTTGTGTTAGAGGCTCCAGGCTTCCTAAGGGCAAACACCTGTTCTCCTTCTCACCAAGCATTCAACCAGTGCAATGAAAGATAAAGAAAAGTCTTAGACATGGGTCTAGGGTGTTTGGATTCGGCTGCTACCATGCCTTCAGAAAATTATTCTGCTGGGGAAAAAGAAAGGAATATTTTGTGATAATGACCAGTTAGCAGGGCCTTCTTGCTGATCTTGCTACTGCCATTGGCCTAGGGGGAGGGAGAAAATTGGGTTAATGAGAACCTGCCTAATTTACACTTCCATAAATGTTGGGGAAACCGAAACACAGGTATGCATCAAAATTTTGCAGCAGATTCTGCGGTGATAAAAAAGAAATGTGCACAACAATGTATATGTTAGGGGGAAGCGTGCATCAATAGGTATATATTTGTGACAACTGCATACAAAAAGGCACTCTATTAGGGAACATTTCATGGAAAATTACATACAATTAGGAGAAAACTTCTTACAAAAACATGCCAAAATGCTGATTAATTTCCAGGACTGAAAAAATAAAATAAAATGCACTGCATTTAAAACTGTAAAATGAAGATAAGAGAAACCAAAATTTACAGATTCACCCAGCCCTACTCTGGACGTGCTGCTGGGGCAACCCCTATATGTGCATGAGTCGACTTGAACACGTGAACAGAATAAGTCTATGAATGACTCCCCTGTAGGGTTGCCAGACTCAATAGAGGACAGGACTTCTGTGCCTTTAATTGCCCTGCTCTCTTTTGAGTCTGGAAACCTTAAAGAGAAACCAGCAGACCTTTTGTTTAATTTCCAAGCAAAGGAAATTTGCTGTAGGCTTCCATGGGATTTGGACTGCCGATTGCATAGATGTCCGAAGTGTCTGGACGTTTTTGTGTAACCAGTTGCTCACACATAGGCTTCCTGAACACAGAAGTAGGAACCCCCATACTAGTTGTAATCCTGTCAACCTCTCCTTCAGTACACATGGCCATGCCAATGTGTGAACATCCAGGGGGCATCCTGTGATTTCCCCCTTCATGCAATTTATATGTGAAGGGGTGTGTATATATTTATATGCAGGTGTGCAATCCATGATAGCACTCTTACAGAAGCCAAGTAAGCAGAAAGAGAACCAATTTGAGAGAAAGGGGCTTTCTAATACGTATAAAGCCTTGTAAAGTTTAAATTCTTAGCCTTTACATGTTTACTTATGGCTAAGTGAAAAACCAAATTCCGATAATATCTTCTGTGGTTGATTTTCTCAATGTTACCCCACAAGGTGAAATCAAGGGCAATCCACGACCAACACTAGTTTGCCCTGTAGATGTGGCCTAATGAACAATCTTACAGAGATACAATCTCTCATAATTCAATTTGCACTGATTTCTGGAGTAAACAACAACAATAACATTGTGGTTCCCCCCTCCACCTCCACATAGGGATAATATCTACAGAAGCCATTGCCAAGAAACAGCAGCCATAGTGACGTTTGTGAACTTTGTCCCATATCACATTCATTGGCATGTACTGCATTTTCCCGTTTATAGGACTAGGTTCTTTTTCCTAAAAAATGATGTCCAAAATTTGGGGGTGTCTTATATAGGGACGCGGGTGGCACTGTGGGTTAAACCACAGAGCCTAGGACTTGCCGATCAGAAGGTCAGCAGTTCAAATCCCCACAACAGGGTGAGCTCCTGTTGCTTGGTCCCAGCTCCTGCCAACCTACCAGTTCGAAAGCACGTCAAAGTGCAAGTAGATAAATAGGTACCACTACAGCGGGAATGTAAACAGCGTTTCTGGCTGCTCTGGTTCGCCAGAAGTAGCTTTGTCATGCTGGCCACATGACCTGGAAGCTGTACACCGGCTCCCTAGGCCAATAATGCGGGATGAGTGCCGCAACCCCAGAGTCGGTCATGACTGGACCTAATGGTCAGGGGTCCCTTTACCTTTACCTATACATGGATAGATCTACCTCCATTTTCTTAAATCCAAGTCCCCCAAAATAAGGGGCATCTTATACATAGGGGCGTCTTATAGACCAGAAAATACGGGACATTTTAAATGTGTTTGCAAATGTGGGTTAAGAAGATAAGTCAGAAAACGATCCTTCTGTTTTGTAAGTGCAAAAGACAATAGCTGCTCCTAAGTACTTAATCAGTGTGTTGGAAACTAGGAAGGGTAGGTGACTTCCATGCATGAAAGAAAAAGGCAAGACACAGATAACTAGGCAATTAGTACCACAAATTTATTTACCATTACCAAGCAGATCTGCAGCAGTTCTATCTAGTACTGTGTTGAAATCCACCCTTTAGTTTCTTGAAAGTTTTATTTGCAACATTTAATCTATTTAAGCTCAAAGAAGGACTCTTTCCTGCTTTAAGGTCCCCACAGCAATAATGGAAGCCATGATCCAGGGAATGCATGTCTGTACACATTACTTGCTGGGAAAACTGCATTGCAAAATTCAGAGAAGTGTGAATCTCAAAGGATGGCTGCATTTTGGTTTGCATATTGTTTCAGAAAGGGCAAATTAGGTAAATTCAAATAAGGTTGAATTGCCTTTAAATGTGAACTGAATTAAATTTGCCCTCTGTCCCTACGGAGGACACTCACCTGTGACTCTCCTGATGCTTTATTTTTTTGCCCTGCCCTGCCCTGCCCTGTGTCACCAACCTATTTAAGCAGACTTTTAAGCTCTGCAGGAAAGAAGAAACGGCATGGTGCATATGTAGCAGCAAAACTGGATGCCTTCATCGGCCTCAGCTGCAATAAAACAGGTCTCCACAGCCACAGCAGGTGCTGTAACTCTCAAGAGGTTTGACTTTATGCCCAATGGCACACTCTTCCATTGTCTCAATACAGATGTATGTCGACAACCACCCCTGCCAATAGTGCGATCGCCCCTCCATGTGCAGTATAATGTATATGTAAAATGCCCAATATTCATAGACAAACAAGAAAATAGACCAAAAAAATCTACCCAATCCCAAAGTTTCCAGTCACCTATTGGCAAGAGTACGTGATCCATGATGCCAGAAAAAGGCAAACCAGAAAGGGAGCATTGTGTGGTCCCACTGTCTGACATAGCCACATGATTCTAGCTTATTCCACCTCCCTTCAGGAGCAGACCCAATGCAAACCCTTTGGGCCTTGTGGGAAGAGGAGTATGTTTCTCTCATCAGTGAACACTACTCCTAAAATGCCTGTAAGCAGAGTTGAGGTGAACACAGCTTGTGGTGAGCAAACTGCTACTTATCTTTGGTAGCACCCCGTGTCAGCCCTACTCAGAGTAGACACATTGAAAATAATGGACTTAACTAACTCAAGTCAATTAATTTCCATTGGTTTACTATTAGCTAAAAACAATCTCATTATCCTGAAAACTGCTGACTCTACCTCTTCCTTCCCCAAGGTGAAGAAAATCACCTTAGGAATCAGATAAAGGCTGAGACGGAGGTCACAGATGAGAGCACTGCTACATTCCAAAGGAGTATCTTCCTACGTCACAAGGGAAAGACCATTGTCTCCCCTTCTGCCTCAAGGTATGTCCCTCCAGCTTAGGTCAAAGGAGGAAGGATGTTGTGGAGGCAGTACTGGGTGCAGACCACCAACTCATTCCAGAGCATGCATGATGTGGGTGCACACCTAATCAGATGTATGTATGCGTAGATGCACAGCACAAACACTTAGGCAGAGTAAGGCAAAATGGTGCTTCCCAGTAACGTTACATGAATGAATTAGAGAAACAAAGCTCTGGGGGGTTGCAGTAATTCAGTGAGCAACAAATTGAAATCTGACATTTGTTGACTTTTAAGATTACTGGTAGTCAGCTGCAGAGGGAAAACAATATATAATATGTTTTCCTTTCTGACTTATTTTCTTAATCCCTATAAAATGTCAGATGGAAGGTGACAGAGAGCAACTCTCCCATGCCACTGTGTAACAAGGAAAATCCATGCCATGTGACCCAGAAATACAGGCAGAACATAATTCCTGCTGACAGCACAGCAGCAAAGTTGTACTCATGCTGGCAAGACTGCACATAGCACATGAATTTGGGTGACATTTATTGCCCAGCTTTTCTTTCTCTCTTTTCTTTATTTTCCTTTGGCTGGCTCTGTACGTATTGTTGACCTGTTAATTTCTCCACCGGGCATCAGGTGCACCACAATAACGGAGACCTCTCCGAGGAATGCTTTGTCTTCTTGCGGCATCTGTGGTAAAAGCAGAGCAGGTTTTCGGGTTCTGATCTTCACCACACCCATTCATAAATAATTCACATTCTGGGACCCAGTGTTCTCAGCCAGCACAAGGAGAAGATAAATCATGCATAACAGACCTGCAAATACCTTATTTACTTCTGCTTTTTAACTGGTCGTGGCAAAAAAACATCCGTCATTGCAGCCTTGACAACTCTGTTGACTCTGAAGTATGAAGCAGCTTTGATGGGAGTCAAGTGATCTATCGGTCCAAAACCCAATCCCCCACAAACCAATGCAGGTTGTTTGGTTCTTTTGGTCTTTGGGGAGCTGTTGTGCTTTGAGAAAGGAAGGTAAAGGCTAATTCCGCTAGTGTTTTTCCCATCCCTACTTTTTTCCCTGGTAGTTCTGTCATTTTAACAGTAAACCTCTTTTCTTAGGGTTGACAGATAACAATCATGTGATTCATGGACAATGGTGGTTTTCAAGCCATAGACTCAATCTCTGAAGATGTCATGGATGCTGTTCATGTGTGTCCCCCCATCCTAATCTGGGCTGTTCGGGATGAATCTGCTAGATCTACCTCTCCTCCCTGTTACTGTCTGGGGTGACTGTCTGAAGCGGGGAGCCTGCTTCTACTCATATAGGCGCATAAACAGGTGCATAAACCAAGTTTTACATTGCACAAGAAGAGCCAATGACTACAGAAGCTACCCCAGACCAGACTCTTCAACACAGAGAAGGCAATGGGAATGGAGGGGTGGAACTAACAGGCAGCTCCTTTTCATATTACATAGCAAACAGGCATCATATTCTGTGTTTCCCCCCAGTACTTATTGAAGACCACCCTTTTCTAATAAGCCTTTTAACTGGATATTTTTATCCAAGTGTGTACTTGTACTAGATTTGAAGTTGTTTTAAAATATGCTTTTAGTGTTGATGTTTTTATTGTCAGTTTGGGGTGTTTTCTAGTAAATGATTCTTAAATGAAATTGTGTGTGTGTGTGTGTGTGTGTGTGTGTGTGTGTGTGTGTGTGTGTCATAGCTGCCAAGTCTCCCATATTCCCCGGGAAACCCCCATTTTTCCAGCCGTTTCCCACTGGCAGCCCGGATTTACCCCCCCCCCCGTAAATCCCCCAGATTCTTACCGGCCCGGGGAGGCTCCTTCTGCACATGTCTGGAGTCTCTGGACATGCGCAGACGCAATTTCTGGCACTGCGGTCATTTTGGAAATGGGCAGAGCACACGTAGAAGCAACTTCTGGTGCTGCACTGCCCAGTTCTAAAATTGCCGCAGCGCGACTTCTGGTGCTGAGCCGCGCCGATCCCGGATTTTTCAATCTGGGAGTTGGCACCTATGGTGTGTGTGTGTGCGGGTGTGTGCGTGCATGCGTGTGCATGCACAGAGAGAGTTATTTTCTTCCTGCTTGTTAGGAAAACATATCCACCAGGGGTTGAAATTTTAACTGAAAATATAACAGTGTGAAAGTGGGCAGCACAACATACTTGTTTTGAAGATTTGGAGGTACGGTACAGTAGGGCTGCATCTACATTTCAAATGTGTATCAGCTCAAATGACAGCTAATCTTTGATTCTAGTCTTACTGTTCATATCATGAACAGAACAGAACAGACACAGCAGGATTTTTCAGAAAGCAGGTTGAGCCTGTAGTGCTGACAATTGGAAAAACACTGTTTTGACTTGTAAAGCAAGTGAAATTTGCACAGAATCACTGGGGGAGAATAAATATTGGAATACAAGCAAGAGAGAAGGCTGTGAATTGATATTTCCATTTTGTGATGAGGAAAGCAGCCTGGAATATTGCAGCTGGCAGTTTAATTGTCTATTCACCCACAGAATCCTACGTGACCATGAAAGAAAACTATTTGGGCTGCAAGTGACTTGATGCTGAGCAGTTTCTATAAGTGGGTGGGGATATTTGCAAATAATTTCAGAACACAACTGTGGTATGCACAGTGATCCTTAACATGTTTACAGACATGTAAATCCTATTGAGTTCCATGGAACTTCCTTCCTGGTGGTTCAACTATATATGATGTGAGAGATCAATTATCAGGACCACCTGCAATTTTAACATATAAGAGTGGATATTTGTGGGAGATACACCAGCTGGAAGCATAGCACAGTGGGAGGGAGAATTTACACTTCTCAAACCATTTCCCAAATTAACCCTCAGTCTAAGCTGGTGTTTGCTTTGAGTGAATTATTTGCTGGAGCTATTTCAACTACTAAGTAATTATAGTAGGAGAAGGAAATAATTCAGCAAAGAGAAATCCCACCTTCTGTCCAGAGTGTTCCCAGTGTCTATTTGCCACACCAACACATGTCAGAACAACTGAAGAAGGGGTGTAGCTCAGCAGAAGAGCATCAAGTATGCATGCAGAAGGACCCGTGTTCAATTCCTGGCATCAACTAGTTGGGCTGGAAATGTCCCTTGCCCGAAACCTGTTGTACCTGCTATTACACTGTCCTGCCAGCAGGAGACATTGTTCCAGTCCGTTTCCCCTTCCTTGCACCAAACCAGACCCAAACAGGGCAGTGGCAGACTCAAATTTCAGCAGTGCCATGTCTAGTGCTGAAATTTGGTGCAAAACCAAGAAAGGCACATCTCATCACAAGCAGTCTTCCATCTCAATAGCACTCTCCCCCTATCCTACCATCTGCCAACCCTTCCCCAAAGGGGAAAAAGAAAGCCTCACTTTCGAGATGGAGGACAGAGCTACAGATGGTAGAAGTGGTGTAGTGTTCTGACCAACCATCTTTTCCCAAGGGTGTCACCCTCTCCAGAGAACATTGTTTTCAATAATGATGATGTAAAGTCACGATGACTAGGACCATTTTACATTTCCTTCTACAGTGAGAGTGGAAGAGTTCAGGCCCTATTTATCTAGGCCACACTCCCACCCAGGTGTACCTGCTCTCCTCAGTGTCTACCAAGGAATGAATATTTGTCCATCTTGTCATCTGACTACACTGGTGAATGGCCTCTGAAAGGTTGCCCAGAAGGAAAGATATTCCTTGAACTGGGGGGGGGGGGGAGTTTGCCTACCGGTAGCACTGTTCTACAGTATCCCTATTATTTTGAATTTACTATATGGTTTTGGGGTGGGTCCCTACTTTCATGACTTCATGAGTGTTCTCTAAATTATTTGCTTTGATGTCTTGACCCCAGCCATGACAATTGATTTCCAACAGAAGCACCTGACAGTAGTAACTCCCATATTGCATAAGTACTTTATTTTATCACATAGGATTGTTGATAAAAGAAGAAAATTCACGAAGTGGCAATATTTCACATGAAAATTACTATGCAGACTCAGTAATATATCTACTAGATATGATAAAAGACTTCCTTTACTCTTATTTTTCTTTATGGAAATAATCTTTCATGAGGAATATTTATAACTATTGCCTCGCCCGATCATTTCTAGTGCTGATTTAAAAGAGGACTTTTATGCCACCCTGTGAAATTGCATGGAAGTTTTATCTCGTCACTGTAGTGAATTGCATCCCTTTCTAAGAGAACAGCTGCGGATTCAGATATGAAAAGGTGTCTGCTGGTGCCTCAAGTCTGGTTGATGATCTGTGATGTGGAGCTGTAAGCATAATTGAGTTACCTCTATTACCACAGTGCTTGAGAGCCTGTCAATGTATCTCCCATAAACCCATCTTCCCAGGGGCTTATCCGACAGCTGTATAAGCAGTTCCCAATGGGAAGCACAATACAAATTGCAAAGCTATAGAGGAAACTATATTGAGGAGCGTACTGTTATGATGGATCAATTTCCCAAATGCAAGCCAGGATCCCAAAGAGCCTGATTTAAATGACTTCTTCTGGACTTCTAGTGAAAAGAACACTCTGGGGAAAAGGAGGAGGAAATACTGAATCTGGAGACATTAAGCAGGGGTGGAGAACATGTGGACCTCCAGATGGGTTGGGACTACCAACTCCCATCAGCCCCAGTAGGCATGCCCAATGGTCACAGTTGATAGGAGATGAGGTTTGGCAACACCTCACACGTTCCCCATCCCTGTGTTAAAACCACTCAGTGTTTGTTGTAAGCTCTTTAAAGCATGAAGGGGAGTCTTCTATTATTTGCAAGTTCCAGTGCATTGAAACACAAAAGGAATAGCTTCCAAGGAAGTAGCTATGTTAGCCTGTTTCAGCAAAAACAACTAAGAGACCAATTTAAAACCTAGCAAGTTCAGGGGTCATCATGGTGTCTCAAGATTCTGTTGTAAAAATTGAGAATTTCTTTTTCATACAGTATCTATTTGATTAACGTTATTGTTATTTTAAATCGAGATAAATAAACCAAACACTTGGGCAATCTGATACTTTGAACTGGATTTAGCTGTGTTGGCAAGGCAGATATAGCACCATCCTGTATAAGATAAACGAGGCACACACAAATCTGCCTCTGCCCTTCCTTGTCACCACTACCATCTTGATATCCCTTTTAAGAAGCCTCATTAGATTTGGAAGGAAAAAAAACCCTGGAAGTAGAAGGATGGAGCCCCATGCTAGGACAAAGAACAGCAAGGAGAGATTCTGGGCAAAAGAAAGACCATAATCAACCACGTGCATGTTGTGAAATTGACACATGAATCCTTATTCTAGGGAAAAAATATTGTATGTGCAAGAATGTTCAATTACCTCTCCTCTCCCATTAGAATAGGTCATAACAACTGAGCATGTGAGGGTCGTGTACTGCAAGGGCCGGGGATTGACCTTGTCTGTGTTCATTCTTCTCCTAGCAAAGGAGATCCATTTAAGCCTCTTTGTATTCAGTTTCATCGTTAGCTTATATAATATTTTTGTTTATGACAGAAATTGTGGTCTAGTGCTAGATTTTCTAAAATCTACTGTTCTCTCTCTCTCTCTCTCTCTCTCTCTCTCTCTCTCTCTCTCTCTCTCTCTCTCTCTCAGATACTGCTTTTAAGTTGCCTTTAACTATTCTTGTTTTACGATGGGTTTTAGCTTGACGCTACTTTGAGAAGCCAAAGTGAGCCGAAAATGCAACATTTTTATAAATAAATAAAGCATATCGCTGGCTCTCCTTATCCCACCCCCACCCGCCAAAACGCCCTGTAAAAATAGCTCCTCGCACCACTAAATGTACTTTACAGGGGATGAGGGATTGCCGCTGAGTGGCTGAGGTGTGGTTAGATTGCTGCACAGGCACAAAGAGGGCAAGTTATGTCCTTGTCACCAGAAGTATGCTTTCACGCCCTCCCTGCTTTTGACTGCAAAATCTGCAAAGTCCATCCAAAGTTTCCCTGCTTTTTCTTGCTCCGTCTTCATAGCAGCTCCTAGGAAAAGGAAGCAGGAAGAGGCAGTTCACAGGCTGGCCAACAAATTCAGGTTTTGAATAGGTTGTCAGAACTGCCTCTCCTCTTTTGGTCACCAGCTCAACACTTCCCCTTCTTTTCCCCAACACATGTACAGTGGTACCTCTACTTATGAATAACTCTACTTACGAATGTTTCTACTTACGAACGGAGCTCCGTCCGCCATCTTGGATGTGGTTTAGATAGGATTTTTTTCTACTTACGAATTTTTAGATAGGGTTGCTTCGACTTACGAATTTTTTCTCCCAATGCATTTCTATGGGATTCGACTTACAATTTTTTTCGACTTACGAATGTGCGTTCGGAATGCATTAAATTCGTAAGTAGAGGTACCACTGTATGGTCTATTCAGGGTCGTCTTAAGCATATCTGGCACCATGGTGCAAAGATCCCTCCGGGTAGTGAGAGGAACATGTCAAAACAGTATAAAAACTGATGATATTATAGGCCAAGGCCTGTCTACAGAAAAAAATTGTCACATAGTAGGCAGAGGCAGATTTATGGAAGTGAGCAGTTTCACTGGGCACGGAATCTCGGGGATGCCACAGGGGATACTACAGCTATTACTTAGAAAGGAGTGTGAGAGGCGAGGGTGCACCAAATTTTGGCGCTGCACAGGGTGTCACTGAAATTTGAGACCCCCAAGGTCTCAAATGGTCTCACTCACTGTGGTAGGGAGAAGTTGGACTTCCTGTGGTACTTACACATAAGCCACTTATCATCAACAGTTCGGTGTGAAGGATTACAGCAAGAGAGAGAGACAAAGGCTACCTCAGAGCTTGCCATCTGGGAAGGATCTTGATCACTTTTTATATGTAGATATTGTTTATTGTGGATTTGCAACTTAAAAGGCAGGATATAAATAGTTCTAGTAAAGGTAAAGGGACCCCTGACCATTAGGTCCAGTCGTGACCGACTGGGGTTGCGGTGCGCATCTCACTGTATTGGCTGAGGGAGACGGCATACAGCTTCTAGGTCATGTGACCAGCATGACAAAGCCGCTTCTGGGGAACCAGAGCAGCACACGGAAACACCGTTTACCTTCCCGCTGGAGTGGTACCTATTTATCTACTTGCACTTTGACGTGCTTTCAAACTGCTAGGTTGGTTCTAGTACATAAATTTTATTATTTCGTTATTTAGAAACTTTTGAAATCCCGTTGATGAAAAGTTTGTCTTAGCAGTGTACCTCCACAGGAGGCTATTACTGTGGTTCCAACCCACCAAGTGAGCCATTGCTGGAGAAAGGGAAGCTGCTCCAGGGAGAATATTCCATCTGGAGGAAGCCTCTCATCCCCCCACAGTCAGCTTAGAAGAATTTCTTTTAGAGAGCTATGATTCAATTTTGTTGTTGTTGTTTTGTCTTGAATATGTTCTGAGTTGTAGCTAATTATTGATAATACTGCTGCTGCTGCTGCTGCTGCTGCTGCTGCTGCTGTGAGGTATAGATTGTGCTGTGATCTTTTAATATGCTTTGGGTGGGCTATGTCCCCCAAACAGCTTGCGTACATGATTTTATAAACCAGTAAGTATTTGACTCCCTGCCACCTGCATGTTTGCTGTTAACTTCCACCCTTATCCTACTGTGCCACTGTGATCCTGGCTTGCCCTTTAACACTACTTACATTGTCCAAGAGGCGAGACTCCTGGGAGCTGTATGTCAGGTGTTGTGAAGAGAATGACTTATAGACAAGATTTAGACTCTCTTCTGGAACAGTCCAAGTGAGTTCAGGAGTCTCCATTCAAATGCTTTGGGAATAGAATTGATTTTTCATAAAGGTTTTTTTCTCTCTTTCTTTCTCCCGAAGTTCAAAGCTGACTCTCGTTTCTCACTAAAAGCAAGCAAGCTCTTCCACAAATCAAGAGGATTAATTAACTTGGATTACAAAACAAGAAAAGCTCCTTCCCACCATCTCATTTCTTTTTTTATCAGCCCAATCATTCCTCAGTAAATATTTAATTGGGGTTTTTGCAAAGCTGGGAAGGTTTCTGTGGAATAGTGTAATTGCAGCTGCCAAGTATAAAACATTTCATTCACTCTGTCTTTTTTCCCCCAGACAAGATGAACTCAAATGCCCCAAGCTGTGAGTACTGAAACTCCATCCTGGGGAATTTCTCTCCCCTCTCCACCTTATGAAGAACTAGACTGATATATGGGGAAGTAAAGGAACCTAAAGCTATTTGTGGGCTATATTTATAATCTTGTTTCTTGACTTCAGCACACATGTTTCCAGCTTCCTCAGATGCACTAGCTACGTTCTTTTGAAGGAATGTGAATTAGAGGAGCTTGAGGGGGAGAGTGGAATATGCAAGCCTGTCTCAAGAATGCAGAAAAGACTTTAGCACATTTGAATTTGATTAGGGCAGTTGCATTTGTTGCTGTGGTGTATGTATGGGGGACATAGGGATGGGAGAGATTTTTGATCCAGTTCACTTTCATGGGTTAAACTGTTTAGTTCACACTTTCTCATACTGTACAATACCAAAAATGCACCCATCCTCTCAAATTCGCACTTCTCTGAATTTTCAGTGCAATTCTCCAAACAAGTAATGTGTACAAAAACACATATACTAGAATAGTGTGTGCACAAAAATGGACTATATGGCAATAGTGGGCAGAACCAGACACAAAAGTGCAATGAAAGTAAATTTAGCTTTGTACAGTAGCGTATGTTTACACACACCTGCACATTTATCTCTGTCCTCGATCTAGACAAGCCAAATGCATTATCAAAGGATACATTGCCTGGCAAAAACACTTGTTTGAAGCAGGGCCAGTGGTCTGGATAGAGTTCTGAGGGCCTGATAGAGAGGCCTAAAGAGCTGCATTTGGCCCCTAGGAATGTGGTTCATGACCTCTGCATTACAGGGACATTGTGCAGAAAAAAAGATGGTGGGCCCCACAGGTACCCGTGTTTCCCCTTTTTTAAGACACCGTCTTATAACTTTTTTCCCTCAAAAAACACACAGTGGCTTATTTTCAGGGGGTGTCTTTTTTTTAAAAAAAGTGCTGGTACAACTGGGACCCACTGGCTCAGGACGCTCAGTGCTCTCTTCTGCGCGCTGCTGGGCGCGTTGTTGGCGCTGCCAGTTCCGAGCGCCTGCAGGGTGGGGTGGGGGTGGCAGTGCTTTAAACCCCCAACCCTGTAGAAAGCAATGGAAGTTATGGACCGTAACAATCCTTAAGAGGCGCAGGTCTTAATAAACCCCTGGTATCACCCTTGAAGCACAGCCTTCCAAAGTCAGGGGGGAAGAGGTCTGTTTAGACAAAGGAAAGGATCGGGGGTGATTCTGCGCCCTGGGACCCACAGAACTACTTTAAAAATCCCAACCTGGGGGGGGGTCAAATAGTGAAGCCCCATAGCCCTGTAGCAACAGAAGGCACATTCTGAAGCACCCGAGCTGTTCGGGTCCATAAAAAATCCAGGAATTGTAAAATTAACAACAATAATGGGGGGGGGCACTCTATCCAAAGAGTTAAGAAGGAATGGGAAAGTGTTGAGTTATATATGGAAAAATATGGAAAGGAAAGTTAGTTAAAGATAAAAAATAAATAATTATCGCAAGGGAAAAAATAACATCATAAAGGGTAATAATATTAAATATAAAATAGACAACATAACAGAAAAAGCAAGTATATGACTAAATGAGATCGCACAGGAGTGAGGGAAGTGGGGAGAGAGGGAGGGGGGTAAGGAATGGAAGGAGGCAATGGTTGGAGGAGGGTATAGGGGGATGAATTAAAGGAAAATTAAGACTGAGAAGCGCATGGTTTTTGTTTTTTAAAGATGCAAAGGCTTGCAATCAGCCAAAGTATAGAGCCCAACTTCCAGGATACTGCGATCTACTTGCGGATTTATAAACTGGAGGTGATCTACCCCCGTTTTATTGGTGTTCAGGTCAGAGTTGTTTTTAGAGAGAGGAAATATCCCATTTTTGAGGTTAAAGTAAAAGTTCCTGACCTTTTTTTTATAATGAGGAAATGCTGCTAAAACTCCGTTCTTCATTCCACGAAGGGGAGAGTGGGCGGGGCTGGGTGCTCAAAGACAAAAGAAATGGAAAAGGAGATAGCGATCAAATGCAGCCTCCTGGGGATCGACCAGCCTCGCATTCATGCAGCCACCGGGAGCGGCAGGGGCTGCAGCCGAGTGCTGCTTCGCAAACAAACGGGGGAAAGTGCTTAGAACCCAGAGAATCCAGCTGAAAAACACGAAGCAGCAACAGCAATTGCACACACACCATCCCAAGCCAGCACAGTAACCAAGTCCCAAAAGCAAGAAAGGACTCAGCAAACACTGCTGCGGCCGGCGTTGCTGCTGCTGACTCGGGGAGCTCAGTGCTCTCTTCCGCACAGCCATAGCTGCCAAGTTTTCCCTTTTCTCGTGAGGAAGCCTATCCAGCATAATGGAAAATCCCTTTAAAAAAGGGATAACTTGGCAGCTATGCGCACAGCGCCTATCACTATGGCTTATTTTCGGGGTACGGTTTATATTTCTCAAATGCTTAGAAATGCTGCTATGGCTTATTTTATGACTACGCCTTAAAAAGGGGGAAACACGGTACTAGGGACTGCCATCTTTCTGTCTGTATGATTAGCATCATATAACATACCACCCCTTCTGATGCTTTGAACTCAAATGTTTTAAATAGGTGCAGCGCAAGCAGCTCGAAATGGTTTTAAAATCAAGAAGAAAAAGCCGCCGTACCACCTCATAAGGACTTCCAGCTTAATTGAAGTAATTTGGAAGTGAGCAGAATGTTTAGGATTATTTAAGTGTTGTGTTTTTCTTTTTCAAAAATCTGCACAGATTTGGGATGGAATTTGCTGTTTTATTCATGTGCCCTGAATATGGGGTTGGTTAGTTGGTTGGTTGGTTGGTTAGTTAGTTAGTTAGTTAGTTACCGGTAGCTAGCTAGCTAGTTTCTCTACCACTTTTCTACAATAATCTCTAGGCAATGTACAAAATGTACAAAAAAATACTGTATGGGGCCAAGACACTTTCACACACCCCTACTGAAAAGCACAGTGGAAGCAGATATGTATCCAATGTGGTCAACCAAAGTTCAGGTTATAGCCAAGCAACAAAAACAAAACAAATGAGGGGGGAAATAGTCCCACTCGTTTTGTTTTGTATTTGTATTGTATTTCCTAATTGTTCTTCACTTTGATTTTCTGTGAATTTTGTTCTCTACAGCTTGTGAGACGTGAAATGTGTCAGTCCCCCAAGAACAGTGATTAGTCTTTTCTACTGAGCCTGTGAATTACATCAGAGTCTGAAGAAGAATGGACCTTCCTTCTATTAATGAGAATAGCCAGTGATAAAAGGAGGAAGCAACAAGGCTGAATATTATTACTCCAAGCCAAGAAACAGACTTGTAGAGTTGGAAGGGATCCTGTGGATCATTTAGTCCAACTCCCGGCAAGGTAGGAATATGCAGCTGTCCAATACAGGGTTTGAACTTGCAACCTTGGCATTATCAGCATTATGCTCTAATGAACTGAGCTATCTAGGCTGACACGTCCCAAGTCTTTTTTTATAACTTAGAGATGGATGAATCTCTCAATTTGGGTTTTCTAGGTTTCTCACTTTCCCCATATTAAATTCAGTTCTCAACATCTCTGCAGCTATTCTTTTTTTTAACAAAATTCCTCATGAAAGATTATCAGCTTTTAGATATGCAGTTTTGAATAATATGAACATTTTGCAAGCAATTTTCTAAAATATTGCATTTTTTTGTATGCTATTCACACATTGTTTGGTTGGAAAACTGAATGGCATAATTTGTAGAGGTGAAATTTTTGAAGGAAAGCTATGTTTCAGCTTGCATATTGATTTTAGAAGTGTGAAGTGGGTAGTTTCTCATTTAAATGCAAACAAAATTGAATTTCTCCCTCCATCCTTATCAACTTTACTCAAATATTTTTTGGGATAATTATCCATGAGCCATTGTTATAACAATATCATGAAATGAGCCCTTCTGTTGAAGAGCTCTGAATTTGCAAAGCTGGATATCTGTGGAAGTTTCTTCAGACCCAGATTACCTTCATCCCATCTATAATTTAATTTTCAGTTAGAAATTCTCTTTCTCTGGACACAATAATCCTGATACGCAGTATCTTACAGTTCTATCTCAGCCCAGAGATTTCTGTCAGAGCTGCAGTTGGTTTGATCCTGCAGCTTTCTCAAATCTTGATCTGTTCCTTCTTGCATCAAATGGTGCAGCATTTTCTTGAATGGATGACTGATGTCTGCAAGTTTCTAACTGGAAAGGATAGTTTCTTTGACACAATAAACAGTGCAGTACACTAATATTACTGTACACTAATTGAAAACACCTTATGGAACAAGCTTTTGTTGTGGAATTAATGCTTAATTCCTCACAGTGGAATCAAAATGTTATCTGGATCAGCATGTAATCTGGATCGTACTCATGAACTGAACATTTTCATTTAAGTGAAACAAATATGGCCATTATTAGGATCATCAGTATACAATTAATAATGTTAATGTTAAAATATTTACCTAAAAATAAATATTTTGAACAGGATAGTTGATTTTAACTTGATTGTTTTCAAGGCCTCTGGTGTCTGGCATGACATGTAATTGCTCCATGTAATTTTAAAAATAGTTGTATTTCATCCCTTAACTTTGAACAGAGCTGATGTTAGCACCTGACATAGCCCGGTAGCATAGGACAGGATGTTTTGCCCAGGACATCTTCAAATCTGGAAGCTAGCCCTTATCTCAGAATATAAACTTCAGTTAAGTTTCTGATTCCCATCTGCTTACTACAAGTAGGTCATATTTGAATATGTAAGGCTTGCTGAAACAGATGAGCCTCAGTCTCAAGAAACAGGAGACAGCCATCAATACAGACAGCTGAATGACATAAAAAAAAAACCCCATGGAGTCTGATTGATTAATTAATGTACTAACCTCCTCTTTCAGAAATAAATACCCATATAATCATCTCAAGAACAAAAAGACAAACATAAAACTTTAATCCATTGCAGGAAGTTTCATTTAGGCTCCAAGAAATAATCGTATTTCTTTTATTTAACCATATTTGCATTCTACTTTGCTGCAATTTCTGAGGATCCTGCAGTTGTGTGGATGGGACTGGAGCTCCAGAAGGGCTGAAAAGACCCCTGTGTTTGGGCTGTGCATCCCTTGTGACAGAGCATGAGCTGAGAAGAAACAAGCCCCCTGCTCCCCAGGCAACCATATTGAAAATGTTAATTTTGAAGTGATGTACTTGGTTTATATTAGCAGGGTAACTCAAAGGCTATTTGGGCACACAGAACTGGAATAGCAGTGCTTAATGAATCTTACAGTACAGGCACAGATGATTTAGTAAGGAAAATGGCCAGCCCATGTTCATCCCAATATGATTTATGAGACCCTTTGATAAATCAAAGTGAACAACCTGGTGTCACATATTGTATTAGATGACATATAAATGGGTGATTGCTTTTTGGTACCTGTTTATAAATAACAGATCTACCCCTGAATGCTGATTTCAAGGAATAATATTTTGTAAAATGGGAGGTAGGGAAGCATCAAATATATCTAACTATACTAGATCTTAGGACGTGGGTGGCACTGTGGTTTAGGGCTTGCTGATCAGAAAGTCGGCGGTTTGAATCCCTGCGACGGGGTGAGCTCCCGTTGCTCGGTCCCTGCTCCTGCCAACCTAGCAGTTTGAAAGCACGTCAAAGTGCAAGTAGATAAATAGGTACCGCTCCGGCGGGAAGGTAAACGGCATTTCCGTGTGCTGCTCTGGTTCAACAAAATTGGCTTAGTCATGCTGGCCACATGACCTGGAAGTGGTGCACTGGCTCCCTCGGCCAGTAAAGCGAGATGAGCACTGCAACCCCAGAGTCGTCCGCGACTGGACCTAGTGGTCAGGGGTCCCTTTACCTTTATGCTAGTTCTTGCTTTTCCTTAAGCAAGTTAGAAGCTTTTTATGTTGCCTCTAATTATGTTGCATCTGGCAAACAGAAAGTAGGGAGAAAGCACTTCCAGAACTAGGCAGGTGCTGACAAGTTTGCTTACCTATGGTGATCTAAATATTTATCATAGCTAGCCCTCAACATCCATCAGTGCCATGTTCTGAACTGCCATTGGTTTAGGGGTGGAGAAATAGGACCCCACCCCCTATGCTTCCTAGCTGTAGAAGAGCCAGTGGTCTCAGGTTCTAGTGTACCCAGTCTGCCATAGAAAATAATGCTGAATGATTCCCAGGTTACATCACAAGCTAAACAGCTTTAAATTTATGTTGTAAAGTCACCTCATGGTAGCTCAGGGTAACTGAGCTTAAAATAGTTGATGTGTGTGGGGGCGGATCTAATCCCATAGAAATCTCAATTGAATTAGGTAGTATTGTTAAGGATTTGGTAGAAATATCATTATTGATGCTGGAAATAGGAAATGTTTGTAAAGCCAATACATCACATAACAAAAGGTGGCATATAGCTGAATGAGCAAATTATACTCCTATATTTTGCATCTATTATTGTACAGTGCCACATTTGGTTAGTCATAGCACTGTTCCTTGTGAACATCTCTTAACCAGTTATTCAGAAAAGAGATGATTAAAAAAACCCTGCCTAATTCATATTCTGTGTCAAGAGTAAGAAGATTGTTCGTGTTCATACAAGCAGAATCGGTGGCAGGGGAGACTTGCAGTGATAGTAAAAAGAACATTGTAATATTCTGGTTTATACAATTGAGGGCACTAGGAGAAGGGGACGACAGAGGACAAGATGGTTGGACAGTGTTCTCGAAGCTACGAACATGAGTTTGACCAAACTACGGGAGGCAGTGGAAGACAGGAGTGCCTGGCGTGCTATGGTCCATGGGGTCACGAAGAGTCGGACACGACTAAACGACTAAACAACAACAACAATATTCTCAAGTGACACATTTCACTTACACTCACAAAACATTAATATTCCATCTGATATTGAAGCTGTCAAAGGGGAAGCATGGAAATGTCTTCAGCTGAGCTGGGCTATCCTATAAAATTTAACCTTGCAGGAATTTTGAATTTTCAAGTTCTTCCAGGATGCTTTTAACAACTCAAGTACCTATCTGGAGTGGAGTGGGAGTGAATGAAATCAAGTGAAATGTACTCAGTGCACTGGGTTTCAAAATGGCTGCTTCACCCAGCAGTAGTTGTATACAATGGGAAGCCACGTGACAACTGCATAAGAGAGAGGACAGCTAGCAAAAGAGATCACTGTTATTCTTGCTCTGTTTATTCAAGGCAGGGCAAATACTCCCATTTCACAGGACCATTTGCCCTGGGTCAAAGTAGGGAAATATATTTGGTGACTTGGAAGGGGGGGGGAATATTTTGAAAAAAATAAGTTGCCTTACTTGTGAAATGACTGAGTTGTTGTTGTTGTTGTTGTTGTTGTTGTTGTTGTTATTTCCTTAGTTTTGCTGACACTTCAGACAGTTTGGCTAATCTGAAAGCATTCCTGGGACAAAGTTTGGCTGATCTGAAAGCATTCCTGGGACAAAGTGTTCCTGACCATGATGGCCTAGCATTCCGACAGGAATCATTGAGGGGTAAAACATTGGCTAAAGAAATTAAACTTGGTGACTGTTTTATACCATGTCAGTAGCAGCTCTCCAAGGATTCCTTTGAAGTCCTGCCTAGAGATAGCAAGGACCTGGGACCTCCTGCTTGCAAAGCATGTGTTCTGTCACTGATCAGTGATACCTCCACTAGCATTCCTCTCTACATGCATAGTTTAGCATGTCAACCTGTTCATGAAGATCACCGTGGATGACCAACCAACACAAGATTATCTGGAAAAGGTACTTTGCATCCCATTATGGATGCAGCTAAGAAAGCCATTCTAGTCAGTGGGGCTGATGCACTGAAGAGCACTCAGAATATACATGGCAAGTTTAGCACTGATTCATGATACATCACTGATGAACACTTTATCCCAAGGAATGCATACCATGATCAAATGTACAGTGGTACCTCGGTTTATGAACACAATTGGTTTCGGAAGTCTGTTCATAAACCGAAGCGTTCATAAACTGAAACTTTATGAAATTGAAAGTAATGGAAAGTGGATTAATCTGTTCCAGACGGTCCGTGGAGTACTTAAACTGAAGCGTTCATAAACTGAAGCTAACTTTCCCATTGAAAGTAATGGAAAGTGGATTAATCCATTCCAGATGGGTCCGCGAAGTACTCAACCTGAAGCGTATTTAACCCGAAGCATGGGTGTAATTGGTTCCGGAAGTCTGATCATAAACTGAAGCGTTCAAAAACTGAAGCGAACTTTCCCATTGAAAGTAATGGAAAGTGAATTAATCCATTCCAGATGGGTCTGCGGCGTTCGTAAACCAAAAATTCATAAACCGAGGTGTTCATAAACTGAGGTTCCACTGTATATAAAAAATAATTTCTTCAGATTGACAAGTAACACAGGTACTGCTCCATTGAAAGCAAAGCAATTTCTCTGGAAATGAATATGCAGTTGTGTAAAAACAAATGATCTGTGCTGTTCAGTGCTACTAAATACATTGAGTTTGACCCTGGGGTGTGTGTGTGGGTGTGTGTATCAAATTATGCAATGGAGGTAATGCCAACTGAGTTTGAAAATAAATAGGTGAAACAAGTATGACTCGGTAGGTTACTTCTCTGTTTTGGCAAGGATATATTATTCTGCAGCTTGTATATAAGCACTTATGAGAAAGAGGGAGGTACTTGCAAAGAACATTTTCCCTTGTACTGCAAATTTGACCTTGTACAATGTGCCAAAATGAGCAGAGCACTACTTGGGGATCAACTGATCATGATGTATAGCCATAACGTCTCCAGTGGAGTTGTTGGTATGCT
Source organism: Zootoca vivipara (assembly GCF_963506605.1). Lineage (NCBI taxonomy): Eukaryota > Metazoa > Chordata > Lepidosauria > Squamata > Lacertidae > Zootoca > Zootoca vivipara. Next base: position 51,596,102 of record NC_083283.1, on the reverse strand, counting down.
GTGTCAGGGCCCACCTGGGGAGAGAGATTTGAAGCCTGACTAGAAAAGGGAAGGGGGAGTCGAATACCTTCCAATCGATTTGTCTGTCTGGTCAAGACCTATTTAGAAACCTTGTGTTTGCAAATCACTGAAGCAATAGGTTTTAATGGCTTCAGAGGAGCCATTAAGATTTTTCGCATTGAGGGAAGTGTTGCTGTAACACCAAACACTTGAGGAGGTTTTGTAGAAAGCCTCACAGAAACAACTTTTCAAATTGATTGACTCCCACTAAACGCACTGCCATAGCAGACATAATTAAGCTGAGCTGGTTGCTGTCGGCCTTTCTGAGACTTAAAATGCCACAGGCAGCAAAACAGGCCATTAGAGGAGAGTGTAGATATCATTGTATTTGCACCATTGACTATTTATCAGTGTTGGTTGCTGCTTGCTCTTTCCCTTCTCAGATATCAGAACCAGCAACGTGTAGTGATTAGACTGTTCAATTAGAACAGGAGTGGGGGAACTTTTGCAGCTCCAGGGCAACCTTCCTTTCTGGGTGATATTGGGTCAGCTGTTGCCTTTAGACAGTAGGCTGGTTTCTGTCAGAGTTCAAGGAAATCTTCCAGCCAGGCAAAAGCAGGTTCAAAGCAGAGTCAGCAAGCGGTAAGATTTTGCACCTCAGAATTCAGTAAAATCCAAATGCATGCCTCTGAAGACCAGTTGCTGTGAATCACAACAGGGGAGAGCACTGTTGCACTCAGATCCAGCAAGTGGACTTCCTGTGCGCATCTGGTTGTCACAGTGAGAACAGGATGTTTCTGGTGTTATTGTCATTCCAGTGCTGAGTAGATTTGTAACTGCTTTTCTCAACACCTCGCTGCATAAGGAAAATTCCTACCTCCCCTGTTTTTAAAATAATTACTTCCGCCAAAATCTGTGCTTAAAATTTTCAAGGACAGTCAAAAGAAATGACATTTAGGATGCAACATGAGCTCAGCCGGAGGGATATGGCACTCTTTGCAAAGTTTATTTTACATGTTTAACCCAGGGTTTGTTTGTTTTTTTCCCCTAACCCCTTCCCCCACATAACACAACTGAATCTGCCTCATCTATTTTAAGTCCATGTTATGGCACCAAGAGTGTGCACCAGTTGTGTTATTATACACTAGAATTGCAGAGGTTTCACAGCAAGTACCTCTAAGTATGCTACCTCAAAGACACCTTGAACTAATGTTCAGATGAAGCAAAATCAAGGACAGCCAATTTGGCACCCTCCAGATGTATTAGACTTCAATTATCATCAGCCCCAACTAGCAGGGTCAATGATCAGGGATGATGGGAGCTGTAGTCTACAGCATTTGGAAGGTAAATGATGCAGCCTTAAAATAAATATTTTGGGAAGTAGAAAATATTGAGCAGGCTCTGTATATTTGTAGAATTGCAAGAAAGGACCTCAATGAGCTTAGGCTCTCAGGTGCTACCTTTTCCTCTTCCCTTCTGTAGCTTCTATTTTTAATGAACCACAGTTTGTTGTGTCAACATAAGCTAGACAAACCATGGTTAATCTTACCTATAGTTAGTTAGAACAAGCCAACTTCAAACCATAGTTTATGAAATGTGACAGGGTAAAAAGTTGTTTTGGTTGGACATCCCACAGAAGAATCCCTCTGATATAGGGGAGGTGACTTTTGATCATTCTCTTGCAGTGCAACCATACTATTTTTTGGGGGGGGGCGGGAATGAAATGATGTGCAAGGTTTCAGGGAAAGTGGAGAATTGGTCAACATGATGCTCTCCTCTACCAGTGGAAGCACCTGGTAGGCACCCCCAGGATCTTCACACAGGGGAGATATCTACCCATGAAGGTGGAATTCATATCCAACCCACTATGTGGAGAATTTCTCCCAAGATCTGCAATGACAGGGGGAAGGAGAAAAGTTTGATTTTTGATTTTTTGACCTATCATGCACCTGCCACAATGCAGGATGCTCTGTCAAGAATGGTGTGGACCAACCAACCACCTCATATAATCTTCTAAACTTAGCCACCCACTTCTTTAACTATTACCAAAACCAACAAACCAAGGTAAATATGACTCTATGTGTCTCCATGATAGATGAGACTGATACAAAGTTTAACTTCGAATGAGTGAAGAAAAAATGACCAGGCTTATGGTTTATTATTTATTTACTGGTTTATTTATTCAATCTGTAATCTGGGTGGCTTCCAATAAATGAAATAGCCCCAACAACAATTTAAATAGATATATCAGTTGTAGTACTTACTCATCTTGCTGAAAGGGGATGTTGCATAGGGAAGATACATTAGATCATTTAAAAAATGTATAAATCACACAACTGAAAATGGTCAGTTTGAAATGCAAAAATCATATTACAGGGCAACATAAATGAAAGTCAAATGGCACACCAATCAACTGATTTAAAATGACAAACACATACGAATATGAAAAGCAACAAAAGATGCCTTGGTTATCTATATCAGCTGTAGCATTACTTTATTTGTTCTGACTTTTCTTTTTAAAAAAGCTAAGCAGAGAGTATATTGAATTATGATACTATCTGGAGACAGGAAGTCTCCAAATAAAAGGCTGCTTAGCAGCACAATTCTTAGCAGAGGCTAGCATGGATCCCATAATTGCCGTTTCAGTTGGACATAATGCAACTGCCCGTACAGTACATGGATTTCAGAAACATTACTCAGAATACGTCCATTTGTTTGGGATATGAATCCTTTGAACTGAATCTGCCACTATCCTAAACTCAGAGCCTGAAGCAGGAGACTTGGCTGATTTTTCTTCCTCAAATAGCAGAGGTGTTAGGGCAAGATGCTGGTGGTGTGGCACACTGAGCTTATTTTGGAGGATTGTTGCATATCAGATTCCTGCAATCCATAGAATACACATTTCAGTTCACATTGACCCACCGTGTATGCACACAGCTTAAAGGAAGGCATGTATGTGTGGAGTATAGGGATGTCCCATGTTTGGAGTATAGGGATGTCCCATGTTTGGAGTATAGGGATGTCCCATGGTTCGTAGCCAGGAATATGGTCTGCTGCCATGCAAACATGCTCTCGGTGAAATAATAGAGGAGATGAAGTCATGTTACTTGAATTTCCTCTGAAGATATACAATTGCCTTACATTTCTACAATCCATGGTAAAAAAAGAAGAAGAATGTGTTAAGCTCCCATTATTCTAGAAAGAATTCAGCAAGTGTCCAAAGTTCTCCTTGAATAGATCTCACAAACTTTCTGCGCCAATCCAAGGGACCACCGTTCCTCTCCTTTATTGGCACGGTAAGAGAACGTCGTATACATGGATTGGAACATGCCGCAGGTAACAAAACGTAGGAGGTACTATAGGATAAAACTGCCCAGATGCCATGAGCTACAAAGTTGGCTATCTCCATTTCTTATCTTTCCAATATTTAATTCAGGCTCTGGTTTATTTATTTACTTAAAAACCATAATGAAAACCCAGCAACGTTACGCTGCCGATTTCTCCTAATAATACACACATTTCTATGCAAACCCCCCACCCCACCCCAAATATATACATTTTCAGAGAAGCACAGTTTTTGAAGGGCAACTGTATTTTTTTGGTTCAAGTATGGCTCTGGAAAGTGCCAATTAATTAGTTGCACCTTTAAATGTCAATTGGGTCAAATTTATCCCCACATCCTTAGTTGAGGGGAAAGCACAGAGACAGAAATGGGTTGGGACCCCAACCCAAATGGACTGGGCTCAAGACTAGTAGAAGCACATTGAAAGACAGTAACCTAATACCACCACCACCACCACCCATGTGGGATGATGCATGGGAGATTTGTCTTCAGCCCTTTGAGGACAATTTGGTGACATGTTTTGAAGCTCACTTCAATTCTGAGCTGAGCTTTGGTGAACCCTTAACATTTATTCCCAAGCCTGGTTTGGGGAATTTAGCCAGCATTCATACCAATAAGCAACATGCTGTTCTTTCTAAATCCAATGCAGAGTTAGAGGAACACCACTAATAGTAGCAAGTGGGATGAGCTCCTGATAGTCAAATACTTCTTACTCCTTTCACAAAGTTCAGCTGAAAGTTTTCTGTCCTGTGTTTACTGAGAAATACTTGAAAGCAGTGAGAACTCAAAGGGATGTGGTATCCATTTTGGTTTTTTGGGAAAACATTCCCCCCTGTGGAGTTCCTAGAACAAAAGGCTTCCCTTTGCCTTGTGTCCTACTGCTTTAGTTTGCCTATAAGATTCTGGCACATACCCTAAGCCTATGAAGTGCATATTGTCTTGAAAGATTGGCATGAATAATTCCCTCCTGTGTTGGCTGAGCTCAGAAAGCAAAACACGTTTAATGTGGAATCAACTGATGTTTCTTAGAACAGCTGTTCTTGAAAACAAAAATGACATCAAAATTGATGAAAGTGTGTCATTTCCCCCACAGGTCTTATAAACATCCTTTCCAAACAAATGACAACAGATAAGTTATCTGCAGGCTATTTTCTTCTTCTTCCATGGGTAGAAGTCTACCTCTGCTAATTGAGCTAAAAGAAATTTGAAATGTAAGAAAAGTGATCAAATGTAATTGAGTTAATGCACAGAAGTGCAGCATTTGGACAGAGGAGGGAAAGGAAATATTTTTTTGGTTTTCACTGCAGGAAGTAGATGACTATTTCAGTCCCTGGCTGCTTTCAACTGACTGAAATGTGATTTGGAAGGAACAGGGCAAAGGACATAGATTGTGGATTGAGCAGAACAATGGAAAGTCTACACACATTCATTGGCTCTCCACTCACTAGGGTGAGAAATTCAATTCAATTCATATCTAAAAGTGAAACTACCAAAGTCACACTGTCTGAAACAATGAAACACAGCCATTCAAAACTGGCACAAACATGCACATAGCAGTGTAAAGTGTGCATACAATGTATACATTCAAAAATACATTGCATTAGAGGAAGCTGCCTTGCAAAAATATGTATTTTAGGAGAAATTTGCTGCTGAATCTTCAAGAGGACTTCAAAGGAAAAAAAATACAAGCTGATGTGGAAATATGGAGAACTGAATTTAAGACTGAAAAATGAGGTGGGGGAGATAGAGAAATTGTTACATTTCCCATTTCCTTTCAGCGGCTCCTTCCAAGCCATATACCGTGTGTGTGTGTGTGTGTGTGTGTTTAAAGCCCCAGAACTAATTTGGAACTGGATCCAGGGTGAGTGATCCCCAGGTTGAGCATAAGACTCTTAAGCTCAGGGTCTTGGGCTAAAGCCCCATGTTGGACCAAATGACCCTTGTGGTTCCTTCCAGCTCTACAATTCTCTGATTCTATGATTCTGAGCCCAGGGAATGTCAGCTATGAGCATCATGGCCGTGTGACAGATGGGGTGCTGAGCACAGCCCTAGCATCAAAGGTACCATTTTGGCTATATAAGGAGTAATTTAGAGAATTGAATTCTCTGTTAGTATATCAACAACTGAGTGCAATAAAAAGTTGCAGTACGGGATGTTTCAGAATAGGATTCAATACATTTAATGTCCTCCCTCCAACAGCCAGTCAACTTTCTATCCCACAATGGTCATGCTCAGACCACAATGAGCTGTTTCTTTTATTTTGGTGGGGTGGGGGGAATCGGTTCCTCCTGCTTACTATTTTTTTCAAAAGTTTCTTCTTCTTTTACCTCTACATACCTCAGGGCTTACCGCTAGCCTAGTGATACTTTCTCCTTTGTTATTAGTGGTGTAGTTTTGTGCACTGGAAGACTTGGGGTCAGTATTGGTGTATAGATTATGATTATGATAGCATACTTTTCCACTGCTTTCACATGACAAGGAAACAGATATGGAAAAGTAGCCCCACTGCTTCAGGAAGTGGGATGACCCATTTTCAAGGGCTGCACATTTATGTAGAAAGAATGTACTTCATCCATAGTGCTGTTTATGTTTCCTGTTCAGTGTCCTTTGAGCTAGGAGAGACGAACGAGCAACTGTCTTGCCAGTTCCCTTTGCATTTCAAAGTGACTGGAACAATGCACAAGATAAAATAATTTGTCTGATCTACTGGTGCTGAGCATCTTGCCATTTTGAAAGAGCAGGGAGCCTCATGCATATTTGATTGTTCCTCTGAAGCAGCAGGACTCTGAGGCAAATGTTGGAGCTTTTGTTTCACCTCAGCCTTGGCAGTTCCTTCCAACCACAAAAATGGTCGCTTGGAGTGAGACTCTCTCTAAGGATATGAACAGGAAATAACTTTGTGTAATGAGATATGCAAAAAGTTTTTGTTTTTGTTTTGTTTTGTTTAAAGAGCTAGCTCTGTATTGACATTTCTCTTCCTGCCGTGTCATTCAAGAAAGGTCACTCATTCTTCTATTGATGATTCAAATTACACTTACTGTTGTGGGAAGCAGAGCACTTTTACCCCCCCCCCCTGCAAGGCTGACCTTTTATTTGAATGAAACATTCATTCCAAAAGAAATGGGCAATGGACAGATAAAATCAGGGCCTGAAATTTTTTTGGGGGGGGGGTTGTTGTTGTTGACAACTGATTATTGATCAAGAATTTACTATCTTTTTGTTATGGTCTTCATTGGCACATGGGAGAAGTCTGGAAATCTGAGACATTGAAGAGCTAGATCTTTCCTAATTCTTATATATGTGTAGCTAGATAAATTAAAATACCAGAACAAAAATACAAAAAAATCTATTTTGCCATACAAAAATGCTTCCTTATGAGAAACCAGTTTTCAGGGTGATAAAACAATAAGAGCTTCCCATTTATGTAAGTTAGCATTTTGAGAGCTCTAGTATGCTCCCTTCTCCTCTATGCTTAGTGGAAACAAGCCAAATTCAAATTATATTTCGCAAAGCTGGCTTGTTTTCGCTAACTGTAGTTAAGCTAAACCATAGTTTAGGGTTGTAATGAAGTTTGGAACTGCAGCTAATCTAAAAGAGAAGTAGATACTTACGATCTCATGATTGTCGCAATGCCAGAAGAAAGTGGCTAGGAGGCATGTGGGAGCCCAAGGCTTACCAAGGTCCAATCTAGAGTTTAGCATTATACTCACCTGCATTTAAAGTGTGCATTTATATCATTGAAGATATGTTACATGCACATGGGATTGTAAATTACAGAAGGAGATCAGCAATATAGTGACAAGCTGCCTTCCAGGGAAGATTGTTCTCTGCAACTTATTGATAAATTCAAAGAAGTCAAGGGTTCCCCAGAGCACAATTTGAAAACTTGTAGCATGAACAGTGTTAATGTGTAGCAGAAGCAAATTACATTATCTCTGACATCTTGATGTATGGGAAAGAGTGTACAATTTATCACAGCATAGATCATTATCTATTAGTTCACACATTACATTGATCACAAGAATGAGCAACTCCCATGACTGGAAAAAGGACAAGAGCCAAGGAGCCCTTATTCCTGATGTTTCATGTGCCTGTAAAGCCATTTTCACCAATATAACACAAAGGCCTATTCACTCAGTACTTTTATTAACAGCAAGCTATGGTCAGTGTTTCCATATACCCTTTATGTACCTATTCATCAAGAGCACAAAATGTAGAAGCACACTGCATCTTTATTTGTATTGATGTTCCTAGGTTCACATGAAGATTTCAGAACACTTTGCTGAATGACAAGTCTCCTCCAGTTGTCTATGTAAGTATTATTCACTATGCCGTGATTTTTAAGTTGTAGTTCCTTCTGAAAACAGTACTGGGGAAGAAATGCTTTGTATTCTGTAATGTGACATTACAATGGCATTTAAGAGAGGCCTTAATTCACTTTGTATATTAGAAACCGACATGCTGTCTATTTAAAATGATGAATTGCATAATATCTTGATCTCTAGTGAGCTACAACTGATGAAATTTCATTAACTTGTCCTGTCTGCATTTGTGACACCCCATAAAGGTGCAAAACACTTCCTGGCCTTTCCCGTTATTGCTGTAGGCACAAACCAGCCAGAGTCAAGTTATTTTCAGGTCCAAATGATTTCAATATGTGAGTTGAGCAAATGCTGAAATTTCTCTTGATGAGAGTAGTGGGATTTAAATTAGGAGTGCTTAACTTTGGTTGGCATGTAGCCTTCAACAAATATTTCTGTGACACTACGTTTACAGTGTTAATAATGACTGGCAGAATACTGTAAGCTAGACATGCTGATCTGAATGATTAAAATGTCCCTCCGCCTGAATAACAGCAGCTTCACAGTCTGAACTTAAGGAAAAGTGATGAAAGCTAAGCTTGAAATTTCATGTATCTTATGTAAGTCCTATTGTTTAAATATCTTTGTAATGACTGTGCTGTTGTTTATAGAATCATAGAATTGAGGACTTGGAATGGACCTGGTGGGTCACCTAGTCCATCCTCCTGCAATGCAGGAATCTCAACTAAAGCACCCATGAAAAACTGCAGTTAGTGCAGAATGTTGCAGCATGATTGCTGAAAGGATTGTGACCATCTCAGCAAATAACACCTCTGCTGAGAGATCTGCACTGGTTGTTAATTTGCTACCTGGTCAAGTTCAAAATATTACAATTAGTATATGATGTTTTTGTTTTTGTTTTGTTTTTTGTTCTTTTTCTCTTTTTTTGCAAGAATGCCTTATCTCATAAAAGTAAAGATAAAGGAACCCTGGATGGTTAAGTCCAGTCAAAGGCGACTATGGAGTATGGCGCTCCCATAAACTGCTTTGAGGTTTTCTACAATCAAGCAGTATATAAATTTTGTTAAATACATACATATATAAAAGGAGCTTCAAATCAACACAAAAATATATCATTTTATTCTTAAACTGCCTGGCAAACTTGCCATAGCAGGCCTTCAATGCCTCCAACACTCTGCTCCCATAAGATATTGGCATAATATGGTGGAACTTACCCTACTTGCATTCTAGGCTTCATCCAATCTATTTCACAGCTCTGGGCTCTACAATATGAGAGAGGATACTCAAGATCAATCCTAGCAGGCTGGCAGATCTTGCTATTCCATAGTGAGACCAAGACCTCAACTGGATTGCTGGCTCTGACTTCTGGAATATTCCCCAGAACATTCATAAATCCCTCAGATTCCATAAGTATCTGAGGGTGAACCATCTTATCTCTGCAGTAGGAGATTTGTACCGCAAGACCAAACTTCACTAGATAATGGTCTGACCATGAAAATGGCATTTATTCAACCCCCTCTCTAATATTGGGAGGGGGGAAACAACATGCTAAGCCATTGACTAATTGGTCCAGGTAATTGTTAATATTGCTCTCTTCATACTCATGTCTCATTGATTTCAATAAGGTTTAACCAGGCTCAACTTTAAAGAAATTTGAACTACTACATTTTGTGCAAGATATCATCTAATGCAATGTTTATTATTTCCTAGTAGGTACAGAATATCCAATTGGCCTTCTAAATGTGCATTGTAATAGCAAAATCTAAGGAAATAGCTTGCAATCTATACTGGATAATGTGCATAGTAGTCAAATAATGTCATTGATTTTGGACATTTTCCAACTTTAACAAAGATAGCTTAAAACCTGGTGGAACATTATCTAAGTAGGACCGAGTAATGTGTGCATTGACTGTATAATTTAGTTGACTTTGGAATTTTTCCAGCTTTGCTTGGATGACATATATTCAGACGAAACTGTAGAGATAAAATCAGATCCTCTGGAAGTCAGTCAGGACCACCACAAACAATATTGGAAATCGCTTTAATACCATTTACAGTTCTCTGACTTAGGTATGCTATTAATAACTTAGATGGGGTTTGTTTTAATTCTTATTTGTAGAATATATTAACAGAATGCATATATACAGTATACAAAAGGTTCTAAAGTGCAAAACCGCTAAAAGACAGGTGATAGGAGAGAAGAGCCTGGCATACTTTTCAATGACCAGAAACCAGAAAGGAAGGTTAAGGCCCAGAGCATCATGGGTGTTCTCCACAGTATCAAGCATAGTCCATAGATTGCACTGGGAACTTTCTAGACACTATATTTCATCCTTTGCACCATCTACACACTGATGAGTCACTTCCTTTCTTTTGTTGCCTCCCAATAGCACACGTTAGTAAACACTCCTCGCCACGACTCTCCTGAATTAACAAGCATAAATGAATATGTGAATACATGTTGTTGGCAACAGTATCATAACCCCAGGGGGGGGATGTATTGTTGGCATTGTATTAGTGTCTAACAAACTTGTATTGATATATGTGGATACCTGCAACAGCAAAAATAAATTGGTATGTTAAAACACAATAAGTTGCATTACTGAAATAAATGCACTTTTCGATGATATTCAAATTTTCTGAGTTTCACCTATATGTTTAGAAAGGTATATACCTAATTAACGATATATTCAAAGTGTTGGTGCTGACCTTTAAAGCCCTAAACGGCCTTGGTCCTGTATACGTGAAGGAGCATCTCCAACCCCATTGTCCAGCCCGGACACTGAGATCCAGCGCCGAGGGCCTTCTGGTGGTTCCCTCACTGCAAGACGTGAGGTTACAGGGAACCAGACAGAGGGCATTCTCCCAACAGATGTCAAGGCAATAAGCAGCTATTTTACCTTTAAAAGACAACTGAAGGCGGCCCTGTTTAGGGAAGTTTTTAATGTTTGATGCTGTATTGTTTTTAATATTCGGTTGGAAGCTGCCCAGAGTGGCTGGGGAAACCCAGCCAGATGGGCGGGGTATAAATATATTATATTATAATTATTATTATCATTATTATTATTATTTTGCTGTTGCTGTTGTGCAATGTATAAATACATGTGTGTGTCTGTGTGAGGGAAAGAGAGGGAGAGGGAGAGAGACTAATGCAAAATCTGGATGGAATGGACTAGAAATAATGGTAAAATTGATACGCACTAGAAATTAGAACAGTCTGCCCAACCCTAGCTGCAACACACAGTTCAGTACCCTGCTAAACTGAGAAGCTGTACACAAGGTCAAGTAAACTTCCACTGAGACAATGTCTGCTATTGGCCGGACAAGGTGCAGTTAGTCCTAGGTTCTTCTCTAAGTAGCTCTAGTGATATGGCTTGCTACGTGGGAATAGGTTTCTGCCACCACCTTTCACAACTCAGCTCAGGTGTTTTGCTTAGCTATGAAACTGAGTTAAAGATATTTTATAGCAGTTTAACAGTCAAAACCAGCTGTCAGACAGATCTATCATTTACTTTTTCTCACACACATGTTTGATGGAGTTTGGCCACATTAGTTAGTGAACTGATGCTTGTGAATTATTTTCCCCACAAGATGATGGGATTTCCCCATAATTTCTTTAAGAACTTGTGAGATGGCAGTGAAGTTTTCAGAATGTCTCCTGAACTTCAAACCCATTGCTATTTTATATATCCTTGTAAATTAAATAATTGGGATTTATTTTGTTTAGCTTGTAAATCTTGCACTGCCGTCATCCAGGAACATGCTATTCCTCCCCTGATTTAAATGATGTGCTGTCTTTGACTTTATGACCACAGAAGTAATGTACTAGGGTTTGGGGACGAAATTAGGCTGTGAGGCTCATCTACCAACTGTCCATCTACCTGTCCATTTAGCATTTTGTCTTTATTTTTACCTCCTAATTGCTTGTAGTACCACACATTAATTACCCTCTGCGTGAAGAGATTTAGTCTCAACTCTCCTGCTGCCAGGTCTTTTCTTAGCTTCAGTTCATGCCCTCTTATTTTTCAGCCCATTACCCTGCCTAATTTCAAGGCATCCACCTTCCCGTTGCCCTTCAGAAACTCTTTATGTTAATCATTGTCCATCTTAATCATAGCTGGAATAAATATTATATGTTGCTCTTTTCTTATATGTGTGGCTTGATCCTTCATTATTCTTTATTACCTTTGTCCCCATCTTTCTAGGGTTTTGGTACATTTATTATTATTATTATTATTATTATTATTATTATTATTATTATTATTATTTTGAGAGCTTCAATAAAGACCTTGATGCTCAACTGAGCAGTTCTGCTGTGCTTTCTTCTGTTTCACCCCTATCTCTTTACAAACCCAGTGTTTTGTTTATTTTACTAATTGCTGTCAGCAGGCTGATGGCTTTAATTTCTTTGCCAATTATCCGTTAAGCTTTTCATTGTGGGCAAAGCACAACATCTCTGGGTTAAAAGTGCTGTTTGAAGCTGTGGTGAAACATCAAACAATGAGATCAGGGTTAAAATTGTATTGGCAGCATTAAAAATACAAAAGTGTGTGTCTTCAAAAGCATAAGGAGAGTGTTGTTACAACTATGTCCGCCAGCTCTCCTCAAAAACAAAGCTGGATCAGAGCAAAGGCCTATCCAGTCCAGTGAAATGTTCCCACAATGGCCCACAAGATTGCCCTGTGAAAGTCATGACTTCATTGTTTACATTTCTGCTCTCATCCCAGACTTGGGGAGTTTTATCTTCTATCCCTTTCCTAATTATCGTTAGCATGGGATCCCTCTTTTTCACAGCTTCTGTGCACTGGGTCAACATATTCCTTTGGCTATCTTGTACAGCTTCAAGATACCATTCTTGAAGAGCAACAGCCAGCTCAATTTCCCATCCATGTATATGAGATAGTGATGATGATGATGATGATGATGATGATGATTTTTGTGTGTGTGTTATGTTTGGTTTTTTTTATTTTTCAAATAATATTTATTGATTTTCAAACATTTCAACACAAAAACAAAAAAGCAAAAATAAAAATAAAACAATCAAAAAAGAAAAAAAAACATATCAATTCTTACATTAACTTGACATTGTGGACTTCCTTGATTCCCCCCACACTGGGTCCATTTTTAAATCTAAATTAAACAATTTTCCTTTATCATCTTAAATCATCCTAATGCAATTTTTCTATTATCTCACAACCAATTCTAATCTACACAGAGGGGGGGGGACATCGACTATGCTCAACCTATAATTAATTAATTAATCCAAATCTAAATTTATTTTCCCATCCATCTCTAATTCTTCCTTTATCCTCACAATTTATACCCTAATTTTTTTTCATACATTCAAATATTATTTCTTCTATCATAATAACATTTAACCACTTTTACCTAATTCTACCCCCCCTTCCCCTAGACGCCGGATCTCCCAGATGCATCAACCAGCTCCATAAAACGTTCCAGTTTCAGACCATCTTAATCAATCAAAAAATAAGCCATTGTTGCTCCTCACCCTATTCCCACTCTTTCGTCACCTGTCCACCATTCTCCCTTCTCTGTCCCCTGCTGCCCCCCCCCCCCAATTTTCTGTCACGGCTAAAAATTGGCCACTGTTTCTTTAATGCTGGGGGAGCTGAGTCAGCATGAGTCAGCGGCCTGTGGTGACTCATGCAACCTCTCACCTAATTGTATTGTACCTGTATATATATATATAGTGTTGGTTAGTTGGTTGGTTGGTTAGAGAAAGCTGGTGGTGTTGATGTCTGTACAGTTAGTCGTTCTGCAGTTAAAGACTTTTAAGAATAAAAGCAGAATATACTCTGCAAGGACACTCTTTTCGTGGAGTCTTTTGTGCCAGGCAAAGCAGGTCAGAAGCTTTGCCATATTTCTTCAAAACACTGACATTTTCTAACTGTAGCACAGTACCATCCAAATTACAAACCTCCTGACTATAAAACTGCATAATAATAAGCATTAAAAAAAATCAAAGGAATGACACTGCATATTTAGGTAAGTACTGACACCAGCTTACCTCTAAAACTTACCTCTTGAAGTCCCCATGAAACCCCATGGCCATTGTGGCTGGTCCCTGAACTCCCTCTGCTATCTGCCACATCTCTCATCTGAACTGAGTAGCTTGCAAACTGACAGCTCACCCCTGGTATGAAACAGATGTCTCCAAACCCACGCCCACCAACCCTTACCCCTTACACACAGAAAGTTTGATGGTGCTTGTATACATGCCACACACATGAAAATTTTGAGGATCCATTCCAGATCTTTCACAAATTTTGTATTTTTATTGTGGTAGACAAAAGAAAGTGGAGGGGCTTGAGTAAATTATTCCAGAATTCTAGCTGAAAAGTTCCATTAACATTTGGCAGCATGCCAACAAAAAATGGGGGGGGGGGAACCACAGCAATTATAGTGCTGTAAAAGGAAAGTGCAGAAAAGCCTTGAAACTTATTTTTACCCAGTTTATGTGAGGGCAGTTGAAGTCATCCATTACTGCAACCCTTTCTCACTTGGATGACTCTCTGATTTCACTCTTCATTGCATTTGCATATGAACGCATACACACGATAACCCTCGCCAAGTGTCTCTGGCATGTACATTTCCCCTTGCAAATGCTTTGATTTGCCATTTTAATGGGGAGAGGTAAGCTCTGGCAGAGGTCAGGGACATTCTAAGGTGGTCATTGGCACAATGTGGGAGCATCACCTTTATCTTTCTTTTTGAGGGTATATGTGCAATGTAAGGAGATGTCTGCCATCTTTATTGCGTTCTTAATGACTCCTGGAAGAAACATTGCATTGAGGTCTATGGCTTCATACAGGTCTATAGTTACATCCAAGGCCTTTCCCTTTAATTCTGTCCTTATTTCTCTCTTCCCCATATATAAATCACCTCTGAGTTATATATCTTGTTCAGCAATCTGACACACTATAACGCTTTTAAGACAAAGCTAACTGTCTCTCTGCCAAGGCTCAGATTGTAAAGATTTAACAAGAAGTGCTTACTTTTTGTCAACTATCATTGAAAGCACCTGCAGAGACTGTTACTGAAAATCAGCTTTGTTTGAAGAATTATTTCACCACAACCATGCTTTACAAGCCTTGACCAAGTACCATCCCTGGATGTGAATTTATGGAACTGGCATCTTGCCCATGAATCTCCGCATGCTAAGGCTATGGGCGTAACCTATGTGAGAACAATGTATATTATTCAGGCTCCTTGTTCACAAATGGTTTGTACTATGGTTTGTACACATATAAGGTGGCGCTGTGGTCTAAACCACTGAGTCACTTGGGCTTGCTGATCAGAAGGTCAGCGGTTTGAATCCCCACAACAGGGTGAGATCCTGTTAATCTGTCCCAGCTTCTGCCAACCTAGAAGTTCAAAAGCATGCCCATGCAAGTAGATAAATAGGTACTGCTGTGGTGGGAAGGCAAATGGTGTTTTCATGCGCTCTGGCACTCATCTCACTGTCCCGTTGCACCAGGAGTGGTTTAGTCATGCTGGCCACATGACCTGGAAAGCAGTCTGTGGACAAACGCCAGCTCCCTCGGCCTGAAAGCAAGATGAGTGCCACAACCCCATAGTTGCCTTTGACTAGACTTAACCGTCCAGGGGTCCTTTACCTTTTTTTTTTACACAGATATGGTAGTTGAGGGACCAGAGGCAGTGTGCTTGTGACCCTGCTCACAAAAGAAGAGTGCTGCTGGATCAGACCGAAGGCCACCCCAGAGTAACCAATTTAAGAATAGTATTTATCTTATTTTACATTTATAGTCAATAATAAATAATGAACATTTTATTGCTTTAATTTACTGATAAAATAAATCCAGCTGAACCCTCTCCAGAAACTTGGTGACTCAGCAATGGTAAGTAGAAGTTTATTCTCCACATATTAAATGGTGGCTCTCCACAGTCTCATTGCAACACATGCCCATTCAACCCAGGTAGGCAGCAAATTACAGCCTTGCAATATGAATTGCCAGTAGTTTCTCACTTCCCTTTGTTTGCTGATGAAAAGATCAGACACTCACATTGCGTTGTAGAATTTTTATTTTCCGTTCGAACAAAGTCTTACAAGTGTAAAAGTTGGGAGCATTTCAAAGAGTTTCAAGTCGGAACAGCATGTTGCCTGATCAGCTCTACAGTAGAAGCACTGAGACTTGGAGGGAGAAAAGGGCAAGTATCGAGTGCCAAACATTTTCTCACTTGGAAGAGCATTACTGTAGCAATGTGTCTGCTAAGCATTAAAAATCAATATAATGGAAAGGCAGTTCAAATTTAATTGCACATTTTATGGAAAGAGAAGTGCAAAGTTTATACCTAAGCTCTTGAAAAGTGAGCACCCAGTCTGGTTGTATAATTAAGATAGAATCGCAGGAAAGTGAGCAGATGGATTCATTAATTGCTTCAATTATGGGGACATATTGATGCAATAAAAGTTATACAGCCATGAATCATCTCAGTAGTATCCACACCCTGTGGATATTTCTTCATCAGCTCCTAAAAAGTCTGCAAATATTTTGTTGTTAATTTAGATGCCATTTTACCATATCAAATCTACACTAAATATGGAGTATTATTTTCTGTTACAGAATTTGGGATTTTTTGGGGCACACATGTCTTCACCCAACAGAAGCTGAGAAACGGGTACCATGAATACTGATGTAGCAAGACCACAGCCAGCAAGCTATCTTTTTAAAAAGTTTCTAGCCCTCCTAGAAAGAAAGCTATGAAGCAAAATGTGCAGGTACCCTTCTAAGCAATTTATGAGAGATAAGCCAGCCTAGCTGCTCTCGCCTTTCACTGTTTTAGGCAATGACTGAAGCCCTTCTTTCCCGCCCCCTAGCAACTAGGGAAATCCTGTTCCGGGTTTCCCTAAAATCAAGTAGTTCCCATAAGTTATTTTCTGAAAATACTACTACAAAATAAGAGCAGGTGGATATTAAAGAATGCCCTCCCCTGAAAAGGAAATGCAAAATGTCTCCTGTTGTGCAGGACCTAAACCAGACATTCATTGAGAATTCATTGTATAGTTAACCTACAGTACAATTCTATACATCTTGTTGCACACCACCCCAATCTCTGAGCAGTTTGAGACTCCAGGGCTTCCAGGTACTTAGGGTTTGGTTTCCTTGGAATGAGAGACGGCAGAGACTGTGGTGTCTTTAGGATATAGGGTTTATTTACACATATATACAACCTGAGCCTGTGATGGAGGGGCTCACAGCATTAACACCCCAAGAGGCTCTTGTTTCTCCATAGCCTTGGATCCTAGCAGGGATCAGATACAGCTCTGTCTCCAAGCTGCCCAGCCTGCATCTTCTAGCTTCTAGCTTGCATACACAACTCAATTCTGTGTCCTAATAATTTGTTTTCTGCCACAGAGTTGCTTCCTTTGTTACCTTAGTGACCCATACTTAGATGGCCATTACCAAGAAGCTGGCCTGGCTATTCCAGAAATTTGAATCCCTGCTTGTTTCAGAAATTTGAAGTAACTCAGAAATACAGCCTATGCCCCCCATTAAGTCTGTTTGTGTTTAATGGAGCTCACTCCCAGGTAAGTGAGTGCAGGATTGTAGCCTAGGGCTTTGCTTTAGGGTTGGCTAAACAGAGTTCTTCTGCCTTTAACAAGTGTTCAATAAGTTAAGTCTTTTCTTGTATAAGAATACAGCTACGTGGAAAGCTTCACCTGCTCACAATGTGTCTGTCAGACATTTTATTATGCATTTGTACATATTCAGTGCTGGATTTACTTATAAGCTAAACAAGCTATAGCTTAGGGCCCCACTCTCTTGGGCCCCCAAAAAAATTTAAAGAAAAAAATGTACATTTCCAAAATATAAGATAAAGAACAAATAAAATAAAACCTACATACAGTTAGAGCTTAATAATTATTTCACTATTAATATACTTCTTCTGGATTGTATTTCAGTTCAGCAATTACTTTGATAAAATACATATTTTGTTATGTGCAAATGGCTTTAGATGCCCACTAGGTCCATAAATTACCATATAGATAAGAAATTAGGATTTGAGAAAGATCCATCAAAATTAGAAATTAATTTAATAAATAATAACAAAATTATATCAAAAATGTATAAATTACTCCTGGAATACCATGTAATGGAGGAAGCCGTGAAAAACAACATGATAAAGTGGGCGCAAGATATTGGGCGAACCATTATGCTTGTAGATTGGGAACAACTATGGAAGGTTAATATGAATTTCACGGCGAGTTACACCATTAGAGAAAATATGTACAAAGTCCAGCATCGGTGGTATTTGACCCCCCACAGATTATCAAACATATATAAAAACGCATCAAGCGCCTGCTGGAGGTGTGGGGTAAGTAAGGGCGATTTTTTCCATATGTGGTGGACTTGCCAAAAAATTAAAATATTCTGGAACCAAATTTATGAGGAAATCAAGAAAATGTTAGGAACAACCTTTGCAAAGAAGCCGGAAGCGTTTCTATTAAGCATGGTTGGAAGCGAGAGTCCAACTGCCATGAAAGAACTATTCTTATACGCTACTGCAGCTGCAAGGCTATTGATTGCGAAAAATTGGAAGGAGACTGAAGCCCCTACCTTGATGGATTGGCAAAGTAAGCTACAGGAACTGGCAGAAATGGCCCTATTAACTAATAACCTGAAAGGCAAATCGCAAAAAAAAATTCAGAAAATTGGATAAAATATAAATTATATATTCAAAAATATATTACAGGTGCACTGGATTTGGTAATAATTGATTAAAAAAAGAAGGGGGAAAGAAAAATAAAATGTATACACAAGGTTTTGATGTATGAAGAAAAATGAACGTATTAGATGTGTATAATAGAGAAATATATTGGGTTCAGTACGTTCACATAAGTTTAAAAATACATTAGAAATTGGCAGGAAGGAGAATAAGAAAGGAAAGTATAAGAAAGGGAAAAAAACTACCCAAACCCTTTGTTTTTCTTACATTTTCAGTTTTAATGACTTCTATCGAATTCTCTCTCTAGGCTTTAGAGTTGTTATATATAATTGGTATATATAATGTATAATATGAAAAAATGAATGAGGGTAACAGGTGGGAGGGAGAGAAGATGGTAGGGAAGATGGTAGGAAAGAAGGTGTGGAGAGGGGTGGGAGCAGGGAGGGGGAGGGGGGAAGGGAGCTTTTATTCGCACAGATATGGGCAATGGTTATGATTTGTAAGATTTGATGTATTTGTGTTGTACCATTACCATATATGCATTTGCTTTATGTAAAATTTTAAACTGATCAATAAACTTGTTTTTTAAATGGGAATTTTTTTTTACCATATAGCATATATTCAACACAAAAAACAGTGGCAATTTGTTGTTGACAAAGGACAGCTGGACATATAAAGGCTCCATTACCTTCAGTAGTTTAGGGCCTCATCAAACCTAAATCCGGCCCTGTACATATTACAGAAATACCAAAGTTTCTGGGATCAATTCCTCCAAAGGAAATCAAACCTGGATAAACACTGCATCTGTGAAACTTCTCACTGTTCAGGGAGGTGGGGTAAAGATAACAAACTATTGAGAAATAATATATATATATATATATATGATAAGAATAATATTGGAGAAAACTGGATATTTAAACCTGCTTAACCTAAATCATATATCCCAGTTTTACAGCGGCCCTTTAAAGTATGCTTCACGCAGAGTATACGCAGTCAGAAGTTGACCTGGCTAAGAAAACACCACCAAGAGGGTAGGGAATTATCTCCCTTATATGAAACCCCTTGCTAGCTGCACACTTGTAAAAGTATGCAGATGAAAATATAAACAGTTGGGGGTTTTTAACTGAAATACAAACTGACTCTAAAGAGCAATGTTATCTACCCACTTTCCAAACCTCCCACAAAACTCCCACAAAATTCCCATTAAACTACCCAAGAATTAACAGCAAACTAGCATTATAACTAAGCAACTCTCATACTAAGATTCAACTAAGGAATCTCTTAAACTGAGAGTCTCTCTCACTAAGATTCAACTTGGAATCTCTTAAACTGAGAACAACTGAGAGAATGATCTACTAAGAGCTGAATCAAACTGAAAAGATCTAACTAAGAGATGCAGAAGGCTTTCAAGCAGAGCCTTATATACAAGAAGCAGAGCCCACGCCTGTGAGCAATTAACAGAAACACCGGCACCTGTTTCTCTTAAACAGACAGTATTTACATTAGACCGGCTCTAAAGTAACTTGACTATTCAAAAAATCCAACACAAACCATCAAATCAAGGACGTGGGTAAGTTGAGAGATGGCTGTTTTCAAAAATATTTTGTGTGAGTTTATCCAGCCTGCTCACCATCATCAGTGCTACGTGACAACTAAGACAATTGATTGCTTTGAGGCTGTCCTGGCAGACTATGTGGAAGCTATTGTTGTTTAGTCGTTTAGTCGTGACCGACTCTTCGTGACCCCATGGACCATAGCACGCCAGGCACTCCTGTCTTGCACTGCCTCCCGCAGTTTGGTCAAACTCATGTTCGTAGCTTCGAGAACACTGTCCAACCATCTTGTCCTCTGTCATCCCCTTCTCCTAGTGCCCTCAATCTTTCCCAACATCAGGGTCTTTTCCAAGGATTCTTCTCTTCTCATGAGGTGGCCAAAGTATTGGAGCCTCAGCTTCACGATCTGTCCTTCCAGGGAGCACTCAGGGCTGATTTCCTTAAGAATGGATAGGTTTGATCTTCTTGCAGTCCATGGGACTCTCAAGAGTCTCCTCCAGCACCATAATTCAAAAGCATCAATTCTTCGGCGATCAGCCTTCTTTATGGTCCAGCTCTCACTTCCATACATCACTACTGGGAAAACCATAGCTTTAACTATACGGACCTTTGTCGGCAAGGTGATGTCTCTGCTTTTTAAGATGCTGTCTAGGTTTGTCATTGCTTTTCTCCCAAGAAGCAGGCATCTTTTAATTTCGTGACTGCTGTCACCATCTGCAGTGATCAAGGAGCCCAAGAAAGTAAAATCTCTCACTGCCTCCATTTCTTCCCCTTCTATTTGCCAGGAGGTGATGGGACCAGTGGCCATGATCTTAGTTTTTTTGATGTTGAGCTTCAGACCATATTTTGCGCTCTCCTCTTTCACCCTCATTAAAAGGTTCTTTAATTCCTCCTCGCTTTCTGCCATCAAGGTTGTGTCATCTGCATATCTGAGGTTGTTGATATTTCTTCCGGCAATCTTAATTCCGGTTTGGGATTCATCTAGTCCAGCCTTTCGCATGATGAATTCTGCATATAAGTTAAATAAGCAGGGAGACAATATACAACCTTGTCGTGGAAGCTATTAGCTACTGCAAAATTCTGCTGACTGATTCCTAGCTATAGCTAGAGTAAAATTCCAGCTCTGGGTTTTTCAATGCTTGCTCTGAACTCCCAGTTTGCATCTGTTGTTGGTTTTTCTCCCTTTCCTTCAGCACTGCTTTAGGGCAGAACGCTTCATTAAGTTCAAGCAGTTTACTGCAGTTTTGCAATACTTTGACAGACAGACACACACATACGGTACTGCTGTCAAGCAGCACTCAATCCCTGCATCATCAGTTTGAGGACAAGGAACATGAGCTAGTCTCAAGCATGAGACATGTAGCCAAAGATCCATTGATTGTGGGTTTTTACCTGGATCCTTTAGTGCAGGGGTCAGCAAGGTTTAGCTCACCTGGGCCGGTTCACTCTAATGGTGATTTCTAGCATCTGCGCAGATGAGTTTTTCAGCACCTGAGGTTGTGCAGACGCAATTTCTGACACTGCGGAAGCGAGCCCCCGTGCCGCGCTGCGCCGGTTTAGCGCAGCATGCGGGGACTCGCCGGCGGGTGGCTTGGTTTGGGGGCAGCTCGTGGGCTGCTTGTGGCCCATGGGCCTTAGGTTGCCTACCCCTGCTTTAGTGACACTTAAAATATAGCTTCTGTTATTGTTGAATTTTTGTAGGCATAATTCAAGTTACTGGCTGTGAGCTTTGAAGTTTTAAATGTTTGGAGACTTGCATTGCTCCCGAAAGGTCTTTTCCAGTAAGTAGCTCTTGTTAACTTGAGATCAACTGGCCAGAGTTGATTCCTACTTTGTAAGGGCGTTTGTTTGCTTTTGGAACAGACTCTTTCGGTCTGGTGGTTCAAAGCTGGAATTGTCTCCCAAGTGACAGCACTAGCTGGGGTTTTGTTTGCTTGTTTTATGCGAGAGAAAAACTGTTCCTCTCCTTTTGTGTCTTTTAAGAGTATTTCCTCCCTTCTCATATAAATCATTTCAAACACTGAAAAATTTCCCCCTGTGGGCACTGTAGCCTTTATTTTAGAAACAAGAATATGTGACTTCCTTGGGGACTCTCGTTTGTTCTGAGCTAGAGGTTTCCACTTCTCTTAACTGGATGCTATAGTGTTAGGAAAGTTATTCTTGCCCATTGGGAGGGAGTAGCTGAGATGAAGCCATTCTGTACCTTTAGCATGAACCTTTAGCCTGGTGTACAGAGTGTCTTTGGGCACACGTACAGGATGAGGTACATCAAGAATAGAGAAGAACCATAGAATCATAGAATCATAGAGTTGGAAGAGACCACAAGGGCCATCCAGTCCAACCCCCTGCCAAGCAGGAAACACCATCAAAGCATTCCTGACAGATGGCTGTCAAGCCTCTGCTTAAAGACCTCCAAAGAAGGAGACTCCACCACACTCCTTGGCAGCAAATTCCACTGCCGAACAGCTCTTACTGTCAGGAAGTTCTTCCTAATGTTTAGGTGGAATTTTCTTTCTTGTAGTTTGAATCCGTTGCTCCGTGTCCGCTTCTCTGGAGCAGCAGAAAACAACCTTTCTCCCTCCTTTATATGACATCCTTTTATATATT
Organism: Zootoca vivipara; assembly: GCF_963506605.1. Taxonomy (NCBI): domain Eukaryota; kingdom Metazoa; phylum Chordata; class Lepidosauria; order Squamata; family Lacertidae; genus Zootoca; species Zootoca vivipara. Next base: position 51,573,567 of record NC_083283.1, on the reverse strand, counting down.
TGAACATGGTTATCATATCACCCCTTAACCTTCTCTTCTCCAGGCTAAACATACCCAGCTCCCTAAGCCGTTCCTCATAAGGCATCGTTTCCAGGCCTTTGACCATTTTGGTTGCCCTCTTCTGGACACGTTCCAGCTTATCAGTATCCTTCTTGAACTGTGGTGCCCAGAACTGGACACAATACTCCAGGTGAGGTCTGACCAGAGCAGAATACAGTGGTACTATTACTTCCCTTGATCTAGATGCTATACTCCTATTGATGCAGCCCAGAATTGCATTGGCTTTTTTAGCTGCTGCATCACACTGCTGACTCATGTCAAGTTTGTGGTCAACCAAAACTCCTAGATCCTTTTCACATGTACTGCTCTCAAGCCAGGTGTCTCCCATCCTGTATCTGTGCCTTTCATTTTTTTTGCCCAAGTGTAGTACTTTACATTTCTCCTTGTTAAAATTCATCTTGTTTGCTTTGGCCCAGTTGTCTAATCTGTTAAGGTCATTCTGAAGTGTGATCCTGTCCTCTGGGGTGTTAGCCACCCCTCCCAACTTGGTGTCATCTGCAAACTTGCTCAGGATTCCCTCAAGCCCATCATCCAAGTCATTGATAAAGATGTTGAACAAGACTGGGCCCAAGACAGAACCCTGTGGCACCCCACTAGTCACTACTCTCCAGGATGAGGAGGAGCCATTGATGAGCACCCTTTGGGTTCGGTCAGTAAGCCAGCTACAAATCCACTGAATGGTAGCATTGTCTAGCCCACATTTTACCAGCTTCTTTACAAGAATATCATGGGGCACCTTGTCAAAGGCCTTGCTGAAATCAAGATAGGCTACATCCACAGCGTTCCCTTCATCTACCAGGCTTGTAATTCTGTCAAAAAATGAGATCAGATTAGTCTGACATGACTTATTTTTCAGGAACCCATGCTGACTTTTAGTGATCACAGAGTTTCTTTCTAGGTGCTCACAGACTGTTTGCTTAATGATCTGCTCTAGAATCTTTCCTGGTATTGATGTCAGGCTGACTGGGCGGTAATTGTTTGGGTCCTCTCTTTTCCCCTTTTTGAAAATAGGGACAACATTTGCCCTCCTCCAGTCTGCTGGAACTTCGCCTGTTCTCCAGGAATTTTCAAAGATTATTGCCAGTGGTTCTGAAATCACCTCTGCCAGTTCTTTTAATACTCTTGGATGTAGTTCATCTGGCCCTGGAGACTTGAATACATCTAAACTAGCCAAGTATTCTTGTACTACCTCCTTACTTATTCTGGGCTGTGTTTCCCCTGCTGAATCATCTGCTCCATATTCTTCAGGTCGGGCGTTGTTTTCTTTCTTGGAGAAGACTGAGGCAAAGAAGGCATTGAGGAGTTCTGCCCTTTCTCTGTCCCCTGTTTGCATTTCACCATCTTCTCCTCTGAGTGACCCCACTGTTTCCTTGTTTTTCCTTTTGCTACGGACATACCCATAAAAGCCCTTTTTGTTGCTTTTAACCTCTCTGGCGAGCCTGAGTTCATTCTGTGCTTTAGCTTTTCTGACTTTGTCTCTACACGTGCTGGCTATATGTTTGAATTCCTCTCTGGAGATTTCCCCCCTTTTCCATTTTTTGTACATATCCCTTTTAAATCTTAACTCAGTCAAAAGTTCTTTAGATAGCCAGCCTGGCTTCTTTAGGCACCTTCCATGTTTCCGTCTCATTGGTATTGCCTGAAGTTGTGCTTTTAATATCTCCCTTTTAACAAACTCCCAACCATCATGAACTCCCTTCCCTTTTAGTATTACTGTCCATGGGATTTCACCCAGCTTTTCCCTAAGTTTTCTGAAGTCGGCTTTTTTAAAGTCTAGAATTTGGACCTTAGTATGCTTGGTTGCTCCTTTCCGCTGGATAATAAACTCCAGAAGAGCATGGTCACTCCCACCTAATGATCCTGCCACTTCTACCCCACTAACCAAGTCATCACCATTGGTTAGGACCAGATCTAAAATGGCTGATCCTCTTGTTGCTTCTCCCACTTTCTGGACAATGAAGTTGTCTGCAAGGCCAGTGAGGAATCTGTTCGACCTTATGCTCTTGGCTGAGTTTGACATCCAACAAATATCAGGATAGTTGAAATCCCCCATTACTACTATCTCACTTCCTTTGGAATGCTTGGCCATCTGTTCCAGGAAGGCATCATCTGTGTCCTCAGTTTGGCTTGGGGATCTATAGTAAACTCCCACAATGAGGTCACTGTTGTTTTTCTCTCCCTTAATTTTGACCCAGATACTCTCAATTTGGCTTTGAAGTTTTAAATCCTGGATCTCTTCACAGGTATACATATCCCTAACATATAAAGCTACTCCTCCTCCTTTCCTGTTTGGTCTATTTCTCTTAAATAGATTGTATCCCTCTATTACTACATTCCAGTCATGAGACTCATCCCACCAGGTTTCAGTGATGCCTATTATGTCATATTTAGTTTGCTGTACCAAGAGCTCAAGTTCATCTTGTTTATTTCCCATGCTCTGTGCATTAGTATACAGACATTGAAGACCGTTGATCATTCCCCCATGTCTCTTATTTAAGGATATTTTCGTCCCACCACTAGGTCTGCATGCTGCTTGCTCCATTTGGTCCTTGACATTTGGATGATCATCTTCAGCATTTGATAGACTCCTACCTTCAGGACCACTGTCTCCCTCCCCCACATAAGTCAGTTTAAAGCCCTCCTGATGAGGTTTTTGAGTTTTGTGGCAAAAACATTCCTCCCAACTTTTGTGAGGTGCAGTCCATCACTTGCCAGAAGTCCATCTTCAAGAAACTGCAGACCGTGATCTAGGAATCCAAACCGTTCCTGTTTGCACCATTTGCGAAGCCAGTTGTTCACTTCCCCTATTTTTCCCTCTCTCCCTGGGCCATGTCGTTCAACTGGGAGGACAGAAGAGATGACAATTTGTGCATCTAATTGCTTCAACTTCCTGCCCAGAGCCTCATAATCATTTTTGATCTTCTGTAAGCTATGGCTTGCAGTGTCATTGGTTCCCACATGCACCAAAAGGAAGGGGTATTTGTCGGTGGGTTTTATGATTCCTTGCAGCCGTTCTGTTACATCTTTGATCTTGGCCCCAGGTAGACAGCACACCTCTCGAGACATCTTGTCAGGCCCACAGATCACTGCTTCTGTACCCCTCAGTAGGGAATCCCCAATCACCACTACACGCCTCTTCATGGGCTTGGTTGGGATACTTCTATGTGCTGTCCCTTCCAAGGTTACCTGCATATTTCCAGAGGACTGACTTGGTTGCTCGTCTTCATATTCCTCATCAACTGTGATGAGGGAGAGATCCTCAGGTGGAGTCTGTTCCTCGTCTTCCATGAGCACTTCAAAACGGTTGTGTAATTCTAAGCACTCAGAGCGATCCCTGGGCCTTCTACTTCTATGAGTCACGTTCCTCCATACAACCTTTGGCCCTCCAGGTGTGTTGGTTTCAATGCCTATAAACCAATGGTCAGGAATGATGGGAGTTGTAGTCCAGCAACATCGGGGGGGGGGGGTGTCATAGGTTTCCCACTGCTGAGCTTACACATAAGCACATTCAGTTGTTATAAGAATTATTTCACAGTCTTAGCCTACTTTTTGATTCCTTGTCCCCCTTTTTAGTGAAGTTTTTAGAAGTCTTCCATAATTCCAGCCCCCCCCATTATTACAAATCTCTAGTCATTGTATGACCCCAAACTAGAAGTTCCTTCACTCAATCCTGGAACATGGAATGAACATTACCAGGTGTTTTAAGAGCTGGGGGAGCCTGTTGTGGTCTGCGCAGACTGGGGGTGGGGTTCTAACTTGTTAAATGAATATATTTATAATATTTTAGACCCTATTAAAAAAATCTGAAAAAAATGGCAGAGTTGAAGTCAAATTTTACATTTTAAAACCCTATTTCTAAACCCCATTGTACTAATGAATTCAAGGAAATGAGTTAAAGCCTTCTATATGGATTTATTCCAAACATAAATTGAAATAATTTATAAGCAGTAAGACACAGTTCACACTAGGATGCAACATTTGCAAGTTAATTTATTTGGAGTTTATTTGTTTTTTTTTAAAAAAAGAGAATGAAACTGGATGGGTCAGTAGTTTCATATTTACTAAAGATGACTAGTTATTAAAATATGCTCAGTCCTTTACTGAGCCTCTAGAGACTCATTACAGTTCAAAACTTTTATAATTGAATTCACAGTTATGTCTGAAGTTAGTCTAGGGAATGTGCTAAACCTTTTTTTTTTAAAAAAAACCCATAATAATTTCTGAATAATGTATGAACTTTAATTGGGAAATTTAAAGTGAAGATTGTCTCTTTGTGTCTACTATGGTCCTGAAATTCACAAGATTGAAATATATGTATCTCTCTTGATAACGGAGTGATTACATTGGCTTGCTGCAAATGGTGATATGATATCCTCAAAGGTTCAGTGTTTGAATTGAAATAATTGCCATGAAATTCACAGGCTGTTAAGTCCTTCCATTCTGCACAATTCCTTGGCCTATATTTTGTTTAATTTTTATCCTGCTGAGGTATAAGTGCAAGGAAATAATTTTACCTTGGTGTCTGATGCCCAAGGAAAGGCAAGAGGTGGAATAGGGCTTTCCAGTCACAAAAGGCTTGTAGTGACTGTCAGAATTATTTCCTATTACACGTTCTGTGAGGCTTTTATATATCGTGCACGCCATTAAGAAACTAATGTGTGAAATGAGTTGTTCATTTAAATTCCTCAACTATGCTTAGTTTTGTTTGTTTATATTGATTTGGGAATCTGCTACATTTTCCCACTGTATTAGAATCTTAGAACCATTATGAAATTCTGAGCAGCTAACTGTACCTTCTGAGTTTTCCCATAAACATCTCTCAGCTCTCTTAAGAAGTCATATTTCCCACAATGTCACTTCACCCCTGCTCCCGCTTAAATAAATTATAGGCCGTTACCCTGTAAAGACATTTTCTAATCCCAACTGTGCTCAAGGAACATTTGACCTCTGTGTTTTTAACAAAATATTGGACACATTGTATGCACAGTGTTGACCCTTCTGTGTGCTAGAAGTATTTAGACATCACCAACTCCTGACTATCATAAAAGAAGACTTTTGTGTAGCAAATTCATCTGAGATGTAGAGAGAACTATTTAAGGGTGACAATGAACTATGCATACATTTGAAGGAGTTGGACTAAAATTATAGTTTAAAATGTTTTTTTGGCTAGGTTTCACAAATCAGTTCAGTAAAGCGTTACAGCCATAAGTGCAAAGCTCATGAGGACTTGACACAAAAGCAAAATACCTCAAAGTTTTATTTCTGAGATGGATATCCAGGCACAAGCATTAGACAGCAATGCTTAATCAAGCTTTTGTTCAATAGAGTCTGAATCAAGGGAAGTTCACAGAACATTTTTGGAGGGGAGAAAAAAGCAACAATTGGTCAACCATGAGAGAAACCAGGGGGAAGTCACAATACAATGACCTTGTTCTGCTGGAAATAATATGAAAACTGTTAACTAGCACACATTCTCCACAGTTGTATTGTTTTTATTTATTTAATGGGATGGTTATATTTATTCTCTGCCCATCATATAAATATTGAGGGAAACAACAACATTAAAACAAACAGCAATAAAATACAATAGAAGAAATAAGCATGTAATAAAACCAATAAAATAATTGGCAGCAAGAACAGAAAATTAAAAGCAGATAATTACTTACTCATAACAGCAGTATATGAGCAGAGTCTGGCACAGTATCATAGGATCATTTAATGGCAGACCTTTCTCTCTCAAGCAGTTTCCTCCAGTCCAGTATCATGAAAGGGGACAGGCCCTAGCATTTAGATAACACTAAGGAATGTCTCATAACATTAGCCCCTAAAATTGTTGTTGTTTAGTCATTTAGTCATGTCCGACTCTTCGTGACCCCATGGACCAGAGCACGCCAGGCACTCCTGTCTTCCACTGCCTCCCACAGTTTGGTCAGACTCATGTTGGTGGCTTCGAGAACACTGTCCAACCATCTCATCCTCTGCCGTCCCCTTCTCCTTGTGCCCTCCATCTTTCCCAACATCAGGGTCTTTTCCAGGGAGTCTTCTCTTCTCATGAGGTGGCCAAAGTATTGGAGCCTCAGCTTTAGGATCTGTCTTTCCAGTGAGCACTCAGGGCTGATTTCTTTAAGAATGGATAGGTTTGATCTTCTTGCAGTCCATGCAGTCCATGCAGTCTCAAGAGTCTCCTCCAGCACCATAATTCAAAAGCATCAATTCTTCAATGATCAGCCTTCTTTATGGTCCAGCTCTCACTTCCATACATCACTACTGGGAAAACCATAGCTTTAACTATACGGACCTTTGTCGGCAAGGTGATGTCTCTGCTTTTTAAGATGCCGTCTAGGTTTGTCATTGCTTTTCTCCCAAGAAGCAGGTGTCTTTTAATTTTGTGACTGCTGTCACCATCTGCAGTGATCAAGGAGCCCAAGAAAGTGAAATCTCTCACTGCCTCCATTTCTTCCCCTTCTATTTGCCAGGAGGTGATGGGACCAGTGGCCATGATCTTAGTTTTTTTGATGTTGAGCTTCAGACCATATTTTGCGCTCTCCTCTTTCACCCTCATTAAAAGGTTCTTTAATTCCTCCTTACTTCACTTCACTCCTCACTTTCTGCCATCAAGAGCCCCTAAAATTAACTGCTAGCAAATACTGTTTCCACAGGGAACACATTCTCCTCACTAGGCCTGCCTTTAAATGCAAACTGAATCAAATTGTTTCCTAACCTTACGCGTCACAGGCCTATTCCAAGCACCCTTAACAAACTAACGTGCCCAGGAGTTTTTGGAGGAAATCATGGGTTTGAATATATTATAAATGTTCTTTGTGGATATGACCTTGCTTTTCCTGTGCTCCAGGCAGGAAAAGGCACCAGCTCCTCCGAGGTGAATATGTCTCCCTGTGCCTGCAAACTGGCATCTACTACTGACTTTGAATTAAAAAAAAAAAGTCCTCACTCATAGCCCATGGCAATTATTATTGAAGAGAATACTTAGCCCCGCAGTCTAGATGAAACCTATTGGATAGAATTGTTCTCTTGGCAGAGCATGCCATGTTCATAATTATATCTTTTATTATATTTTTTATCGGATTGTATACTTGAAGGCATTAGCACAACAGAAACCATGGGACTGTAATGACTTTGCTTCCCACTGCAATGAATATACTTCGTCAGAAAACGGCTTAATGAAAATCTAAAATTGCAAACAATGGTGATTGTTTGCTCTTTTTAAAAACCTGGATGGAGGTGCCGGTTCTAGTGCAACTGCCTAGTGTGCTGCAGTTATCAGATCTGGCTCCAGGCACCCAGACAATATGATTATCACAGATCTTTCTCCAGTTTTAAATCTGCTTGAGAATGAAACTCTGTGTCTTATCCTCCCCCCCCTTTTCTTTTCTCTTCTCCCACCCACTGACTAATAGCTTGTGTTGCAAAGCTTTAATTAAGAAGAAGAATAAGCGATTCTCATCTACAATTTTCTCATTTCTTATCACTTTGTAGACAAAAGGATTTTGGAACCGTCAATCATTAGCTTTGTGATGCCAAAAAGGGATTTTTATCGCCTATTATCTGAGCTACGAAAATGCTCTTTTCCTCTTTTATCTTTGAGGAGAGTGAAAAGAGGATGGGAGGGGGGAGAGAGAGAGCGCAGCGCATTTGTTTTCTCTTTTGCCAAGTAGGAGACAAAATGCTATGGAAAAGACAGGTGGTTGTGTTGTAAGGTCATCTAGGCTGATCTCTCTTCTGCAGGGTGTCCAGCCCGAGAGACTCATTATGAACAGATTTTTCTGCTGGTTTGACACAGGTGCTTTGTTGTGAAGATCTATGCAGCTTCCCTTTCTTTACGCCTCCAAATAAGAGACCATAACAAATGCATGTAACAAAAGCAGAAAAAGTGGGATAAAATCATGCATTTTTAATCATATCGGCTGGCATTTGTCTTTGTGATAACATATATCAATTCTCTGTCTCGCTTACCCTGCGAGATTTAGCTCACCATTCCCATTTGTATTCCTTTTGCTCATTTTTGTTATCTATGGATGTGAGGCTTCTCTAGCTGGAGGATTTGCTTAGGGTTTTATGGCTGCCCAGTGCAACAGAGGGCATTAAAGCACAACAGACCAAGGTTGACCCACTGAATGCAAGCAGAATACTCAGAGAGGCTTTGTCCTTTGGTGTAAATTAGTGAGAGAAAAGTGTGTTACGGAGTTTCTGGATCATGTTGCAATTTAATAATGCAACACCATTCATTTATTATGGCAAGGGTTGTGACCCATTGCAACATTTGCAAACCAGAGAAACTGTCATGGCCAACACAGACACACACGCACATATGCACACACACACACACACACATACACACTGTTCTCTTGGTTACAAAAGAATGCTTCTTTTATGCTTACTTTCAGTGGGAGAAGGGGATTCTAAGGGCAACTGGGAACGCCTGTGTGGGCACATGTTTAACTATAAGTGTCACACAGTTAGTCATTATATATATATATATATATATATATATATATATATATATATATATACACACACACACACACACACACACACACACACACACATACTGTATTCTGAAGTCAGAAGGCTGGCTAATATGCTTTGAGTTAGCATGGCAAATAGAGAGGGATGGTGGAAGCCATAGTCTGAACATATCTGGAGGGCTACAGGTTGGAGAATGCTGAAGTCATAGTTTCTCTGTATCAGTTGCCATCTGATGCACCTGCAAATCAGCTGCTTATGGTGTCAATCAGAATGATCAGGTCCAATCCCCACAGCAGCTCCAGGCTGGCAAAGTGATCAGGCCTGGATTGGGCCTGGTGCTATCAGGCATCAGCTGTGAAACTAGCTCTGCCCTGCCTCCTCCCAGCCCTCTGAATGTCCCATTCAGCTGATCCATGTGTGTCTGTCAAAGAGGAGGGGCAAAACAAACTGTATTGTGTATGCTTTTTTGATGATCTTCTTTTTTCTTGGAAGCATCAGGCTTTGTACCAAAGCACCCTAGCTCAACTGAAGGAGCACTTTGACATGAAGGATCTTGGTGAGGTATCCAACTACCTTTCTCTGGAAGTAGAGAAAAAACAGGCAGGTGATTTTTTTTTTTTGGTACACCAATCTCGGAAAATTGCTGATGTATTGACCGGACTGAATTTGGTTGATGCAAATCCTGTGGACACACCAATGGTAACAGGTTTCCAGTTAGATGGTACTAGTGAAGCATTTTCTGACATTACAATGTACAGATGTGTTCTAGACAAACTGAATTTCATTGCCAGGTGCTCAAGACCTGATATAGCTGTGAGCACTAACCTTCTTAGCAGACATGCCAACAATCCTAATGTTCAGGATTGGAAAGCTCTGAAGTGCATAACATGCTACCTGAAAAGTACTATGCACTACAGACTGAGAGTCACTAATCAGAGGTCTGGAGGTCTTGAGATATTTGCTGAGGCAAGTTTCGGAAGTGACACCACAGATGGCACAAGCACTTCTGGAGTGTGCTACATGTACAGCCAGTGTCTGTTTGACTGGCTGTGCAAGAAGCAGACAACAGTGTGCCTAAGTTCTTGTGAAGCTGAACTCAATGCACTGTCATATTCACTTTTTGATTGTGAATGGTTGTTGCAACTGTTTAAGGACGTAATGTGAAATGTCCTATACAGGTTTATCAAGACAACAGGTCCTGTTTGGCTTAGCTAGCTTCAGAGTTGCAAACAAAGAACCAAGTACTTGCGGATAAAATTACATCAAGGGAGTGTATCCAGAAATGACTCATTCAGGTGTCCTACATGCCAGGAAATGAAATTCCTGCAGATCTCTTGTCTAAGGTTGTTAACAGGGAACAGCTTCAGGTTTATGTACAGCAGTTGCAGTTAGGCTGAAATACTGCACCGCAGGTTACATGGAAAGGGGGAGGATGTTGGAAGATTCCATTCCACCTTTAGTTGCATGTCGAGGTCCCCAAGCCACCCTCAAATAAAACACAATTCATACAGAATTTTTGCTTAAGGTTTTTGGCATAATTTTTTTGGCCACAACTTTATTGATTACAGAATATGAGTGGTTGCTTAGGCATTGGTTCACGACTATCTGTTCCCACCTAGAGGTAGGAACAGAACTGACACCTGCAAGCCTGAGAAAGTCAATAAGGGAAAACATTTTGGGGAGAGAATAGAGCTGGGTGCCAGACCCTCACCTCTGCCCAAATGCTCCCAGGGGCTCTTGCGTGGCCCTAGCCCCTTGACAGGGGTTCGGACAAGCCCCTAGATTCCTTTAACGGAGTACCCTTGCAGCAGCAGCATTGGAGGAGCAGGCACAGCCAATCATACCCCCTCCAACAACCAAATTTAACCAATGCCTAACCGCAACCTTACAAGTTGTGACAATTTTGCTACACAGTAGGCAAAAAACCAAATGGCACCGGCCAATCAGCCAAATGGAAACATTCCTACCAGGCCCCTGCCCCAAAGCATAGCAAGGTCAACACGAACAGCCCTAAATATAGGGAGGGTGGGTGGGTAATCCGATGCGTGCAGCGAAAAGAGGCAGCTCAACGTTGCACGCAGGGAATAAATAGCCCCTTGGCTGTCAATCATAAATTGCAACATCAACCTCCCCAACAACCAAGAGGTGCCCAATAAGATTCATGGCCATCCAAACTATCCTGCCCAGCAACAGAGAGGTGTCTTGTTTGCCCCCACCACAACACATGCTCTCCATGAAGGAGAAGACACTTTGCAGACATGGGATTGTTATGTGTCACATGTCTGTTTACAATCCAGCACAGTTTGCTGGCGTAAGCGGAACTTCCGCTGTATTGCTTTTGTTTTGACTCTCTCTCTCCGAGAAGATGGCAAGGAGAGATGACATGTTTCTTTGTCCTGATTTATTTTTAATAAATTTGTATCCACAAGCTTCAGCCTCTTCTGTTTGTGCTGTTTACACAGCTACGTATAGTGTGCTCAAGTCAGCTAGCTTGAGTCACTGATTTCCGTCAGTGCAAGAGGTCGATGGATCTCCGCAGCGTGAAGGCTGAGAGGGAGATGTTCCAGCTGGGGTCTAGCCAGCTGGCCTTTCAACCCCCGGATGCCGACAGTCTCCACTGGTGGGGATCCCACTAATGGGTTTCCCACCTGCTGGTTCTTCAGCTGAAAGAGGAAGTGATCAGCAAATGCTAAGCACTAATTAAGCTATGCTAAGCTTCCTCAGGAAATTGCCTGTGGTGTTGGGCCATTGGGAGAATAAATAATAATGATGATGATGATGATGATAATAATAATAATAATAATAATAATAATAATAATAATATATTATTATTTATACCCCGCCCATCTGGCTGGGTTTCCCCAACCACTCTGGGTGGCTTCCAACAGAAAAATAAAACACAGTAATCTATTAAACATTAAAAGCCTCCCTGCAAGCCTTCAGATGTCTTCTAAATAAAAGGAAGATGAGGAGACATTAGGAAGGCCAAAGAGAGGAGGCTCTGTTTCAGGGGATACTTACTCAACTCGAAGTTAGTGAAATGATAGAGCCAGGGTTTATAGAAGCAATGTGGGTTAGAAGCTTATGTTAGGAAGGTGTTATGTGACTGTGATGCAAAGCAGCAAGCAGAGCAACCTGGCTGATGTCTGTTTGAATCCAGGACTGTGCTTGTGGAAGAAGCACATGTGGGATGTAATCCATTGGTACAGTCAAATGCAACATTCCTTATTTCCCTAGAGCTGGGGGGGGGGGGTATGCAGTCAGTGTAACTTCCTGTTCCACTGGTCTCGAGCATCCTCCCCCTGCATGTGACCTGGGAGATGGGCATGGCTCTGGCTGACTCCATAAAAGAGCCGAGTCATGCAGCCATTTTCTCCGTCTCCAGTCGCAGTCTCTTGAAGTTGTCTTATTCCAGTGTTGTCTTCTTTTATCTCCTGCTGTCACACTGTTTTCCTGCAGCCATTTTGTTGTCTCAATCTAAATTTGCTGTCTGCTGGCTCTCAGCCAGCAGCACATGAGTTTAGTCTCCATATGAGATGAACTCAGTTTGTTGTGTAACCAGTAAGCAAAGCCTGCCTTTCAGAGATCAAATCATGAACTGAAATGTGAGTAAACTTTTTTTTTTACTTTACTTAGAAAGACTCCTGTGTCTTTATTCTTTTAAGAGGGATTAAAGGGGACACCAGGAAATAATATTAACTAAGAGATTCAAACGAATCTGCAAACTAGCTTCCGGCTATATTGAGGGGCATCTGCTCTGCTACATCACTTATTGGTGAGTGAAGGAAGGATAATACTTATTTAATATAACCTTTCCTACTATCCTTGACATTCCCACAGCAAGACCCTCTTTGGAGTGATTATGCTGTGAACCCCTCCTTCACAGGCTCAGGTTGTATATATGTGCAAATATATACAGTGGTACCTCTAGTTATGAACTTAATTTGTTCCGGAGGTCCGTTCTTAACCTGAAACTGTTCTTAACTAGAGGTGGGCTTTTGCTAATGGGGCCTCTTGTTGCCGCTGCGCTCCTGGCACACAATTTCCGTTCTCATCCTGGGGCAAAGTTCTCAACTCAAGGCAACTGTTCCAGGTTAGCGGAGTTGGAAACTTGAGGCGTTTGTAACCTGAGGCGTTTGTAACTCGAGCTACCACTGTACATCCTAAAGGCACAACAGTCTCTGCTGTGCCACATTTCCCAAGGGAAACAGGAACCCTCGGTAAGCAAGCCTGGAACCCCTAGAATTTCACACTGCTTGGCGATTAGGGTGGCATCCATTAGAACGATATTGGAGATACCCTGGCAGTGACAACTGGCAGAGCTAAGTGGAGGGTCCTTTCCACTGGATGAAAAAATCCTGACAGCCTAGCACAATAGGTTTTTGGATTGCTCTTCCAGTTTCGGTGGGAATTAGTAAGCATTATTTTAACAATGCTGAAACCAAAACAGCTGAACATTATATAAGAATAAGGGGGAGAGAATATCTTACTCCACATTAATGAACTTAGAAGACTCACTAACATCCTGCACTCTGACCTTTCCAGGTGTGTTGTAAAAGGATTTGGGGTGGCTTTCAGGGTTTACTCTTTGGGAACTGGGGATAAATGCACATAGGATGATGTATTTTTGTGATGAGATCTTATATTCTTGCGCAGGGGTTCTGTTGCTTTTGCTACAGTCTCCAGGAATGGCTGCAACTTAATTAATATTCATTGATTTTTTTGCATGCATAGAAACATATTTATATTTATGGATATGGTCCTTAGTACTGTCAATATTCATAATTGTATTCTAAATTGCATGATAGGCTGGTGATATGGTGAGTTTGTCAGACATGGGGAGTCATAAATTACTCACTTGCCAGCACTTGTTTATGAATTTTTGGAAGCTGCCTAATTAGACATCACTAGGCTAAATTAGCCTATTTCTCCAACGCTGTTGTATCTGGTCGATAGAAGGAAAGAAGGGAGGTTTCATGCAGGTGTTTGTCAGTCCTAAAGAGGGCACCTTTCATATTTCATGCCTTGCTGCAAAATGTAGATTAAGCACACCTGGAAAATTCTCAAGATAAAATGCTCTCAAATTAATATGCCATTCACTAAAGAAATAGAGTAGGAAAAGATTGTTCATGATTAACATTTTGTCGCATTTCACTTCTCTCTTTTGTTAAAGATGTCAGTTGGAGCTTTTAGCCAAGAAAACATTTACTGAAGGACTTAACCTTTTAGTTTCAAGGTATTTCATGAAGCATATTCTAGCTCTACTAAAACTTTTCAAAAAGTTTGTTATTCACTATTTAATCAATTTATCACTGAATTTTCTGAGGATCACAGGGTGGCTTGCAGTATAAAAACACAAAAGTACATAACATAATAACAAACGAAGCATGCTCAGACCTATCAAAATAAATGGACTCCTAAAGGAAACCCCATAGATTTCAATGAAAGCTGAAAACAAAATAATAATATTAATATACAATTTACTACAGTTAACTTGTCCCCTGTAGTCAACCAAGCACTTCTGATATTATCTCTTGTGAAGCACTATACCCATTCCAAAGCACTGGGATGCTTTCTGTGACCCACAAACTTCCTCTTGCTTCAGTTCTCCATGCCCTCCATGCCCTCATATATATTCAATAAAATAACAACAACAACAACAACAACAACAACAACAACAACAACAATGAATAATCTTGCCTGTATGCTACCAGCACTTCAGATCTGTACCCCTCCAACTTTTTCAATTCCTCAGCATTCCCTTTTCCTCCAAAAAACTTACTATTTCTCTTAAGACTCCTTTCAAACATTCTGACATTTGTGGTCTTTCCACAGTTTAAATGATCATGTTGTGAATGTTCCAATGTCATCACAGCCAATCACAGCAGAGGCATTAGCATGCCATATCATTTATAGTATAGAGAAAGCCAAGCTAGGTTTAATGGAGGAAGAATGGGGGGAATATTCAAGGCTGTTGGAAAGAGAAATATATCTCAAGTATTACAATAATTTTTACAGGCTCGTCTCTTTAAACTTGGATGAGGATTTATCTCCAAAAGATGCACATATTTTTGCCAGCAAATATCCATATTCATATATTCTTGAGGCTCTTCAATTGCTTGCTAATCACCATATTAACTTTACATACTAAAGAGGAAAAAACAAGTCTAGGGAGATCTAGCAAATAATAACATTCAATTAGGGAAAAAGGTTACTCTTGTTTAAAAGAGCAATTATGCAAATATGCCATAAATATGCTGGAAACATCAAGCAGCATGTGATAGTTAAATTGGCTTTAGCAATTTGCGTATTGAAGTTTGCATTTCATCTATGCATCATTGAGTCCCACATCATAAGGAATAATTACAATATTAATTATTTTGTTAATAAATGGGAAATTTACAGATAATATAAACATTACAAGAGGCACCAGGCAGGGGTGCCCTCTTTCGCCATTGCTCTTCATAATTACGTTGGAATCGCTATTGAAAACAATAAGGGAAGATGAAAAAATAAAAGGCATAATAATCGGCAATAGAAATTATAAAGTCAGGGCTTTCGCTGATGATTTAGTGATAACAACAGAAGACCCCCTAATTAGTGTCCCTCAAGCGTTATTAAGAATTACAGAATATGGGAAATTAGCAGGATTAAAACTAAATTATGATAAAACGAATATGTTAACGAGAAATTTGGAAAATGATGAAAAAGATAATCTGCAGGAAATAACTGGATTAAAAATAAATAAAAAAATGAAATATTTAGGAATCAGGATGACCAATAAAAATATTGATTTAATACAGGAGAATTATATAGCCACATGGAAGGAAATAAAAAAGAAAATGGAAGCTTGGGAAAAATTAAAGATATCTTTTATGGGCAGAATATCTTTAATTAAGATGTGTGTCATCCCAAAAATGAATTATCTATTCCAGAATTTGCCGATTCTAGGCAAAGAAAAACATTTTAAGGATTGGAGAAAGGACATAACAAATTTCATCTGGAATGGGAGAAAACCAAGAATAAGGTATAAAATTATGATAGATCATAGGAAGAGAGGGGGGGTCGGATTACCAGATATTGAGCTATACCATGACGCGGCAGCCCTGACCTGGCTTAAAGACTGGATGGATCTAGAAAACAATGAGTTGTTGGACTTGGAAGGAGAAGGAATACGCTCTGGGTGGCATTGGTACCTTTTGAGAGACAATGTAAGTAAAAAAAACATCTTTATGTTCAATATCATAAGAAAATCTCTATACAAAGTGTGGCAAAAATACAGAAGACACTTCGAACCCAGAACTCCCTGGTGGGTATCCCCACTAGAAATCGTGGCTGTTAAAAGACGCAACACGGAAGGTAGGTGGCCAACCTATAGAATCCTCCTAGAGGAAAAAGAAGGAGTATTAAAACTAAAGGAATATGCAGAAGTCAAAAGTTATTTTAGCAGTTGGTTACAATATTTTCAAAAAAAAAATCGGATTCGAGAAAGAAAAATCAAAATTGGAGGAAATATTATTGGGGTCCAAAGAGAATCATATAAAAAATGTATACCAAATTTTATTGACATGGGAAACGGAAGAAGAATTGACAAAAAATTCAATGATTAGATGGGGCCAAGATTTGGGGAGGACAATAATGATGAACAAATGGGAAAATTTATGGGATAGAGACTCTAAATTTACCCCCAATTATGATATAAAAGAAAATTTGTTAAAAATGCAGAACAGATGGCACCTAACGCCGGAGAAGCTGGCAAAGATGTATCCGGACGTTAGTAACCAATGCTGGAGATGCCAAAATGAGATAGGCACCTATATCCATATGTGGTGGGGATGTAAACACATCAGGGTGTTCTGGGAGGAAGTGTACAAGGAACTGAAAAAAATGGTGAAATATTCATTTAAGAAAAAACCAGAGATCTTCCTACTAGGAATGTTAGGGGAAGACATTAAGCCACAGGACAGATGCTTGATAAGCTACGCCACAGCAGCAGCAAGATTACTGATTGCAAAAGAATGGAAGTCCCAAAAGGTACCAACTAAGGAGGAATGGCAAATCAAGGTGTTGAACTATTGCAATCTGGCTAAGAAATATGAGGAAGTAAAGGGAATAAAGAAAGAGGATAGTGTGAAAAATTGGAAACTATTTACGGATTATATTAAGTGCCAGGCGGGAAAACCAAACCTATTACAGGATATTTAAACGCTCAAATGAAAGCATAGTAAGAGAAAGAGGAAAAGGAGACAAAAGGAAAAGAAATAGGAAAAAACGTATAAGAAAATGTTAAAAGCATAATAAAATAAATGGTATATTGTTAGAAAGGTGCAGTCGTAATTAAGAAGAAAAATAGACAAGACAGTTTAGTGAAGGTTGAGAAGAAGGGAAACGGGTTGGGGGGAGGGGGGAGAGCAAATTGATGTATTCTTAGATATTGTCTAACTAAATGGATACACATGTGTATTTTGTAATTTTTTGTTAATTGTGTTTGTTTGTTTGTTTTTTCTTTTTCCATATATATATATGTATATATATGTATGTATATGTATATATATATATATATATATATATATATATATATATATATATATGTCTGTTTGTTTGTCTGTTTGTTTGTCCGTTTTCCTTTTGTTTTGTTTTTTCTCCGTTTTTAGACCTGTGTGATGAATTGTAAATAACCAATAAAGAATTTTTTATAATAAAAAAAAAAAGGATGTTTGTCTTACTGTGTTCCTGAAGTGGAACTGTTGTTCTTTGTTCTTTCTCTTTGCTGTCTGATGCTAGAGAGAGGGAGCCATGTTACAGTGCTTCATATGTGTTTATATGTAAATAAAGTAGATTAGCCAAAAAAAATTTAAAAAAAAAGGAATAATTACAATATTAATAACACAGACGGTCTTATATTTGTTTAAGAAGTACACACACAGCTGTGACCTTGCTTGCTCCAACTCCCCCCACTTGCGTGCACAGCAACTCACTGAACTGTACCCTTCCTACCTCATGCTGCTGCTGCCACTGCACATCCCAAGACTAACTTTCCTTCCATCCCATGGAAGGAAAGACGGAGAGGCTGATAGGACCACCTTAGTTTCAATATCATCTTTGCTGCTGCTACTGAGGCTTTGTCCGTGGTCTTCCCCACCACCATCAGGCTGAACTGGGTTTGAGGTGACTCCAGGGCAGTAGAGAAGAGAAGTAGTGGTATCTGTCTCTCCTTCATGTCTTCCATACTTTTCCTTTTTAACTAGAGGGAGGGAAAGGCATGGAGACATGAAGGAGAGGTCGCCAGGGCTGCCACCGCCTCAGCTGCACTAGTGTCTTCACTGATCCTGATCCTGCTTCATTAATGGTTTCCTCCCCTCGATCCATTCATTTCTGCTTGGTTTGCAGGAGCCCTGGAAGCGTGCACAAAACAGGACTGAACTCCCCATGCATCAATTGATCTGTGCACAGTATCTTGCTTTGTGCCATATCTCCCCACCCAAGTGGGCCAACTTTGACATGTGGCATGAGATGATTCACAGGTGTGTGGTGCCATCAACCTGTCCCATCAAGGTGAGGGAGATAAAGATTGGGCCCACCAGGCCAGAAAAAGAAGAAGAAGAGTAAAAACATTACTGTTTTTTTTAACAGAGAATATTATGTTGGGGACTCCAGACGTGATTCCAAACATGATATTGGCCTTTCGTGGTTATAACGGCGATCTGCGAAATGGGAATTTCATAGCTCAACTCTCATACTATGAAGTTGCAAGAAATCTCAGCCACAATTCTATGCAATTACTTAATATCCCTGAATAAAGGTAGCATTGATTTAAAAGATCATATTAATCAGGTGGATAAGGAGCAAAAGGGGAAGTTTAAGAGTTAATCCCTAGCATCTACAGGTATGGCTGAGAAAAAGTCCTAGTCTGAAATCCTGAGAGCTGCCAATCAGTGAAGACAAAACTGAGCTAGATAGATCTACTGATCTACAGTGGATCCAATAAATAAATAAATAAATAAATAAATAAATAAATAAATAAATAAATAAATATACTCTGAATATCCAGTATATATGCTTAAGAAAATATAAGAAAATTCCTGTTCTTCTTTTTGTTGGAAACTGAATTAGAACAGTAGCACCTTAAAGACCAACTAAGTTTTTATTTTGGTATAAGCTTTCGTGTGCATGCACACTTCTTCAGATACCTTCTTCAGGGTATCTGAAGAAGTGTGCATGCACATGAAAGCTTATACCAAAATAAAAACTTAGTTGGTCTTTAAGGTGCTACTGAAGGAATTTTTTTTATTTTACTTCAACCCAGACCAACACGGCTACCTACCTGTAACCTGAATTAGAACAGCAAGACATGCTGGATCTATGCCTGAAATGCTTTTGCAAAAATAAGCCAAATGTATCAACCCTGGCCAGTTAAGTAAATATTTCTCAGACAAATTCAAAATAAAG
Source organism: Zootoca vivipara (assembly GCF_963506605.1). NCBI lineage: Eukaryota > Metazoa > Chordata > Lepidosauria > Squamata > Lacertidae > Zootoca > Zootoca vivipara. The sequence goes on along the minus strand of NC_083283.1, from coordinate 51,554,571 downwards.
CTTTCCCTCTGGAGCAAATGCTAAATATACTAAGGTCTTTTTACATGACACTTAATTCATTGAAGGGCAGGATATAAATACCCAAATAATAAAAAACTGCAAAACATAGAGGCAAAATATTTGTGCCATATGTTTACAGTAAATTTTCCCGACTCTCTTCAAAAGCCCAGAGAGTGGAACTAAATCCTTTCAACTTCAGTCAGATCACAATGATAAACGTGTATATTGTATGGCTGCTGCCTGATAAGCGCTCAACCTTTTATGCTTTGTTTGAAGAAAAAAGGATTGTTATCTGATCTTTTTATAGGCTGGCTGGCTCTGTGGACTGTGACTAAACCTTTGGACCTTAAGTTTCAGCAAAGAGTTTGTTGTATCGCTATGCCATTAAGGTATCCTAGCATTATTTTTTAATCACGCTGCAGGTACTGTCATCCTTGGGAGCCAAATCTTTTGTCTGGCTCTGCATGAAAGCTAATACGCATCTGCTGAATATATGTGGAAAGATTCCAGTTGGCCATTAATATCAAGGCTGCATATATTCAAAGACCAAGGACACATTAATTCCAAGTGAGGACTATGAAAATCAATGTTAATGAGCCTTGTGGTGATTATAAATCTTCCTCGAAGTAAATAAACTGAGCTCAGTTAAACATGAACTTATGTATCCTCTATTGTAAGTGTTTTGATTTACTACAGTCTATTTAGGGAGACCTAATGCAATGCTTTTTGCCCATATGTTCTTTAAACAAATCCCCAATGGTTTCACTTGCTACGTGAGCTTTCTTTTCTCCTTCCTTGTTCTGCATTCCTAAGCACTAGGTTCAGCTTCCACAGCAAATGCTATTTTTTGGGTGTGATGTCTGTATGTACTCCAAAGGCACCTTGCTTTGTGCATGTCTTGCAGAGAAGTCTATGGATGGGCATCTTGTGTCCATTGCAGTTCACGTGGATGAATAATTGAGCTGGTTCAATGGGGGCCCAGCTGAGCTTTGTGATACATTGGCTTTGCATACAGATGCCAGCTTCCACATCTAGATCTCCCCTTAGCTGGCAAGTATCCCGTTTTTCACGGGAAACCCCCGGATTTTAATCCGTTTCCCACTGTTCTCCTGAACGGAGAAAAATCCCGGAAATCCCCCGGATTACCTACCTGCCAGGGAGCCTCCATTTTGGGTGCTGCTGTGCCCATGTGTGGGCACCGGAAATCGGGCAGAGCGGCCCCAGATGTTGCTTCTGTGCAACTTCCGGTGTTGCGCCGCTGCTGATCCCGCATTTTTCAGCGGGAGACTTGGCAGGTATGGATCTTCCTTGCTTGGTTGAAGTAACCCAATGCATATACTTTGAAAATAATGTATAGAAATTCAGTCTGTTGGGGGGAATTGCTTGCAAAAATGTATATATTAGGCAAAATGGGGGGGGAGGGAACTCAGCTATACAGCTGCAAATATAATGTTTTAAGTGTACCGGTCTTTTAGGTGATTTATACAAATGTGACACTAGATGGGGATAGTGAGCTTAATGGCAAATTCAAAACCCTTTTTTAAAAAAGCATTTTCTCAGCATTTTTTATATGTGTCTAGATTCCACCTGGGTCAAGATCTGGTCATGTCCAGTTCCCCACCCCTGGTATAAAGGATCGATATATTTGTAACTTTGTGGTTGGTCTTAATGTTGTTCCATATTCCATTGGGGAATACTTCCATAGTCATTAATTATACACTGAGAAAAATCACCACAAAAAGCATAAGGGGGTCTGTGCATTAATTGTCCAGTTTTTAAAGATACCTTACAGTTGGCTGTGTATGTAAGAGAATCTAAATGTGCATGCAAAGGCTTCATTTGGTTGAGTTATTTTTTGTGAGTGAGAGAAATGAAGGGTTTGTTTTTTTAAAAAAAAAATATCATTAGTAGCTTAATTCATTTTAGGACATCAGTGGAAACACATTGTAGAAACATGTATTCCAATGGAAAGCAAAATGATAGTTATTTAATCTTACCTTCATTTAATTGACTGGTTCAGGCCAGTGTGGTATCATTAAGAACGGATCATGCAAATGCCTGCTGAGAAATATTTGCAAAGCACTTTGAGGGAAAACTTTCACAGTTGAACATGATGCCACAATTAGTGTGGGTCTATTTGAAGTTCCTGGAGCACTGTCTAGTTACAGCCTCTGAGCTTTTATAGCACATTTTTAAATGATAAAAATTGACTGTGTTTCCAAGGAAACATCTAGCTGAATCTAGAGCTTCCTGTCTGCTAATGTAAGGGTGGGGGGAAGAATCTGTGAAAATTGCTTCCCACCCCTTTCTCTCCTGAAAACAAAACTCTGTTAAGCACACATTTGGATACAACCCCATTATATGATGTTTGTGTTCCTGCAGATCGATGGATATTGTGTGCAGGGCTCAGACACAAAATTATGTTTGGTGAGGGCTGGGGCAGTGGGAGACTGTTCATGCTAACGTCAAACCTAGGCAGGTCACATCCTATGAATGAACTGATCAGACAAAGAAGGCTGGATTGCCAAGAGATGGAGATAGGTTGTGTGGCCTGCCATTACCTGCTTATGAGCTTCCTGACTTCAGCCATGATTCTAGTGCATCCCTCATGGTAAGGGACAATTTTCTCCTGATTTCTTTTTCAAATCTTCCTTAGTTGTTGTTGTTTTGCTGCCTTTATTGAACAGTGTGTGTTTAAATATCTCCCCTCACTCAAGCATGGATGGTGTTTATGAATGAAGTCCATTACAGTGATGACCACTTGGCAAGACATTTTCTGACCTCAGAATCAACTGGTATAGTGCTGAGTGGGATTACATATTCTCAGTTATTTAGTTTGTCCTTAATACCCTTGGGCCTTGACCATGGGTAGGCAAATTAAGGCCCAGGGGCCGGATCCGTCCCAATCACCTTCTATATCCAGTCCAGGAATCAGCATGTTTTTACATGAGTAGAATGTGTCCTTTTATTTAAAATACATCTCTGGGTAATTTGTGGGGCCTGCCTGGTGTTTTTACATAAGTAGAATGTGTGCATATGCATCTCGGGGTTATTTGTGGGGCATAGGAATTCATTAATCCCCCCCCCAAAAAATATTAACCCCCCCAAGGTTTGAGGGACAGTGGACTGGCCCTCTGCCGAAAAAGTTTGCTGACCCCTGCCCTTGACAATAAAATTCTCTTGATACATTTTAAAATACCCTTGTTTGACAAGCTCTCTTCTGTTTTCATTACTCTTCTGTTCCCTTCCGTTTTTCTCCATTCTGCATGACATAGCTGCCAAGTTATCCCTTTTTTTCAGGGATTTTCCATTATGCTGAATAGGCTTCCTCGCGAGAAAAGGGAAAACTTGGCAGCTATGCTCCATGAGGAGAATGAAATCATTAACTAATGTGTTGCTATCCCCAGTGCCCCTGTCCCCACCCCTGACTGGAGAGTCCCACATTGACTGTCAGAGTGCCTGTTGGATGTTTCTTCAGACCCCAGGCATGTCTGATTGTGGACCTGAAATATATTAGTATCAGGAGAGTCATTTTTCTAAGTGCTCAAGGAGCACTAATTTTGTACAACCATATGATCTTGCTCTATCCTTTCTCCCTAAAATTAGATAGGCAAACCACAATACCTTTGAATAGCAGCTCAGCAAAGGAAGACCCTCTGCAGAAAACAAAGAAAGAAGCAAAACACACACAAAAAACATCCTGAGCTTTTAACAATGAGAAAAATGCACTCCTGGTTTAACTGTTGACCGTTAGGCAGCATATGTGAATGACACCTCAGAACCCTGGCAGAAAAACGAAGTCATCTTTTCTTATATATTGCACACCCACCCACAGAGCACACCTTGAAGGTGCTATATTAAATTACCTAATAACTTTCATATGCTGGTCTTTGCTGTGACCTACAAGAAAGTGGTGACCCCCTTTCATGTTTCAGTCCAGACCATCATATGTATGTTGCTGAGAATGTAACACCACCCGTATTGACCATGTAAATATTTCACCATGGTAGAAATCTAGTAGCAGATGGCATGGTGGGGATGCACTGGTTATCTGACTTCTATCCTGCCCAATTGCTGCTATAGCATACCAGGAAAGAGATGAGTGAGGTCACAACAATTTTGGTATGGTTCAAACATACCAGCAGAGCCAATCCGGTGCTCCTGCCAGTGCTTTTGAACTGTGCCAACTTCACGACCACCTTGCCCTGTCCACTTTTCTGTCCTGGTATGCAGTTGTGACTCAGTCGGAGAGTTATCAAGTATCTGGCAGAGCCCTATAATTTCATATGCTAAGATTCAGTAGCCCTGATATTTCCTGTAGCACAACATGTTGGACAATAAGCACTGGATTTCATATTGTGCAATTATTGTCACCCTTATGTTAGTGCAACAGCCCTTATGCTGGCGGCTGAAGAATGTTAAATTTGGGTCAAACTCATATTCCATTGTATCTAACGGGGAGAGAAGAATTCATCTCTGGTTTACATTTTAATCCGAGGTGGAGGGAAATGTGGGGGGCTTCATGTTCTATTTGGAACCTAAACTTGGAGTTTACTGGAATCCCATACACCATGTGGACCAGTTCATCTTGTCAATTTTGTGCCTGTGGTCACATGAAAAATGTACCGCGTATGAACCAGGTTATTGGTGGAAAGAGTAGTTGATTCTTGGTGGCAACTTTTGTAATCACACTGGCACATTTGTCAGTGACAGCATTTCCTGCGATTGCTATGGCACATTTTTCAGTAGCACATTTTTCATGCAGAGACATTCTCTGCAGGAATATGTCCTCAGGGAGTACTGCGCAAAGACAAAATTGACTCTGTAAACCAGGCCTATTTCTCTGCAGAGTCTATGCTCTATTCACTCATAACAACTCTGTGATTGGTTACTTTGTGGTGTTTGCATTTTTTTTTTTTTAGTTGGACAAATGTACCTTGAATAACATTGGGAGGTGGGAAAGGGGGAGAGAGTTGAAAAGAAAAACATTTAGCATCAGTTTGTGTTAGTATATTGCATTTTCTGGGTGGTTGAACCATACATTTCCCAAATAACTGTATGCACAGTTTGTTCCTCTGTTTCAATTTTCAGTTTTGCAGAGAGTAATTATTGCATTTTAGAAATGGCAGTTACCTCTGTGTTGAAACACCTTGGGCTAATTGACCTATTAAGGATTTAATAGTAGAATGTTCATCTATATGGGATCTGTATTAAATTGTAGCAAATGATATATCTATATCCTTAACTTAGTTGCTTGGTTATTTCATTAGTTACTTCTGTCATTCATCATTCCTCAGCAGAGAACTGGTAGAGTACAAAGAAGTCCCAAAGAAATCCCTTGCCTCGCTTGAACCTTGATTAAAAATATCAAAAGCTGTTAGGGAAAGGGAAATGATTTTATTCCTCTCATTAATTTCAATTTCTACCAGGATGATGTGACATATTAATCTACAGAGGTGTGACAAATGCCTTGAAGATCACTCGGTGTTAATCAAATTAACAGTTGTCATACTTTGTTTATCTTTTAAGGTTATTGATGAGGCAAGCTCTTGTGGTTTGGTTTCTATAATCCACTGCTACATAGAAATTGCCAGTTATGAACAGCTTTTTGGAATAACATGGAACAGCTTAAACCAAGCCCAGATTCTGAAGTATTCAGTTTAACTCTTCAGTTGCTCATCACTCATGGCAAAAAAAGACCAGCAATAACATGCATAAGGATCCAATTACTCATTAGGTTAAGCAGCACTTTTTAAAAAAGTGCTTAGCAGGTACTGTCTAGAAACCTCTTTTTTCTGTTCATATCCTATCCAAAAATATGTTTTCTTTTACTCAGACCTCTAAGCAAAGTTGTTTCCTTAGAAGGAGCTCTTTCCCATTAATTGGAAGGTGATCTCATGACTTGCACCTGTGCTATCAGACTATTCTAGGTCTTCAAGACCACAATGGCTGTTCACTAACTGGAAGAGATTTGTAATATTCTCTAAAGTTCTGGGAGTTGCAGCCTGGGTGTCTTCCAACTGGCTTGGAAGACTTAAGGGACAATCCTTGTTAAAGGTATAACCTCTTGGTCAAACTGCTACTGAGTAGTTTTCGTGGACTTGAGGCTCAGGTGCAGGCATCCCCAAACTGCGGCCCTCCAGATGTTTTGGCCTACAACTCCCATGATCCCTAGCTAACAGGACCAGTGGTCAGGGATGATGAGAATTGTAGTCCAAAATATCTGAAGGGCCTAAGTTTTGGGGTGCCTGGCATAGACCAAATAGGGGAATTTTAGTAGGGAAATCAGGCAGTTGTGATAGGCTGTAACCCTTGCAGGTTACAGGGAGGGAACCTTCAGGTATAGCGAATATAAGCTTATGTTTTGCTAGGTTTTGGGTGTCCCTACTTTGGACACCAGCTCTTGCAAGAATGTATTGTATTCAATAAATTCTTTGCTGCTTCACCAGTTTTGTTCAGATTGTATTTTAAGGAGCAGGATTAAGGGTCTTAGGACCCACTTTTTACTTCTCACACTGACCCAACCCAAAGAGTGTTACACACTTCGGTGAAATAAAGGAACATAGCTTTATTGCTAAAACAGTATGTAAGGCAGGCATCCCCAAACTTCGGCCCTCCCCTCCAGATGTTTTAGACTACAGTTCCCATCATCCCTGACCACTGGTCCTGTTAGCTAGGGATCATGGAAGTTGTAGGCCCAAACATCTGGAGGGCCGCAGTTTGGGGATGCCTGCTCAAGGGCATAGAGTCTGATTTTTAGCTCTTGTCCCTGTGACTCTCAACTAACATCCAGTAAGGTTCTGGGAGTCTCCAGGTCCAGACTGGTTGGACTGCAGAGTGGTTGCAGGGATAGTCCCCCCCTCCCCAAGGCCATTTGGCACCATCTCAACCAACATGAACTGTGTCTTTAGGTTTACAGGGCAAGTTCTGGATAATGGCTTTTCCTTGTTCATCAGAAATAGAAACCACCTAGGACTCTGATCTGCATGAGGACCAAACACAGAGGGAGGAATTTTGAACCCTACTCACTCAGATGGATGATTGGGGAAAAATATGGCAAAAAGATTTAAAATTCATGGTTTGCTACACAATAAACAAACTCAAATGTATGTTGGAGGTGTAAGCAAATGGAAGGAACAATGTACCATATGTGGTAGGGTTGTGATAAAAAAAATTGGGACATTGTCTATGAAGAAATTTTTAAAAATGTTTAGACAAACATTTGTGAAGATGCTAGAAGCCTTTCTTCTGGGTATTCTGACAATTGATATCTCAGATGATAAAAGGAGGGTGTTCCAATATGGTACAGCTGCAGCAAGAATGTTGATCACTAAAAACTTAAAAGGGGATAGGATACCTATGAAGGAAGAATGGCAAATAAAATTGTGTGAATATTTGGAATTAGCAAAAATGAAAGAAGTAATTAGAAATCAACCAAACTAAAGGTTTAAGAAGGAGTGGGACTGTTTAAAATAGTATCTGGAAGAACATTGTTCTCAAACAAAATATTTGATATGTTTTGACTAAAGTTTGCAAAGTAAATAACAGATAGATAACATATATTATGCAAGAGAAGTGAATAAAGGAAAACAACACAGTTAAAAAGATAAGGAAGAAGTCGCAATAAGGTGGAGGGAAGTCATTTGGGAAAAAGTATTGATGTACAGTCATACCTCATGTTACGTCTGCTTCAGGATGCGTCTTTTCGGGATATGGAGGCACTGAACCCGGAAGTCTTTCTGGGCAACCCCTTCCGGGATTTCCAGGTTCGGTGCGCGTGCATGCGCAGAAACACTAGATCACGCTTTGTGCATGCGCAGAAGCACTGAATTGCGTTACGTGCCTGCGCAGATGCGCCGCTTCAGGATGCGGCCTTTTCATGTTGTGAATGGGCCTCCAGAATGGATGGATCCCGTTCGCAACCAGAGGTACCACTGTATTTTGGTTTATGTTCATGTGTAATTAAACATATTTTGAGGAATGAATGGAAAATGTGTATAATTAATCAATGTAAAACTCAATAACACACACACGCACTATATATATATACACACACACACACACACACACACACATACACAAAGCACACAGAGGAATTTTGAACCCTATCCTCTCCACTCAGTACTGCCACAGAAATTCACTACTGCCCCATTCCCTATTTTCCCCTGAGGAAAATAGTTTTCTGCAAGCAGCACCTTTGGAGAGATGGTGGTGATATGTTGCAGGGAGAAAGGGGTTAACACTTCTTTTTCCCAATCTGCTATCATTTCTGAAACAATGAAATTCACTGCTAAACACAGTTGTTTACTACTACTACTACTACGACTGCTAATAATAATAATAATAATAATAATAATAATAATAATAATAATAATTTTTAACATAATATGTAGTTATGCTCAAACTCCATTTTGTGATTTATTTATTTTTAGAGAAGCTATCATTAAGCAAAATGAATGGAGCAAATATTGCAATATAAACTGTGCACAAGCAATCTGAAATGTCTGCTCAGTTGTAACAGATGCCCAGACTAGTAAAAAATACTTTAAAATGTACACCAGATGACTGCTGTCTTTGCTGCATATAAATCTCATCCAATCTCTGTATTTAATGCTCTTGTGTCATTTTCTCAGCATTGCTTTGGCTTGCAGCATGACTGGGTATAAAACAATGTGGCACATAATAATTCAACTTAATTAAACACATCTGAGGGTGGGGGGTGGGGGACCTCCATTCATATTTTGTTTGTCAATGCCTTGCCAAGGCATTATAACTCCAATAGAAACAAAAGGGTTTTTTTTTTAAAAAAAAGACACTGTCTTTCACTTGGACTTTTTGTCTGATGCCTAAATGGTAGAATATGTTTGTTTACTATCAAAATTATATTTGTATTGTATTGTATTGTACATGTCCTTCGCCCTAAGGTCCCAGTCAGGTTACAACATTAAAACACAACATTAAAAACAGTTGAAAACAACTTATAATCACAAAGGAAGGGACCATAAGATGGTCATTTTGTAGCAGAAATTTTGTGGCAATTTTTAAATAGCGGTCATAAAATAGATGAGGTTAACAGCAGAAGCTGAGGCATCCTAGAAAACACAGCAATGAGTTAAACTCCCCCCCCTTTTTCTTTAAAGAAACTTTCTGTCATGACATGGTTTGTTGATAACCCAAAGAGGAAAATAAGTACTTCCGTGATTATTATTTTTTACTTCAGCTGTGTGAGGTCATAGGCATGATTGCTCTGAAAGTTCAGATACAAATAAGACAAATGTTCTTTGCAATTTTGATGAAATCGTGAATTGCCTCCATTAAGATACAAAGAAAGGGTTTTAAACTGTCACCACCAGCACTCTTACTGCTGTTTGATAAGTCGCTTGAGGGTACTGGAATTTTATTTTAATAATAGCAAATTTTGTGTGTCAGCCATAACACTACTTAACGTCACTGTCACATACATGATGTCTATAGCTGTGGTTTGATTTGTGGAGGCAATGGAAATGGCTGCTGTCAGGCTCGGAATGGACGAGGAACAAAATCTGCCATGAACCTTGAGAACTTAATATATCACTAACGACAGTTAATTTAGCAGCCGTGACCCATGTAGGCAAGAGAATGAATAGCAATTCTGCTCAGCAACAATATTTTCCCTGCACTAGGCCCAAACAGATTCAAGCTTTGTCTTCCCTGTAGCTTAGAAAGAATTTGATCCCTTTAGTAGGAGCTGGAGTTCTCAAAATGCGTCATTGAGGGTACCCAAAAAAAGAAAAGAAAAGAAAATTGTTCCAGCTACTCAAAGGTAGCAAAAGACTAAAGGAGGAAGGATCAAGTGGCAATTTTCACTTGTGTCCTAGGAACAGGGTGAACCAGTGTAATGTGTGGCCTATGAATGACAACCCTGCCACATTTTTTGAGCAAGGTCTCCTTAGGAAATCCATCAATCACAGTAAGCTGGCTGAAAGTGACTAGTGAGGATTTGCGAGAGACAGAGGAGGTTCACAGGGAGATCTATCCGGTCAAGAAAATGGGAGAAACTGATTGTTCTTCCCTTAGCAACTGCTTTTGCCACATTGAAGAGTCCTCTACATTACGCCATGAGAACCTTGACCCTTTTTCGGCGGTGCTATTGCAGGGTGTGCTAGCTGAGCAACATCCTGAGGTTGCACTCAGCAGTGTAAATTCTCCTTCAATCTCCACCCCATAAACAGAGAAAGGCTGGAGAACACCTGAGGTTTCTCCCTTTAAAGCCTTCTTTGCAAAGAATGTTATTTTTGCAACCCCTCTTCCATCGTACGTCCTCATCTTCTTTTTCCTCTCACTTTCCTTTTGTTTCTCTTTGAATTCCTTTCCCCATTCTCTGTCTCTCTCTTTCATTTCCACCTTTACAGAGCTTCTTCATTAGTCCTTTGAATAGCCACTTGAAAAGGCAGGGAGTAGCATCTCGTCACATTATGTGATCGTGGATACAATGAAAGAAGGTGCTGATCTCTGAAGTGTCAATTCAATGAAGTAGGTGTGTGAGAAGGAAGGTGCAAGAAAGGATAGGAGGCAGAAAGTAGATACAAAATTGAGACACTTTCTAAAGGTGGAAAATGGCAAAAGAAAATGTGAGGAGCAGAAGGGAACAGGTGTACAGCTTGGATGCATTTTGATGCATTATAAAATAATGGATCCTTGGTATTCTTTCCAGATGCTAAAGCTAGATTTAATGATGCCATACAAAGAACCCTATTTCTTTCTAGGATAAAAAAGGAACAATTACAAGAAAACCTGAAAAGGTGGCGACCATAATTAAGTAGACCACATATTCCATTGTAGATTGAAATGTTTTAATTCATTGCTATTGTTATTGCACTCCAGCTAAAAATGACAACAATTCCCTGAGTGGGCTGTGTAAAAAGCAATTTGCAGGAAAATAATGCAAATTTGAGCAACCACAATAAACATTGGGGGGGAGGAGGCAAAACCTTCTTAAAAACAGAATAAAAACCAATAGGATGGTCTAGAACAGGCATGTCAAACCTGCAGCCCTCCAGATGTTTTGGACTACAATTCCCATCTTCCCCAACCACTGGTCCTGCTAGCTAGGGATCATGGGAGTTGTAGGCCAAAACATCTGGAGGGCCACACGTTTGACATGCCTGGTCTAGAATCATGCATTAAATGCCTGGGAAAATAGAAAGATCATTGTCCAGTGCCAAAAGGAAAACACAAAGTGCCAGGCAGACCTCTCTGAAGAGAACATTCCACAATTGGGTTGGCACAACTAAGAAGACTCTCTCCGAGGTAGCCACCTCTCTCACCTAAAATCACACCCACAAAAGGACATTTACTAATCTTAACATATAGCTAGGCTCATAGTAAGGACATATTCTTCTCCTAAGTCGTAAGAACAGTATAAAGTCAAAACCAGCACTTTGAGTCCCCCCCCCCAATTCTAGGAACCACTAGAGTTGGCATAGCATGTAATGGTAAGCCTATCAAATTCATACTTTCCAAAACAGTACACAAACCGAACCTTTGAAATTTGCATTCCTCTGAATTTTCCAATGCAGTCCTCAAATACTGGATTTCGGATGCAGAAATTTCATGCTGCTGTGGGGGATGTGCCTGATCGCACCTTTTCTTCCCAGCCCTGCTGTTTGTCCCCTCCTACACCTGCAATGGCAAGGAGGTCTCTAAGTGTGCCAGACCGTGGCTGTGTGATGGGAGGTAATAATAGAACAAGGAATCAAGTGGATGGACTAAGGCAGTGGTTCCCAACAGGTGGTCCGGAGACCCCCAGGGGTCCGCGAGCTATGCCAGATGGGTCGGCAAGATGCTATTAGAATAAAAAATATATTAAATATGTTTCGTATGATAACAGATTTTTTGTTTTGGCCGCTTCCTGCATGAGCAGAGTCTAGCGCAAAACTAGAATTAGATAGAGGCAGTAGTTCTGCTGTATGCCGTTAGGTGGCGCTTTACAAACACTACTGTTTTGCAAAGAGGCAGCGCGCGCATTCTACTAACGCTCACCTCCCCAAGATGCTTTGTGCATGTCGGCTTCATTTGTGCGCTACTGCGCAGATACCCTGTCTTCTCCATTCCCCTCCCTCCTCCCTGGCGCGCGCTGCCTCTTTGCAAAACAGTAGTGTTTGTAAACAAAGCGTTGTTTTTCACGGAAGCTACAGATCGCGTAGTTAAAAATGGACCGTTGGTTAAAAAGTGGTTCGTTAAAACGACAAAGGCTTACAGATGAAGAGGAAGAACTGTAAAAAACGTATAAATATAAAATATAAAAAGACTTAATTTGGCTCTCACTTTTTAATTTTAGGATTAGGAATTAATGGGGGTCCTTGTCACAATAGCGGCTCGATGAGGGGTCCTCGAGAAAATTTTGTTGGGAACCCCTGGACTAAGGTATGTATTGCATCCCACTCCAATGAGAGTTGTAAAGATCTTCATTTGGTGTTCAGGGAAAGATATGGTGACCCTACATAATTTATACCTATAGAATTTATTAAGTTTCTATTCTCCTCTTCCTCTCAAAGGAAGCAAGGCTGGCATCTTCTTAACTGTAGCAAATGATAACAACCATCATTGCAACTTTCTAAATCAATTGTTGTTTTAATCTGTGCACCAAAATAGAGTTGGGCTACCAAAACTCCAAGCAGCTGATCCCAAGAGTATATCTAAAATTGAGATTCTCCCAAGGACACTAGCTGATCATAATTCGATTTATTTGGAATTAAAAGGAAATGATCAATCATCCTTCGGATGGAGAATGAATGAAAGCCTGTGTAATGATCAAAAATTGTGGGAAAAGAATAACAGACTCAAACAGCAGTTCATCTATCACCATCACCATCACCAGATGCCTCATTGTAACCAAGTTGGCTAAACCATCCTAATCGTAGTCAAAGTCCTACTCTTCTTTGCATTTCGGTAACATGAACAATCGCCCTATTATGGTATACTGGAGTAGCCAATCTGATGCCCTCCAAGTGATGATAGACTACATCTCCCATTATTCCTGACTCTTTAGCCATTTTTTGCTAGTACTGATAGGAATCGAAAGTGTCACGTTGACCACCCCTGCTTTAAACATTGTTAAACCACTGAGCCTAGGGCTTGCTGATCAGAAGGTCGGCGGTTCAAATCCCTGTGACGGGGTGAGCTCCTGTTGCTTGGTCCCAGCTCCTGCCAACCTAGCAGTTCGAAAGCACGTCAAAATGCAAGTAGATAAATAGGAACCGCTACAGCGGGAAGGTAAACGCCGTTTCCATGTGCTGCTCTGGTTTGCCAGAAGCGGCTTTCTCATGCTGGCCACATGACCTGGAAGCTATACGCCGGCTCCCTCGGCCAATAATGCGAGATGAGCGCGCAACCCCAGAGTCGGTCACGACTGGACCTAATGGTCAGGGGTCCCTTTACCTTTACCTTTATACCCTTTTCTACCTTATATCATGTGGATCTTTTGTATTTGGGGCACCTTGGAAACCATTATATTGGCACTGCTGCAAAAATTGCTGTTTTACAGAATTGGAATTAGAATGTTTTAAAGGTCATGTATGTGAAAAAGAGCAACAAATCAGAAATCTTTATTTTCATACATAAAAACAACAACACAGTTTTAAATGGAATGCAATCTGATTTCTGATGACTCTGCATTTGTAAAAGCCATGTGGAGGAAAGTACCAGCATCTTATTATTCTAAAACCTTTGCAGATGGACCTGCAGTAGCTGAGCACAGCTAATGTCATCCACCCCAACTTTGATGTTATTGATAGCATAGAGAACATCTCGGCAGTTTTTCTTCTTGTGGTTCATTTTGCAGCAGCAACTTATGATACCTGAAAGATCATCTCACCCCTTATATACACAGTCGATCACTGTGCTTGGCAGGTAAGGGCCTCCTGCAGATACCGTCTCAACAGGAGGTCCATAGTGCACAATTTAGAAGTCAGACTTTTAATGTTGTGGAACCTGCCCTTTTCAGTTTTCTCCCATTAAATATTAGGCAAGTGACATTTTTGTTACCCTTTTCACTCCTGCTGAAGACCTTCCTTTTCCAAACAGCTTTTAAGAAGATATACAGTATACAGTATTTCCCAGTCTGTAGCTCTATTGCTATAGTTTAAAGAAGTTTTGTTTTCTTTTGTTTTATTTCTTGACTAGTGTCATTCAGCCCGTTCAGTAAACGGGCGCTAGAGGAGTGGCGGGGCCGCGGCCTTCCCTCCCTTTAGCAGTGGGCACTCCGCTGAGCCCAGTTGGGCAGCGGGCGCCCGGGAGAAGCTTGTTTCGGTGACGGCGGCACGGGAGGGGGGGCGGCTGGCCCTCCCTTGGCCGCCGCTTCCTCAAGGGTGCTCCGCTGAGCCCAGCTGGGCAGCGGGCGCTCAGGAGAAGGCCGCGATTCGGCCTGTTTTGGCGCCGCCGCCACAGAAAGAGGCTGAATTGCGGCCTTCTCCTGGGCGCCCGCTGCCCAGCTGGGCTCAGCGGAGTGCCCCACCGAAGCGGCGGCCGTGGGAGGGGCCAGCCGGCCCCCCCACACGCCGCCGCCACAGAAAGAGGCCGAATTGCGGCCTTCTTCTGGGTGCCCGCTGCCCAGCTGGGCTCAGCGGAGCGCCCCGACGAAGCGGCGGCTGTGGGAGGGGCCAGCCGGCCCCCCCACGTGCCGCCGCCACAGAAAGAGGCCGAATTGCGGCCTTTTTCTGGGCGCCCGCTGCCCAGCTGGGCTCAGCGGAGCGCCCCAACGAACGGTGGCTGTAGGAGGGGCCAGCCGGCCCCCCCCACGTGCCACCGCCACAGAAAGAGGCCGAATCATGGCCTTTTCCTGGGCGCCCGCTGCCCAACTGGGCTCAGCGGAGTACCCCGACAAATCGGCGTAAACGGTAGGCAGAGGTGGGGGGAGAGAGAGCGAGCGTGTGTGCGTCCTGTCTCTCCGTCCAATCCCTGTGTCCCTGGGGCACGTGCGCAGTAACCCAGGGACACACGGGACAACTGGACGCAGAGACACTTGCACTTTATTATATAGGATTGCCAGCCCAGGCTCCTTTTGGGAGCAAAAGTGGGGTATAAATGTAATAAATAATAAAAATTATTCACTTGCCAAGGCAGAGTGGAAGTCTCTCTTCTTTCTGACTACTGTCCTTCTTTTCCTTCCCTTATTTTGTAGACTACACCTGCTCATCAGTATTTCTGATCATTTACTGGGTTCATCACAGACCAAGAAGTCAAACTCTCAGAAGAGTTGGTCTACTTTACATAAAGGGGGGTTCCTAATACAGAATCTAAATGGTTTCTAAATGATTTCCCCCTCTTTTCCTGCATTTCAGTGTAAATGGAAGTGAGTGTAATAATTTGTATTTTAAACCTTTGTGTGGGGCAGTAAAGCTGACAATTTTCCATTTTAATTCATTATCTCTGTGCTGTTTGGAGGAGAGGCAGGATAAATATTAGTTCACAAGCCCACATTTCTATAAAGATCTTATCTGCATCTTTCAACACTGCCTGAATCTTTAGATTGTCTTCCTGTGAACTGAATTCAAGGTTGGAAAAATGAGAAATGAGAAGGCAGGCTGCACAACAGTGGCCAGGACAGAGGAGCAAGAAAGGAAAGGGTGTAGGAAGCTAGTCAAACCAGAGCCGATGCAACCACTCACTTTTCTGTAATCAACAAAGTTGTGGCCTAAATTCAGCTAAAAACCAAAACTAAAATTTGAGTCAAATGTGTCTTTATTTGGGGGGTGGGTGGGTCTCTGGGTCTGAACTTGTAAATAGTGGAGATCTGTAAATAAAGAAGCTAACAATTAAAAGCTATCGGTGGTACAGCAGAACCTCTCCCAGTTCCCTTCTCACTGCACTCAAACCTTTCCCATTGTTTAAAACTGTTTCCCCCCTCTCAGTGTCCTTTGATCTCTGTCTTACTCAAACCTTTATTGTAGTTTGAAAGCACCATTTCCCTCTGTGTTCCTCCATCCCTGCTTTACTTAAACTTTTGCTGTGATTTAACCCACCACCCCCACTTTTATCTCAGTGTCCCTTCACCGTGCTTTACTCAAACTTCTTCCTTTTTTAAAAACCACCAGTTTCCCCTCTCAATGCCCATCTCTTTCTCACATGCCATGACCACTTAGGTTATGCAACCTGTCTCCTTTTTCTCTTCCACCTTGTCCTGACTTCAAGCAAACTTAGTAATGTGATGCGGTATTACAGAACTTGTGGTGGGGACTGTGCATGATCATCATGGCACTCTAAATCTGATTCTTTGTTGCCTCTCCTTTTACAGAAAACTTTTTTTCAGTTCACTGAGTTCCAAAAGCTGAAATATGAGTGTGAATGCTTTCCCCCTAGGGACATGCCCTCAACTGCTATTGCACTCAGCAGAATCGCCAGGTTGTTCCAACTGCTTACATCCAAGTGATACTTCTCAGATCACCTTTGAAGGTCATCTTTACAAATATATTTCAAAGTCATCCTTATAAGATTCACAAAATGCCCCGGGGGCAGGAGGGGAGAGAAATAAATGCCTTTCATTTATACCTTCAATCCTGAAGTACTGTGTTTCCCCATTCCAAGATCCTGGATTGTAATATGTATATTTCCTACTTAAGCAAATGTATTATGGAGATAAAGGTAAAGGGACCCCTGACCATTAGGCCCAGTCGTGACAAACTCTGGGGTTGCGGCGCTCACCTCGCGTTATTGACCGAGGGAGCCGGCATACAGCTTCCAGGTCATGTGGCCAGCATGACAAAGCCACTTCTGGCGAACCAGAGCAGCGCACAGAAATGCCGTTTACCTTCCCGCTGTAGCGGTACCGATTTATCTACTTGCACTTTGAAGTACTTTTGAACTGCTAGGTTGGCAGGAGCAGGGACCAAGCAACGGGAGCTCACCCCGTTGCAGGGATTCGAACCGCCGACCTTCTGATCGGCAAGCCCTAGGCTCTGTGGTTTAACCCACAGTGCCACCCGCGGTGTATGTGTATGGAGATACATAGGGATAAATAGCATAGAGAGCGACTTCCAAATATGTATTGTTTTACAAAATAGCAGCTCCTTTTCCCAATCCTGTCAACACCATTTATAGCTGATGGTTGATCATAGGATGAACAAAATGAAAGAGAAATGAGGAAAGGTCTCAGTATGTACTGGATTGGTTACATTTCTGGAGCAATATTAGAAGCAGCGTCAAGGTTGTCAACATATTGTGCCTGCTCCAGGAATATAGGCTCAATTCACTAGCACTAAATCCCATTTTCCTTCTTATCAGGCCCCAAAAAGGGACAAGATTAGACATGGACACACAAAGGTTTTTTGTGTTTTTTTTAAGCAAGACTCCTTGCACTCTGCTCCACTCCTCCTTTCTTCCTAGCTAAGGCGGCCCTACCATGTGTCTGGCCCTCACAGACGCCCATTATGCTAGGCTGGACTTTGGCAGTGGCAGCCTCTCCTCCCCCTTCCCCACTCTCCAGCAGCTGCAATGAATCTTTCAAGGAAGAAGGCTGGCAGTGGCGGCCATGGAGAGGCAAGGGGAGTGGCCCTGGAAAATCAGGACACTTGAAGGGTATCATATGGACATGCAGTATGAGTGTGTGAGGGGAACAACATCCCTAACAATTAATCAGAGCAGCTCTGGCTGTTACGACCACTTGATTTGAAAGGTTGGACAGTTGCAACAGAACTCGTGCTTTTGTTCTTCCCATTCTTCTTCTGCTGGTGGACCTAGAATTGTTAAGAAAGGCCTTGGGTGGTATCCAGCTGGTACCCCCATATTCAAGACCAATACAGATATGAACTAGGATAATATACCTGGTGCATTTTTCATTTGCAAAGCATATTTATATAATTGTATAATATTTATCAAGCACACCTGTACATGTTTGGTTAGCCACATATATCTTTGTTATGGAGAAGTTGCATTTCAAAATTGAGACAAGAAGACAAAAATGTTGAGTCAGGGGAAAAAAGTTACCCCGGATAAAGGATCTGTTTATTGAATCCATCTGGTATATTTAAGCTACTAAAACACTTGAAACAGTTTAGGAGCTTAGCAATCAAATTTGTTCTGGCAATAGAAATGCAAAACCCTTTAAAGACATTTTTGTTGTTTCATATTGGAGATCTATTTCTGTTCCATTCATGGTTTACTGCAATTCAGCCCCTTGGCTTTGCCTTATCTTGAAGCTTTACAAAAACCATTGCAAAACCTATGGGGAAGAACATCAAGATGTTTTCCCTTTCATTTATACTTAAAATATGGGTTAAAGGTCTTTCCTTTGAGTTTTGCAGCTTTGTTTTACAGTGTGAGATCTTCACCATTGTCCCTACTTATATCTGCAATAGAAATACATTGCCCCAAAAACTCATGTGAGTCTATAAAAATATTGCATAGGAGAAAGGTCATAGGTTCCTGCTGGGAAACATGAAAAAAGCAAACAAAAACCTTTGCATTTTCTCATATTTCTCTCTCAAACTGGTAGGGAAAAAAATGTTTGCATATTATTAACAAATCACTGTCTTTAAAAGATATATAACTGGGGGAGTAGGGATTTCTCAGGCTAAGGGTCACATTGCCTTATAGACAATGGTATGCCTCACATACCATTGATGGGTGAGACCAGAGGCAAAAATGAATGGAGTAGTGGATTATCTTTGTTCAGTAGGCTATATTCCAGTTATGCAAAAGTCAGAGGTTTCGACAAGGACATATCTCTTTCTTCTCCATTCAGATTAGCTAGAAGCATTGACACACTTCA
Source organism: Zootoca vivipara (assembly GCF_963506605.1). Lineage (NCBI taxonomy): Eukaryota > Metazoa > Chordata > Lepidosauria > Squamata > Lacertidae > Zootoca > Zootoca vivipara. The sequence continues at coordinate 51,535,826 of NC_083283.1, read as the reverse complement.
ACAACACATTCCAGCCAGGCAAAAGCACTTAAGGAGGTCACAGAGCATGGCTGGTTGTGAGAGGGGCACAGGCTGTATGCCAAGACCCATCTAACCCCAGGATCCAGCACATGTTTAATATGAAAAAGGATTCAAATTCCTGGTGAGGTGATAGTCTAGGCAATAGACCATTAAGACAACAAAGGAAGCGGATCTGTGCAGGATAGAAAATGGGTAGGCCTCCTCCCTCAACTTGCTAGTAGTTAGAAAAACAAAGGCCAGAGTGAATAGTTGAGAGGTGAGTGATGTGAGCTAGAAGCTAGAAGAAAATCTGCAGACTGGGAAGCCAGAGAGTCAAAGTGATGTTTGCTTTCTTTTTGAATCCAAGGCTGCAGTTATGGGGAAAGCAAGTCCTCTTGGGGTGTTAATGCTGTGAACATCTCAGCCACGGACTCAGATTGTATATATGTGTAAATAAACCATCCATCAAAAAGACACCACTGTGTCCACTGTGCCTCCCTTCTGGAAAGGAAGCATGGTCTCTGGGCAAGTGTCTGGAACACCTTGTCTATTGCACTGAACAGAGATTGGGATGTCATGCAACAATATTATCAGCAACCAGATAAAATTTCTGACATCTTCTAAAATTTGAAAAGATTCAGCATGAGATCAGCTATCGAAATAGACTGCCTGGTATTCTTAAAGATGCCACAGCTGAACATGCAGCAATTGTGCTTGAGAGTGCATCAACAGAAGTGTAGTGACCAGATAAGAAGGAATTCTGCTTTGGTCAAACTTGACTAGGAATGCTGTGTCCATTTGAGGGCTAGCTAAAACAAACTGCAACATGTTCAGAGGAAGGCAACAACAATAATGGGAGTTTGAAGATCAAGTGTTATGAGGAAAGGTTGGAGATGTTGGGTATTATTAACCTGAGAAAATATTATTAAGATGTGACATGTTAGCCATCATCAAACATGTTAAGGGCTGCCAGAAATATGAATCAAAATTGGTTTCCGTTGTTCCAGACTCCAGAGGGAAGGACCACTGGGTTGAACCAATGGATTGAAATTTCAAGAGAAAAGGATTTAGGTAAAACATTAGAAATTTTCTGATGGTGTGAGCTGTTTGACAGTAAAACAGACTGCTTCAGAAAAGGATTGGGAAATTCAAAAGCTCTCTTGTCTTCCCAGGCCTGAGAATCACTGCCACTTACTGAAGAGGCAAGGGGATGAGCAAGACCAGGCATCCCCAAACTTTGGCCCTCCAGATGTTTTGGACTACAATTCCCATAATCCCTGACCACTGGTCCTGTTAGCTAGGGATCATGGGAGTTGTAGGCCAAAACATCTGGAGGGCTGCAGTTTGGGAATGCCTGAGCAAGACAATGGGAGCTCAGTTCACTGTGGACTCAGTGTGGGGCTGTCAGATTGGCTCTGCCATTCCATTCACACCAAACCGAGTTCCTATACATGTGTTGGTTCATGTTAATGAGACCAATTAAATGTTGCAACACTAATTGCAGATAAGTTTCTTTGGACAAGTCATGCTGACTATAAACCAATTAACTTGTCCCTTATTTGAACCAGCTTTTGTTTCTCTTGTTCCTAAGGTCAACATACCGTAGTTAGAATCCTTGCAGACATGACTTCCAGAGTGTTAGGCTGCCAATATGCCCAGAAATTTCCACTTTCAACAAAAAAATGGCATATTGTGGCATCTTATTTATACTCTAAACAAATAAGCTCCAAGATGAGGACATCCTTATCTATTTTTTTAAAGAAATAAATAACATGATTTAATGAGATCTGACTTTAATACATACATTTTGGAAATCAAGTTTATAATCTCTTAAAAGTGAATGAATGAACCCTATAAACAGTAAGCAGGTTGACTAAAGCTTGCCTTTCTTTTTAAATGTCTGGGCTAGACTGGAAAAAAATGACTTTAGGTTAAGTATTATAAATCTGACACAACAGCTCATGTATTGCATTTATCGTTATGACAAATTATGAATATTTATGACTGTACTGGCTGCTAGATGGCATGGCAATAACTTTCCATTTTAGAAGAAAGATAGTTCCCCCTTCCTCTTGTACCACTAGCCTTTGCTTTGGAAATTTCTGGGCATATAGGCAGGGATTTAAAGAAATGCTTAGACTTCCATGAGGAACTTATGCTCACCCAGTGAAATTGAATTCAGCCACAGAATTGATCTCAAGTAGGGAAACATAAGGTGGCAGTGATCACCCATGTTATTATTGAGGGAGGCCTTGTAGTCATGTTGTTGTTGTTTAGTTGTTTAGTCGTGACCCCATGGACCAGAGCACACCAGGCTCTCCTGTCTTCCACTGTCTCCTGCAGCTTGGTCAAACTCATGTTGGTAGCTTTGAGAACACTGTCCAACCATCTCATCCTCTGTTGTCCCCTTCTTCTTGTGTCCTCCATCTTTCCCAACATCAGGATCTTTTCCAGGGAGTCTTCTCATGAGGTGGCCAAAGTATTGGCACCTTAGATGGGCATTAGATGAGCCAATTTGTGTTAGTTCTGGTCCTTTTTAAAGAATACGTCTGGAAGATCATGGCTGAGGATTTTTATTCAGTATTCAGCAGATTGAATCCTAACATCCAAGCAATCCACTTGAGCTAGGTGGCAATGTGAGTTGGCTGGTCAGATAACCTTCACCAAAACGTGCCTCAGGGTGGTTACCTTAGAGCCAAATTATTTCTCTGCACATCCTAAACAAGCTGTGATAAAAAGGAATTAAAACCAAATTAGCCCATCAGATGTTCAAAAAAATAAAAAAATAAAAATCCTACTTATATATCAAAGATAACTGGCTACTCTTGCACTGTTCAAAGGATGGGCAGATGCTGCTAGCACTGAAAAGAGGCCAAATAAGTTGATATTTCCTTTTTAAAGCCACCTGCCTCCCACCAGCCACTTCAGTAGTATAATTCCCTCTCTGGCATCTCCTCCTGTCCATTGGGAGTAATCCTTGTGAGACTTCTGCTGTGTATAGGAGGGAGGCAAAGTTAGCCATCAAGTTTAATGGTACCTACTCCTATGCACGAGTGTGTTTAGTTTGGATTGCATCTGGGGGGGGGGAACTGCTTTAATTAAAAGCAATTCACCCCATTTACTATGTCAAGAGCACATCAACAACTGTGCACCCCATTGAGTTATAACCCCCTTTAATCCACAAAACAGATTTGCCTCAATTCATTCAGAAAGCTGGACATGTTGCCATGCTGTCTTCACAGACAGTTGCTTTAATGAGAAATGTGATTCCTGACATTTTTGACATGTGTTTGATTGATGGTGTTTGCATAGCAATACACTTTCTTGTTTACTGTTTCTAAAGAAAGAACCTGCAGTTCTATCTTAGTTTTAGACTGATTAAAGTGAAAACCTATCAGCATTTGATAAAGAACAGAAAATATTAGATATATTTCATGACCTGCAAGATCAAAATGTGTGTATTTTTATAGCAATTAGAAAATAGAAGAAGAATGATAAACGTAGGATGCATGGATGATGAGCACTTACATGAAAGAATGTCAACTTTTGACAATCCAAGGTGGAGATTTAAGGTTTCGCTGTTGACTTTAACATTTATCTCACATCTTCATTACTTGATTAAAGTAAAGCTAAGAAGGCAACGGTAAACATTTTAATATTAATTAAATATTCATATTTTAATTTAACATCAGGTTATTAGATGCAAAACAAGTCAACATTAAGATGTTTCATATATTGATGATTTAATTCTGAGTGGTAGATTAAATCATTAATCAACTCCAGTTATCTAATGCAGTCATTTACTGCTCAGTTTACTGGCAGCTAATTTTGAAACTTTTGCTAAAACTGAACCATTATAGATGAGAGATGGGAGTCATCTAATAGCCCAGATTTAGCCTTCTGAAGATAAAAATGTACCAAATTATTTTAGAAAGCTTGCAGAGAAGCTAAACTATCTCTCATGATGTGCTGTTCTTAGAAAGCTGGCGTTTATCTTTAACAGATGTCATGGCCCAAGCAGCCAAGGGTGGGGTGGGGTGGGGTGGGGAGAAAAATCTCACCAAGTCCTTTTCAGTCATATTCCTAATAATGCCATGAAAACCAGAGACTGCCTGAATTCTGATAATGATATCTTGGAATTTGAGGCCCTTGATCCAGGATGCCCAGAAACAGTTCTTCTTGAGACCAACTCCCCTGTTATGCAAAGCACTTCCCATTCCCCAATTCATGTTCAGAGGCACATGTGGGAAATAAAGGAAGGATGCCAATGGTTTAAAACTGAAGGGCTGCCATTTTAAATATATCCAGTTGTCAGCAATGCAGATTGAGCATGAAGGTTAAGCAGAACCTAGAACAGGAATGACTAATCTATGACTCTCCAGATGCTGCTCCCACAATCTCACCCATGCTGGTGGGGGCTGGTGGTAGTTTGAGTCCAAAAAACAACTATTGAGAGATCCTATGATCTCTCAAAATTTGAATTGGTCAGATAACATCAATATTATTATTAAAAAGGTACACCAGAGATTGTATTTCTTGCGACAACTAAGGAAATTTAATCTGCCCCAAGAATCGCTGGTCTAATTTTATAGAGGTACTATTGAAACTGTTCTCTGTAATTCCGTTACTGTCTGGTATGGTACAGCCTCTAAGCTGGATAAGAAGAGGCTCCAACGAGCAGTAAGAACTGCAGAGAGGGTAATTGGTGTCAGTTTGCCTCCAATAGAGACACTTTATGTCGCTCGAGTCAGGAAGAGAGCAGAGAGAATCACTGTAGACCCTTCGCATCCTGGTCATCACTTGTTTGATTTACTCCCATCCGGACGTCGGTATAGGACTCTATGTACAAAAATGTCTAGGCACAGGAATAGCTTTTTTCCTTGTGCCATCAAAATGTTGAATCTGTAGTTGTGGGCGGAAGGGAGGCCAGTTGGTGGTATGGGGTCTTTTCACTGTGCTGTTGTATTGTGAGGAGAATACTGTTTGTAAGGGGTATGTTTTTTCTTTACATTGCAATGTAGTCGAAGCAAAATTCCAAGTATGGTTGATACTTGGCCAATAAATTATTCTATTCTATTCTATTCTATCCCACCTTTTACTCAGAACTAGGGGTCAAGGTAGCTCACAAAACTTAAAACAAACATGGATGAAACATAGAAAACTAAAAAGATAATAGTGAAAGAGTAGATAAGCTTTAAGAGAAGTAAAATGATATAAAAACAAATTATAAAATACAGAAACAAATCTAGACAACATAGTATCATCATCATCATCATCATCATCATCATCATCATCGGTGTCTATCCTTGTCTTCTCCCAAAAGAGCCCAGGGCTGAAAACATGTTTTAGAATTTCTCCTGAAAGTTAATAACACTTCATGGATTACTTGTGTGCAGAAGGCAAGCATGATGAAAATGGCTGTGGCCTTGCACCTAAAGTTGGGCAGCAAGGAGCCTTCTATGTTCTTGGAGGTTCCTTGTATGGTTTGGAACCTCCTCCTCCTCCTCCTCCTCCTTCTTCTTCTTCTTCTTCTTCTTCTTCTTCTTCTTCTTCTTCTTCTTCTTCTTCTTCTTCAATGTTTCTAAATAATGTCAAGACTCTCTACAAGCAGAGAAGGCTCCCTGCTCTTAGAATTATGGTGACAGTGGGGGAAAGAAACAGCAGCTTGACACTGGAGAAAGGAGCTAAATGCATAACCCCATAGCGCCTTTCATCTGCCTTCTACAGGGAGGCCCTGCTTATGTTGGAGCAATTCCTTGCCCTCACTGATCTGTCCATGATCCTGAAACCTTGCATCCAAACGTCTTGCTTCTTCTGAATCCCACATTTGTATCTGCTGCCACTCTATGCCTAGAGGCATACTGCCCTCCTCCTCATTTATCACCATACTTTCCAGAGTGCTGTCTGGACCTGCTGCCTCCCAGTCCATCCTTCAAACAGGTCAATAACATCATTCAGTGAACAGATGAAGGAAACAGGGCCAAACAGAGTCACTAAAATGGATTCCAAAGCTGACGAGAGGAAAGAGAGTGTCTTGGTCAGCGGAACAGCATGGGATACGTGGAAAAGATGTACTACTGAACTTCTAGGTTTCACTGAAATGCAACTACTTTTTCAGAACTAGAGAAAGGTTTACTATTTTGAATTGAAGAAAATGGGGGGGAAGCACTTTTCTTCTTTGTCTCACAATGTTTTGTAAGGAGAAAAGAAATAGTTTTCATAATTTGCACAAGATGATCTAGTAAGTATTTAAGGTGGGGAAAGTGAAGCGAATACTTGTGAGCACTAAGAGTGTAAATGGAAACATTAAGGCTTCTTCCAGACTGACAAGTTCCCTAGCTACACAATTCAGTGTAGATATTTTTGGAATCTTTTGGAGTTAAACTACTTAAGTAGTATAATTTGTCAAGGGAAAATTGGGCTACTTATGAATACGCTGGGTGTATTAAAAAGCAAGAGAGATGTGAAATTTTGAAATACAATATATTCTATAAAGGGAGTAAAGCAGAGTTAGAACAGCTACAAACTGCAGTCAGTGAAATTTATGCACCCTTTGTGCACAAGACTGCAGCCTGGTCAATCCTTCAGAATAAAAATGGTGATCTAGTATTTTGTATTGGACCAGTTTGTATTTAAAATGCTAGAACAGAATTTATTAAGATTTCAAATTACTGTATATATTAAAGTATGCATGGACCCAAAAATTTGCCATGTACATGTGCTCTTGAAACAGTGTTGATGAAGGCTCCTTGTCCTCATCCTTCAAGAAATTGGAATATATATTTCCAGTGGCGAACGGTGCCGCTTGGCTGCCCAGGCTGGCGCCCCCTAGGGACAGGGTGTCGCTCTGCAGTGTGCATGTTCCTTCCTTCCTTCCTTCCCCTGCGGGTTGTTCCGCCGGTCGCTTCCCTCAACGGGAGGAGAAGAAAGCTTCTTCTTCTCCTGTTCGTGCTTCCCAGGCCACTCCGCCCATTCCCTCAGCCTCCCTCCCGGCGTGCTGCACCATGGATGCACCGCCAACGCCGCCGTTGCCCTCACATATATATACATACAGACACCCGCCCACCCACCCGCCCTCTCTCTCTCTCCCTCTCTGCTTCAGAGTGCGCCGGCCGAGCAGAGCAGCAGTACCAACCAGGATGGACTGTGCATGTCCACACATGTGCAGTCCGTCTGGGTTGGCGCTGCTGCTCTGCTCGGCTGGTGGAGCAGGTTGCCGGGTGCTCTGCTTCTTTCTGCTCGGGTGGAGGAGGCAAGGGGCGGGCCAGGGGTTGGGGACACTGCCCCCGCGTGCTGCCCCCGCCGCCCCCGCCAGAGTGGAGCTAGGGGTGGACCGCCCCTTCGCCCCTCCCTTGCTATGCGCCTGTATATTTCATTGACAATCGCACTCTAGTTCTGAACTGGTGACATTTATGGGGAATGCAGCTTCAGGTTCTGGGCATTGTCCTGCTTTAAACATTGTTACCGTTAAGCTAAGTGTGGAAACAGAGGCCTTTTTCTTAACTTCCCTGACTCTCCCTTTTCAAGTTGAACCTTCATGGCTGCCGGGGATATGATAAACTCTTTGGTATTGTCCACCTTCTTGTTATGCTCCTGGAGCACTTATTCTGCAACATGTTCAGGTTCCCTCTCCAGTTATTAGCTGGGAGTTTCTATTGGCCCACAATGGTGTATCATCATCATAGAGGGGTCACATGCCCCTTAAAACCAATTGGATACCTTGCTTTGACTTGTGTCCAGTTTTCCCCTACTCTTGTTGGCTAGGAGTTTAAAACCTCATCCTATTGGTCCACAGTGGTGCGCCATCTTCACCATGTCATGGGGGCCCTCAGAGGTGGGATTTCAGGGGTGGCACTGCAGGGGCAGAATGTGTCGCATCATCAATCAAACTCTAGAGGGATCAAATAAACAGTAGGGGACAGGGGCATAAACATTTGACAGGAGGTAGTATTCTTATACTACTGGGGTACAAAAGGCTAGGAGAGGGGAATCCATTGCACTAGCAGAAGTCATTTAATGGGCTTTAGCTAAAGGTATTAGTTAGTTGAATCTCACCCTAATAATTTGAATTTTCTTTTAAAAGAAACCATAACTTGATAAAAAGCAAGTTATGAGAAAAAATGCAGGGTGTGAATATATTACCCATTTTGTTTTGTAATACAGTGGTGCCTCGACTTACGAATTTAATCCATTCCGAAGGCACCTTCATAAGTCAAAAAACGTCATTGGAAATGTGATTTCCCATAGGAATGCATTGGAAACGAAAAAATTCGTAAGTCGAAGCAACCCTATCTAAAAATTCGTAAGTCGAAAAATCCCTATCGAAAACCGCCACATTTTTTTTCCGGATGTCGAGACATTCATAAGCACATGGCCATTTCCCCCATTCATAAGTCGAAAAATTCGGTTGTCAAGTCGTTCGTAAGTTGAGGTACCACTGTATCAACACTTACTGCAGCCACACAGAATTCGTGTAAGAAGGAACAAAGATGAGGTAGTACAATATAGACTTGGCTTTGGAAAGAAAGAAAAAAAATTGATTAAATAGTCCCTTTTTAACGAGCAATTTGAACAATTCTTATTGACATTAAAGGGGAATAAATTTAAATATCCTTAGGATAGAATACATATCAATATTATTGAAGATGGAATTGTTTTACCAACCAGTGCTGCTGCACAATTATCATTCATTTCAGCTGATTTGAACATACCACTCCTCCCTTCACGGAAATGAATAGTGGCTAGATTGTCCAGTCTTGCATGAGCAGCAGAAACAATGCCCTCTGCCTTTTCTCATAGCATCACCATGCCATTTCATAGAAGCATAGTCCACAACTACAATATATATAACTGGTGTTACAACAGAGGATGTACACCAATCAAAGAAGTTCTGAACCAACAAGGCTGCTTCTGCTGAGCCTTTCCTCTTTGTAACCCTACTCAGCAAGTACTGAAACTCCTCCTTTGTTCACAGCTCTGTGTCTGGCATCTGGAGGAGGGAGAGGGGAGCCTCTCTCATACACCAGGTGAATGGGCAGGTGCAGGAGCAATGGGAATAATGGGAACAATTGCAGTAGCTTAAGGGCTAATCAGTCAGCTTCAATTGCTTCCATTAGGCAGCCTGTCCCATTGTGTTTTACAGATACAACCTGTCCATTACAGTATTTTAAGAAGACATAATTTGACAGAACTAGTGTGGAGTCCAAATTGCCCTCAAAGATGTCTATACAGAAAGTAAGTAATTTAGCAGGCAGATTACACAAGAAACATATCACAGCCATCATTATACAAAGTGACAGGAACTAATAGGAGACAGTTAGAATTTATTGTTCAGAAATTACAAAATGCCCTGCATTTCTCAGTTGAAATGCCTTTTTTCCCTTTGCTTCTTTCAGTTGTTGACTATTCAGAAAACCCATATATTCTCCAGTGGCATTTGCTCTATTCTGTGGCATTAACGTTACAAAGAGAAAAACTGCACCCAGCAAGCTAGTGTTAAAAGCACAGGCTCCCTCTGTTTGTGCTTGTAAAAATCGCTAAAGAAAAGAAAAATACCCAAACCCTGTGAATTAAATCCTAACAGTTCTCTCCTTTCCCCTCTTACACAATTGTAGTCAATGTTCACTCTATTTTCACCAACGTGCTTAGGTTTCAAACTTTATTATTTGCCAAATCCCTCCAAATAAAGAAAATGCTGGTATATATTTAAAATAAACAGCTGCAGATTAAAACCATAAACTCTGTACTGTTTCCCTTTTCGTTCATGCATGACATGAAAATGAGCAGATATAATCATTAGAAGCAATAGGTGCTTATTGATATTAGTTCCCTCCCCCCTTTTCTCAAAGCCATTCACTTATATTGTCTCAGCAGAATTTCCGATGACCCTGCAATGCAGCACATAATCAAACTACGGAACTCACTCCCACAGGAGGCAGGGATGGCCACAAACCTGGATGGGTTTAAAAGAGGATTTGACCAATTAATGGAGGTTAATACTGTCAATGTCTGTTAGCCACAATAGCTATGCTGTCCCTCGGTGATTGGAGGCTGTATGCTTTCAAACACCAGTTGCTGGAAACTACAAAAGGCAGAGGCGGGTTGAGGGGAATGCGACTGGTTCAGTCGCACTGGGTGGAGAGCCTCGGAGGCACCACAACTATGATGTAGAATGGAAGGTGAGAGGCAGGGGGCGCATAGGATGCTGCTGAAATCAAGATCCACCATTGCAGAAGGGGACAGTGCTCTTGTGTCCAGCTTCTGATTGTGGGTTTCTAGTTTTTTTTTATAATCTATTTTTACTAATTTTCCAATTAAAACACAACTATATCACATTCATTATTCCAAATTATACAAATCCATATCAATTAAACCAAATATTATGCCAAATCATATAAAATTTTGGAGTTCCCATGCTTCAAAAATTGGGGTTTTCTCGCAACTGTCTACTGCCGTCTTTGTTCTAAAGTCCAAATAGTCACTCAAAATCCATGATAATCCCGATCTTCCCCTGCAGTCACTAAAATATTTTCTTCTTTCATCCTATTTTTCCACCGCTGCTGAAATAAGCATCAAACGAGATTTCCCATATATTCATTCTCCTGTGTGAGTTTTAATCAGTCCGGCCTCCCCATAAATCCCCATGAATCCTCTTTGTCTGGAGTGCTTTCCTCTTGCATCGGTCTTTCAACACAAAACAGCGCCATCTTAAAAAGCTCAGATCACTTTCGTTTTCTTCTCAACGTTTTTTTTACAAACGATCATAGTAAAATTTACAGCTTTTCCGGGCATAGGCACAGCTGTCACATTATGTACAGACTCTTAATAGATTTATAGCTCTCCTTGCCCTATAGCTGAACTTAACTTCAGATCACTGTTCAAATTCCAAGTGCGTCACACCTCATAAATCCAAACGCTTCCAGCCGCCCTCCGATTGTCCAGTTGGAGGGGGGGCCCTCTCTTCAACAATTTTACAGCTTCTAACCATATAATATCAATAGTTTTATAAAGTCCAACTCACACAGTTAGGTTCCATTTCTCATTTGTTCCAAACAAACAGGACACCACGTCCGGGAAGGTATGAAATAACTCGTAGAGTGTATGGAAAAAATAAAAAAGACTCACTTCCCTTCTCGTGGCGTCCCAATCAATCTTTCTTGCCGATGATATACTCCCTCACTCCTCACGCTCAGCAGCGAAAATTCCTTGGCAATAAACAGAGCTTCTGCCCTTCCTTTTTGAAGCGCGTCCATGAATTTAAGCCCAATTATCTTCTTTAATCATGGAGATCCCGCTACACAGGTAGGCGTCCGGGGAGTTCCGCTCCTCCATAAGTGCTTTCAGCCCTGGCCCCCCCACCCCTTGAACATTCAGGGTGGGTTTAGGGGCATCTGCGGGCCTGCGGGCCCTCTCCGTAACCCCCAGAGAGGTGGGGAGGTTGCCATTTACTCCCCTAGCAACCGCCAAGTTCCTCATGAAGGTCGGAGGGATGGAAAAAGGGTCAGCCATTCCTGCGAGCGGAAGCGGAACTCCTGATTGTGGGTTTCTAGTTGGCCACTGGGAGAACAAGATGCTGGACTAGACTAGATGGGCCATTGACCTGGTCTATGTTCTTATGAAACACGCTCCCTGGCTATGTTCTTATGAAACACGCTCCCCAGGGGGGGAAAAATGCCTTATTCCTCATGTAATGGCTTTCAGAGATCAGACCAAACTGACCTTCTTGGAGAAAGTTGTTTGGGTTACCCTTGTGGTAAGAATTCACATCTACACCTTCTTGTTCGTTACCCAGGTGAGGAACAACCATCTTTTGAATGAACCACAGAACCAAGGAAACTATTTTGAAGTCCAGCATCTAGGTTTAGGGACCTAGCGTTTTATTATTGCTATTGCAATAGGACAGAACTCACTCAACTCAACATGCCAGTTGAGAAGGTCTTGCCCCAAGGCACTTCAGAACAATAGCTTATATAGTAGTTCAAACACAGCAAGCAAAGAATCATAAAACATCTTCACATACGTCATGAAAGGTTACAGATCATGAGAAGTAAAACACACATGGCTCCATACTGGTATCTTCACCCCCACAATCACCTTGGAGTGGCCCTGATGTGCCCAGGCCACTTGACCTTTTTAGGTCTTGGAGGTCTGATGTTACCTTGGCAACCTAGCCTTCAGTGAGAGAAGATGATCATAAAATCCTCTTCCTGGGTCTCAGATAGCTTCAAGGAGAGCTGATTTACACTCTGGTGCTAAAACAACCTGCCATTTGTACCACTTTCAGTGGTAGATAAGGAGAGATGGAATGCAACATAGGAGGGGAAAACTTGCAAATGCAGAACACACAAAAATCAAGCCTAATACATTCTAAAAGGTTAGATGCAATTAAAGTGAAGCACTGAATCATTATTAAAATGATAAAAAATATACACCTGGGGTCTCTAATTCTTATATTACCATGATTATCTCTTTTTCTTATTTCTGCTGCTCTGATCAGCTGCTTCTAAATTAGTATTTACAGGGTTGTTTTTTTAAAATGTAATATGATTTCAGATGTTTTATTATTAAATTTAATATAACTTGAGAGGTGCCTTGGAAACTCAGCAGATAAACAAATGAAATTAGGCTTAAAAGCTTTCAGTAGCATCTGATTTTGTCCTTTTGAGATTGAAGTAATGTCTAATAAAATCCTCTTTTGGCAAACATTTTTAACCATTCTTTTTTAATTGTACAGTTCTTGTACAAGTAGCCCTCCTTTCAGATACTTAAGAGTGAGATCCCATTCTAACAAGCTGCCACAATTTGATGATTTCATTCCTGATGACTAAGTCAATGCCGAGCGCCACTGAGATATGTGCCTGCTACCTACTGTCGCTTTTGTATTGCATTAATCCATCTCAGCCAATTCCAGGCATTGTTGTATAGCCTTTGCTGAATGTGACAGTGGGGTGACTTTTCTCCTGGAAACCAATTAATTGGCCTCCCCCCTTTGCCTTCTGGCCTTTTAGTTTCCTTTTGATGGCACATTATTAATCTCTGTCGCATTTTAAGGGTTTGTTTACAGACTTTCAGTGATTATCTTTGGAAACTCAGTGTCTTGTTTGTTTTTATAGCATTTGCATGGCGAGGCCCCGTGACCACCTTATTCCCTAAGGTGCAAATAACTAGACAACATACAGCCCATTGGGTTTTTGGCATCCAATAAGGACACAATCTCATTGGTTACAGATGTGAAAGTTTTGGCCACAGGCATTGCGGTATGTAAGCAACAGTGCATATTACTCCCGTCTGTGTGTTAAATCGGGGCGTTCCCCCAAGCGGTCCCCGTTGGAGGAGTGGTATGGCTCTAGCCCCTTTCTGGGCATCAGACAGGAGCCACTTCTCCTGGATCCTTTTAACAAGATACCCTTACAACCTCCCCTCCAAACAAGACTAGGCTTACCCAATGCCTATCCGCCTTACAAAGTTGTGACGATTGCTGTGAGGTAGGCAAAAACCCAAATGGCAGAGCCAATTTGCCAGATGGGGAAAATTCCTGTCCGGCCCCTGAATCCAGCAACTGACACTGTCCATAGCAAGGTCATACCATTGCCCCCCAAAAAACCTAAACCGAGAGAGGGTGGTTGGGAGAACTGGCATGGCGAGAGAGAGGCCAAAAGGCCCTGTTGGTCCAGTATTTATCCTTTCCCTGGGTGTGGTGGCAAGCGCCACTACTGGTCAGTTGACACCACGCCCAGATGAATGCCCCCTAGATTCCTGCTGCCATTGGCCAATTTGGTGGCAGTTGTACGATCCAGCTGGCAATAGACTGGATCACAGGATATATGCGGTGCCTGCCCGCAAAGCTGCCTGCCCGAGGAGGGCAAACGGACTTCTCCACCAAATACCAACCAATTTCCCTCTCTGTTTGAATGCTAACAACAGCCCACTGTATATGTAGTTGGTTTTTTTTTTTTTGGCTTCTAACAGTATGCTTTCCCCACACTTCAGGATTTAAGAGCTTCAGGCTGCAATCTTCTATTCAATTACCTAGGAGTGAGCTCTGTTGAACACAATAAAACTTACTTCTAAGTAGACATGTGTAAGATTGCACACTCTGAAGCAAATGGGTGCGTGCATAAAATTCTTCTAAAGGCCATATTATACTGTTATTATTTATTTATTTTTAGTAAGAAGCACTACTTTTTCAAGATTGCTTCATATAATGGATACAATTGTTTCAAGTATTCTACAGAAGAAAATGGAAATTTGATAGAATCTCATTTTTGCACAGGCCTGGGACATAGAAAGCTACCTTGTATTGAGTCAAACCAGTGTTCCATATAATTTCTGTCTATAGTGTCAGACTGTAGATCTCTACAGATTCAAGACAGGAGTCCTAATTGAGTATTTAATTGGGACTTTTAGCACCCAAGGCATGTGCTCTACCCCAATTCACAAAATTGCACAATGCCCCCTTTCATCAAATCCCACAATTTGATGGAATATTAGATACTTCTTAAATTAGGAAATGAAAGCATGACAGATTTGGTTATTGTTGGGATTTTTTTCAGCTGGAACTCAGAAGAACCCAGTTCTGATACCTCTTAGGAGGGCACCATTTCTATTCTAAGAAAATGAGGGAGCTGTCCATGGTGAGTCCTGACACCTCTTTTTCTAGAAAAATAGCACTGCTAACACCTTGTTATGTGGGTATATTTGGTTTAGTTATCATTGCTGATTTCCATATACAACCATTGAACTTTTCCTATGCAATCACTCCTGTCATCTTACAGGGGGAAAACATGCAATAGCAGTGTACAAAATTTGCCTTCCAAATTATTCTTAGCTTTAAGCTTTGCTACTATATCCTTAATGTTCATATATTAGACCTAGACATCAATATTCATGAACTACACTCTTAAACAAAAATGATATGCATGGATCATCAGTACAAATGGCAGAGCTAACATATATAGCATAGATAAGTAATAGAAGTAAAAAGCAAATTACAGCTTCCAACATTAATTGCAGCATACCCATATGTAGAAACCATATGCCAGGATATGGATCATTTATAGAGTGCATTCTAATGAGGTTTAACACAATCACCAAACAGTATTTAATGACCAGATATTAAACAACAACCCCAAAAGCACTGTTGTCAGTTTCCAGAAAGCAAATATTTATTCTGAGTTGACTCTCTCCTGGGTTTTGCTTAAAGGTATTTGCTGAACATTAAAATGACCCCCATATATCTTCTGTGTGTGTGTGTGTGTGGAATAAATGAGAGTTCTTTGATTGATTAGCCAATTAACAAAATGTTCTCTGGCTTACACATGTGCATATTAATGAGTATTTAGATGACAAAAAGAATTAAAGGACTACAAATAAATCAAATAGAATAAGCAGGCATATAGGATATAGATATATAGATATGTCTCATGTGTTTAACGTGTTTATAAATCTTTGGGTTTTATGACAAATGATCATTTAATGCAAGTTAGTATTGTTTCTAGTGTAGCTGTCAAAGTTTTTTATGTACTTTCACCCTACAGGTTTTCCTCTAGGAGGTAGGAGCCCAGAACAAAGTACATCAACAGTGCAAGGAGTGGAAGATCAGAGAACATTTGTGGGCAGGAGCTAGGTACAGAGGCTCCTCCACAAGGCATGGACCTGGAAGACAGAGGAAAAGTGGATAGTTTCCCCTCTATAAGTGGCAGAAGGCTATGAAGGACAATGGCAATGTCCCTCATGGAAATTCTCCCCTGCTACACACAATCAGGCTTAGCTAATCTGTGCAGTATCAAAATGCAGTCAAGGAGGTTTTGTTGTTTACTGCTCCTCCATATGGAAAAAACAACAAGAACACACAGCTTCAATCCCATGCAACAGTCTAGGAAGAAAGATTGTATACTATTGTTCTTCCTGATATTTCCTGATTCTATGTGCATGCAATGCCATTTTCTTTCTATCGGAGAAGGGGATGATTCTCCCACCTAAAGTCTGTAATTGTAGAGTCTAACAGCAAGATTGCATTAAGTGATTCTGCTGTCTGCATAGATTGGCTCCCAGGCAAGGAGTCAAGGACAGGTGCTTATAGGTGAAAAGAAAGATTGAAGATGGGTCTCAAAGATAAGTGAGAATTTTTCACAGGATGAAGGAAAATAATTCATTGGGGAGGTTTGACATGGTCAGCAATGTGAAAAAATAGATAATCTTAGTTTAAAAGTTTGAGCAGGAGTGAGAAGATGAAGGTTCAATAAATGAACTGGAGAGTAACAAGATGTGGCAATCAGGAAGACAAAAATACAGAATCTCTAGAGCAGATCAATGCTTTGATAATGCTGAGGAAGACTAGTTACAAAAGGTTGCAGAAATCAGAGATGGGGAAACTGAATCAAGGAGGGCAACAAATGTCAAGAAATGACAAATATTGTGTTTCAAGGATGTGATGTTGGGGAGTTGAATAGGTTTGATAAGGGGGCTTTAGGTACACATCTCTTTAACACCATTGTGAGTTTCCAGCTTTGTGCCAAGCACAGGACCTGTGTCTTTGAAAATAGCTCTTGTGACATCTGCAACCTTAGTTCTTCAAAAGTTTGTTCAATGATCTCATATGGGAGATCAAATAGTCTCTGTCCCCAAACTACATTAATTCATTCATCAGAGAACATGCATTCTCTGTGCTTGTAAGTACTTTTCCAGGGTTCCTGAGTGCAAGGAAAACACTCTATCCATATAACATTAAATGAATGTACCTTGACTTGGGGAAGAACCTTTTTTAAAAGCATAAGTTAAAAGTTAAAACAATTTTCAAATGCATTTTCCCGAGAGTTTCTCCTAGAGCCACTTCCTACGATTCTGCACGGAATAGCAATATTTACTTATTAAAATGCCAAGACTTTTTTTCCTGAGATGCAGAGTAAAGTGCCTTCTTATGAAATGTGTTCTCTTCTTGAGAACCACAAGTCTCAGAGTTTCTTAGTTGCTGCTGACATTTTCTGATTGATGAAGTCAACAGGGTAGCCAATAGATTACAGGAGATGGAACAAGCCCAGGCAAGACTTGATCCCATAAAGAGTGGAAGTAATTTCACATGCTAAATTTGCAGGCCTCAGAAGTTATGTGACTAAAGAAGCTCTTCTTAATTTACAAGTTTATAAGCTTCCCAGAGATACCAGTGGGATTTTTTTTTGGGGGGGGGAATTCCTCCTCTGAGAATTTTGGACATTTTTAGAGCAGTGCTAAATTTCCTGGCGGGTGGCGCTGTGGGTTAAACCACTGAGCCTAGGGCTTGCTGATCAGAAGGTCGGCGGTTCAAATCGCCGTGACGGGGTGAACTCCCGTTGCTCAGTTCCATTTCCTGCCAAGCTAGCAGTTTGAAAGCATGTCAAAGTGCAAGTAGATAAAGAGGTACTGCTCCGGCAGGAAGGTAAACAGCATTTCCATGTGCTGCTCTGGTTTGCCAGAAGCAGCTTAGTCATGCTGGCCACATGATCTGGAAGCTCTACGCCAGCTCCCTTGGCCAGTAAAGAGAGATGAGCGCCGCAACCCCAGAGTTGTATGCGACTGGACCTAATGGTCAGGGGTCTCTTTACCTAAGTTTCCTGAAAGAACAATAGCCATTTCATATTTAAACACATGTATCATTACCGGTATATTTATTTATTGAAATAAATGTGTTTCTCTTTTTAAAAAAATGTGCCAAAAAGCATGACATAAACATGCTCTTTTCAGTTCACTCTCCAGTGAAGACTGATTCTTTAAAAATGTTCTGTGCTGATTTACAGTTCAGACATCCTACTTCTCAAACCACCATTCCCCAATTCCATTCTGCAAAGCTCCTCACCACATGTGTAGCATCCATTTTTCATTATTACTTCAGAATAGTCCAAGCATTTTTTTTAAAAAAAGATAACATAGTGAGTCCAAGCCAATGATGGCCTAATACAAATGTCCCCCCTTCCCCAATAGATAGAAGTAAATTGGACATTGGGTGAAAACATCCCTGCCCACTCTCTGGGAGACAGCTTGAAATGCAGAGGGTGAGAAATTGTCTCACTGGTTTTGAAGCTACTAATGTGTATGTAGGCTAGATCTGATTAATGGTGGTCTAGATAGTCCACAAATAAGTAAATGAAATAATGTGAACACTTGTGAAGGACAGCATAGGATTGCTGGGTTGACATGCTGGAAATCATCTCGTACCCTCTGTTAGATGCTGTGAGCCGCTTTATTCCCGAGCCCATTTCCTGTTTGCGTTCATATCACTTACCTTGCATTTATCCATTGTTAGAATGGACTGACCTTAACATCATTTCTGTTGATGGGTTGGCTGGGATGGTGATACTTAATAGAATGAAAGCTTTTTAAAAGTAGGAAAGTGATATGTTGAGTTCATCCAGTCATGGTTTGTTTTTATTTATATTTAGCCTTGTCTGAAATCAGGTTTTTAAAGTGTTCTTGGTTGCAGCAAGAGGCAGCTTTAGACAAAACTTTTTAAATATCTGACTTCAAGGACTCTTTGACCTCACCTTTCCTTGAAGTGCTCACTTCATTGCTTGGTTTAACTAGATGGTGCTTTCCCACAACAAACTGTTTGATGTATATAACAATATTTTCAGATAAAGCCAGGTATGTACCAAGCCAATCAGTGTGCTTCTGTGAGATTATAGGAAAGAAACCCATGTGTGTATTTGAAAATGAAAAAACAAAACCATTAAGAATGCTAACAGGCAATTCACTGTGTTTCACTTTTCTTATGACTTAATTTTTACCTAGTTGTCTTATTTTTAACTTACCTTCTGGTTGTTACTGACAAGTTAATTTTAAAGGTTTTCAAACTTTTAACATTTTCCAGTTATATTTCCTATGACTGTTAGTAGTCAGTTTCAATCTGTTCAATTTTTTTAGCTTCAGAAATGAAGGCTTGGGGTAAGATTTTGCTCCAGATATTAAACAAGCACAATGCATCAAGTAAAACCAACAAATCCTTAGTTTCCATTTACTTTTTACTTTTAAATTGATTTAATTTTTAACTGGACCAGCTCTTGTGTTTTTGAAGCAAGGTTCTGCTGCTTTATCTCCTTACAGTGAAGAGATAGACACTTGGCAGGCTTGCTTTGTTACTTGAACACATAGCTGCCAAGTTTTCCCTTTTCTCGCGAGGAAGCCTATTCAGCATAAGGGAATTTCCCTTAAAAAAAGGGAGAACTTGGCAGCTATGCTTGAACATTCAGTTGATTTCCGACCCAAAACAGTGGCCAAATTTCATGGGAGCTCTCCAAGGTGCTGAATGACAGACTCTGCATCTGCTTTGTTTATCACTGCTGGAGAATTTCCCCTGGGCTTGCTGAGAAACACTCAAAACAAATACTCTTTCTTTATTTCCTGTTTTTTAAAAGCATCATTTAATTTTTTTAAACTAAACTTCAAATTGGAATCAGCTGTGATCATCGGGGGGGGGGGGGGCTTCTGCCACACTGGCCTCCTGTCAGTGGTGTCACTGCCACTCAGCAGGGAGCTCAGGACTGTATGGACACACCAGCAATTTTCTGCTCTTGACCGTGTGCTCCCACAACACCAACCTCCTTGCTGACTCATTCCTTCCTTTCTCCAACCAAGGGGAGCTGCAGTGGCACTGCTAACAAGAGGCCAGGTGTGTTCCCATATAAGCTGCAAATTGTATACACTGCTCTTTATTCCTTCATCTAAGTGGTTTAAAGCAAGATGACAGCGCTGTCTCCAGGGTTAATCAATGCTCCTCCTCCTTCTGCAGGTGAACAAATGAGATTCATTTGTCTCCATCATTATTAACTTTCAGGAGCAATGTCAAAACATTCCTGTTTACCCAGGCAATTGGTGGCTGACCAATTCTGCTCCTGACAACCTTGTAATCACTGGATGGAGGAAAGCTTTTAACTATCACTGCTTCCAGAATGTTTCTACTGTAATTGTTTTTACAATAATTAGCTGTTTTATAATACTTAAAAACAGGGACGCGGGTGGCGCTGTGGTCTAAACCACAGAGCCTAGGGCTTGCCAATCAGAAGGTTGGCGGTTCAAATCCCCACGACAGGGTGAGCGATTATCTCTGAAAGGTTACAGGTGGGGGGGAGGTTGCTCCCATCACCTCCCCCAAAATGCTGAAGGGTACTCCCTTAAGGAGTCCGGGGCGTGGCCATGTCCAAAGCCGTGGTAGGTGAGGGCCAAAAGGCACGCCCCCTAACGGTGGCCCCAGGGTGAGTCCTAGTTGATGTGCATCGCAGGACTCACCCAACGGTGGTTAACCCTTCACAGACTGCCAGCAGAACGGTCTGGAGTCGGATATAGACGGTTAGATCCAATGCCTAAGCCCTAAGCCAATACCTCTCTATATCCGTAATCAATAAAGTTGTGGCCTTTTAACGTCCATTAACCTCATGCAATTTGTTCAGGGTCTTTATTTAACTCTGGGAGGGATCGGGGTATCGCCACACAACCTTGTAATCACTGGATGGAGGAAAGCTTTTAAATATCACTGCTTCCAGAATGTTTCTACTGTAATTGTTTTTACAATAATGTATTACCTGTTTTATAATACTTAAAAACAGGGGCGCGGGTGGTGCTGTGGTCTAAACCACAGAGCCTAGGGCTTGCCAATCAGAAGGTCGGCGGTTCAAATCCCTGCGACGGGGTGAGCTCCCGTTGCTCGGTCCCAGCTCCTGCCAACCTAGCAGTTTGAAAGCACGCAGTACAAGTAGATAAATAGGTACCGCTCTGGCGGGAAGGTAAACGGCGTTCCTGTGCACTGCTCTGGTTCACCAGAAGTGGCTTAGTCATGCTGGCCACATGACCCAGAAGCTGTACGCCAGCTCCCTCGGCCAGTAAAGTGAGATGAGCGCCGCAACCCCAGAGGTGTTCGTGACTGGACTTAACAGTCAGGGGTCCCTTTACCTTTAATGCTTAAAAAACAAACAAAAAAATAACCCCCCCCCCAATGTAGTTGTGTTTGCTGCCCTTGAGTCTTTTGTGAGGAAGTGCAGGATATAAATTAAATGAATAATGGATCTAATAATTATCACCCTTTGACAGTGTTTTTCCAACTGCTAGCTGTGTATCCATTGTGTAGTAGCTTAAACTGGCTTACACTATTTCAGTTTGTTTATAACACAGATTTGTAGTAGATGGAACTTTCCCCGTCCCTTATCTCCATGCCGGGAAAAGCTTCAGCTGGTCCATGTATAGGAAACAAGTTGCAGAAGAAAAAAAGGGGGGCAAACTCCAATGGTTTTCATCGAAGCAAGGAAACGTAAGGGAGAAAATGCAACCAAGTTGGTCAGTATTGGTTGGGACGTCTACAGAAAAGATAAAACATTACTTTCTTATTTGGTAGCTCTCCTCTGCCACCTAGTGCCGTCTGTTTGCAGTTCCAGGCTATAGTCTTGTATTTAAAAGGGGTTCTGTACTTATCTTCCATCCTTAAAAGACAAATTAAATATCATTAATGGCCTGTTAAAGTTCATTAGTGTTAACATAGCTTTTAAATGAATATAGTCTCATTAAATAATTGAAGTACAGAGGGAACAGGGGTATGCATAATATATTCACAAGCTTCAGAATGTGAATGTTGCTAGGATCAGACCGGCTTCACCCTGCAACAGAGCCCAGTGCCTCTAGCATAATAAATGGCATTGGTCTTGAAATTCCAGAAATTTTAGCTTTATTTTCAGGCAGATAAAAAAAAAAATCGCAAAAACAAGATTGAATTGATTTATGGGTGAACATGTGTAAAAGTGACCCTGAGTGTAAATAGATATATTTGCCCATCCCTATGCAAGATGGGGTAGAGTTTTTTGAATAGTATATTTAATAAACTTTTTAATAATAATAATAATTGTATGCCATCTGTGAACATTTGCTAGTTTCTTTTGCATGAAATTTAGACTAGATGAATTATGGTTTCCACCACTGATGATAACAGTGGCTTAATCTAATATCAGTGTTGTGCATTGTTGGCAGCAATGTCTAATCTCATTTGCTACAGTACATCTGAGTTCATTCCTGTCATGTTTTAGTGGCTAATTGTTTTTATGGGCACATTCAGGAAGCACCTCAAATTACTTATTGCTACACTATATAGTCCTTACATTCACATCTCTATTAATTCTCCTTTATAATGATTTCTGAACAATGAAACTTGAGTCAGGAAGATAATAATATAATCTTTAATGGCTTCCTTGGAAGAGAATCCTGCTTTGCTGTAATTTATTATTAGCAAGGGCATCTTTTATAACTCTCTCAATTTTAGGTCATTTGATCATAAATCCATATTTTAAAAACTTTAGCCTGAGTGGAAACTAAAATGGATTATGTAAGAACTAAGAATTCAGATATGAGACAAAAAGCATATGCACTCTTCAACTTTAAAAATAAATAAATAACAGTTTCATTCACCTAAATTGGCAGATAGGCAAATATCTATTCTTTTATACGCAGATGACGCTTTGATTTTATCAAGGACCCCAATTGGGCTACGGAGGGCACTACGGTCATTAGCGGAATTCTGCAAAGAAGCCCACCTCACTATAAATTATCAAAAGACAAAAATAATGTATTTCGCCAAACGCCCCAAGAGTTATACATGGTGCATAGATGGCTGAAAAATCAAACAGTTCCACTGCCTAACATACCTAGGCTTTGTCTTCCACGATAGGGGGCTAAAGAAAGCCCACTCATCACAGTCAGTAACTGCAGCCCACAAGTCCCCCGCTGCCATTCTAAGTTTTCTGAGATCAAAGGGGGGGTCAATATATTCCAGCGGCTCTAAAATTATTTGAGGCTAAAGTGATGGCTCAGCTGCTCTTTGGGGTGAACCTTAACATTCCGCCACCTAATCTGAATATAGCTGAAAGAGTCCAGTCAAAA
Organism: Zootoca vivipara; assembly: GCF_963506605.1. Taxonomy (NCBI): domain Eukaryota; kingdom Metazoa; phylum Chordata; class Lepidosauria; order Squamata; family Lacertidae; genus Zootoca; species Zootoca vivipara. The sequence goes on along the minus strand of NC_083283.1, from coordinate 51,512,939 downwards.
TTCCTCACAGCAGCTTTACAAATGCCTCCGTGTGTGTCAAACGCTGTGATACGGTTAGAAACAGGCATGATCTGCATGGAGGCCAGAGTATGGATACAGGCTTGCAACCTATGGATGAAACTCAACCTGAACCCACAGGGCTTAAACTTGCTGTTATCAAAAGATAAGTATCATTCCCTTTGGAGTAAGGCCATAGTAAACAAGATGCCAAGCATAGGCCTTCATCCAGCCAGCCTGATGTCATGTGACCTTGACTCAGCAAAGATCATTGTTAAACAGAGGATAACAGATATAGAAAGGCAGAAGGATCTGAGTAAAGTACCTCACTTTCTTATTCAGGAGGAAAGGAGATACATATTTCGCCCAGCTACGTACCTTTCCCATCTGGAAATACCCTCTCATCGAAGAGCTTTCACTTTACCCCGAAATCGCATAATGCCCTCAGCAGGGCATTACTTCTTCAAGGGAAGTACAAACGGATCCCAATGTGCGAGAGATGCTGCCCGTGTGGATCTGGGGAAGTGGAAACTATAGGCCACATACTCCTGCGATGCAGCTACTACGAGGAGGTGCGAGGCGAGCTCATCCACACGACTCTGGCTGAGCTTCCTAGTTAGTAGTGGAGCATCTTTCTGAGTTAGAGGTTGGTGGTTCTGGCCCTACTTGGATGGTCATTTCCAGAGGGTGGTGCTTGGTGAGTGCCCTTCAGCCCCATGGAGCCTTCAATTTGGGCTTTCTCAGGGTTCAATTTTATCTCCTATACTGTTTAACATCTACATTAAACCATTGAGTGGGGTAATCTGCAGTTTTGGAGTTTTAGCTTTATGTGTTCATTGTCTTCCACATAGATTTAAATATGTCTTGTTTTGGTGAGAGTTTATTTATTGAGGAACATTTGAATTTTCAGGTATCTCTTCACCATAGGTGATCCTATGGGGTGGATGTGGGACAAGTGAAATAAAGAATCATAGAATCATAGAATCATAGAGTTGGAAGAGACCACAAGGGCCATCCAGTCCAACCCCCTGCCAAGCAGGAAACACCATCAAAGCATTCCTGACAGATGGCTGTCAAGCCTCTGCTTAAAGACCTCCAAAGAAGGAGACTCCACCACACTCCTTGGCAGCAAATTCCACTGCCGAACAGCTCTTACTGTCAGGAAGTTCTTCCTAATGTTTAGGTGGAATTTTCTTTCTTGTAGTTTGAATCCATTGCTCCGTGTCCGCTTCTCTGGAGCAGCAGAAAACAACCTTTCTCCCTCCTCTATATGACATCCTTTTATATATTTGAACATGGTTATCATATCACCCCTTAACCTTCTCTTCTCCAGGCTAAACATACCCAGCTCCCTAAGCCGTTCCTCATAAGGCATCGTTTCCAGGCCTTTGACCATTTTGGTTGCCCTCTTCTGGACACGTTCCAGTTTGTCAGTATCCTTCTTGAACTGTGGTGCCCAGAACTGGACACAGTACTCCAGGTGAGGTCTGACCAGAGCAGAATACAGTGGTACTATTACTTCCCTTGATCTAGATGCTATACTCCTATTGATGCAGCCCAGAATTGCATTGGCTTTTTTAGCTGCTGCATCACACTGCTGACTCATGTCAAGTTTGTGGTCTACCAAGACTCCTAGATCCTTTTCACATGTACTGCTCTCAAGCCAGGTGTCTCCCATCCTGTATTTGTGCCTTTCATTTTTTTTGCCCAAGTGTAGTACTTTACATTTCTCCTTGTTAAAATTCATCTTGTTTGCTTTGGCCCAGTTGTCTAATCTGTTAAGGTCATTCTGAAGTGTGATCCTGTCCTCTGGGGTGTTAGCCACCCCTCCCAATTTGGTGTCATCTGCAAACTTGCTCAGGATGCCCTCAAGCCCGTCATCCAAGTCATTGATAAAGATGTTGAACAAGACTGGGCCCAAGACAGAACCCTGTGGCACCCCACTAGTCACTTCTCTCCAGGATGAAGAGGAGCCATTGATGAGCACCCTTTGGGTTCGGTCAGTCAGCCAGTTACAAATCCACTGAATGGTAGCATTGTCTAGCCTGTATTTTACCAGCTTCTTTACAAGAGGAGTAACAGAGGAGGAGTTTACAAGAGGAGTAACAGATGTGCTATGCCAGCAGTCATGTGCATGTATGAGTCAACAGTATGAAATGGCAGATAACTTTTGGGAAGCAGATAATTTCTCCCTGCCCAAAACAGAAATACAAGCTGAGAAGGTGTATAAATACCAATCAAGTTCCATATTAAGCTCAGGAGAACTGGTTCAATCTCTTGTGTCAACTAATTCAATAAAATTGTTTTTTTTTTATATTAGACTCAATTTTATCAGTCAATGCTGATCTTCCAAGTAAAGGTATCTCTGCACATTTGGGAATCTACACTAGAGGAATAAGCAGAGCAGAGGATAAGCCAATCTTCTATTTTTTAAAATAGAAGAACATTATTATGATTTAATATCCATGGCAAGTGTTTTTATTTCCCCAAGAAATCAAGTTTCACCTGTGAACAGAACAGTTATCAATAATATAACTTTAGCAGATACATGATCTTTCAGAACCAGGGAATTAGATAAACCACATAATCCTGTGGTCTTTCTTTTTTCACTTTTTGCTCCATTTCCCCACTCCTGCTTCCCTAGATTACTTTTAGAAAAGGTGTAAGTCAATGTTATTCAGTTAAGTCATTGGCCTGTTCTACTATCTAATTGTTTGCTTTTCCAGGACCAGGGATCTCTTTTTGGTATTAGGAGAGAATGTGAGCATGTCTGTGCATGAACCATGTGAATTAAAGGATCACCACACATGTAAATCAGGGGTGGGAAACCTGTGGCCCCCAGATGCTCTTGGGCTCCAGCTCTGATCAGCTGTTGCCAGCATCGGCAATGATCAGGAATGATAAGATCTGTGCTCCAACATTGTCTGGAGGACCAAAAACTAGATTGTTATATGAATGAAAATAGCCCAAAAAACCAGTGAAATGTAGGAGAGTGGTGGTCAGAGGTGAGACAAGAAAAAGGAAGGGTTTTGGAGATTTTGCAAATTTAATGAGGAACAAAATCATGTTAACATGTGTGTGTGTGTGCATTTTAAGAAATAAAATAAGTACTCATTCTAGTCATTGTGCATGTCAAAAGTTTACATATCTCATGTAATAAACTTTGGAACAGAGAGGAGGAGCTGATAATATGTAAGAATACTAGATTTGTGTGTGATTATTATTATTATTATTATTATTATTATTATTATTATTCTAAGCCCTAGGTAATGGTTGGAAGAATTTTAAAGACCTGATTCATACAGAGGAGATTCCCCTTCTGAATTACCAAGGTCAGATAATTAAGTGAGAAAATCCTTTCCTAATTCTTGCCCTCCAAAGTATTGTAATCCATTCAAGACATTAAACATTACTGGATTAATGGCTGTTAATATCAGCCTGCTCCTGCACCATGTCTGTGTTGGTCGATGATATAAAAGAGAAAACACTGAGAGGTCAAAAGAGGGCAATTGGGAAGAATCTTTCTTCAGAGTGCATTAAAGAGTACAACATTACAAGAGGCCTTAGCTCTTCCCTTAGAGAATTACTGGAACTGCTGCAGTGGATCTGTCTTCATCATCACACATGACATGTTTTGGCTCAGAAATGGAGGAATCGTGTCAGAAAACAACAGCTACCGGTACTAACTTTGGTCCACAGCAGAAAACATCATTAAAAGAGCCTGATGCAGAAGAACAGTTGCTATAAGGGCAAGAGACAATATCCTTTCTATACTACAAACGATGCGGGAGGGTGTTAGGCTATTTCTGTTTGTCATTAATATTAGAAGTATTTTTTAATGTTTCAGGCAATTATTTGTGATTATATTTTGTTTGCACTAAATAGTTTGAATAGGGTGAAGCTTAGGAAAACATGCTTAGTTCTTCTGCTTAGGAATGGCTTCCTTAATATTTCTCATTGTTTGTTCAGGTTTCCATATCCTACGTGTGTGGGGTATATAAGTTTGTTTCTGGTCATCTATCTTGTGATTCTGATGTCTTATATAATTTTGATCCATTTTGTAGCATTTTGTTGTACTTTGCCATGTATGTTGTTTAATGTGCTGTTTGCTTTTTTGGGTGGCCTTTGGGCTGAAAAGTGGTATATAAATAAACAAATAGCAACAATCCCCTCTAAGCAAGTGAGCAGTGATTAAAGCAAAAAGATAAAAAGGTCAGCAGCCTTCGCTTGCCTTGTCAACTGCTGGGATGATAGCAGTAAGGAGGCTATAGGACTTCTTGCTCAAAGACTGCCTAGAGCTACAGGGTGTGCTAGAGGGGAGAACAGGTATTTCAGAGGCCACTCTTTAAGAGAAATTCTAGCTCTAACCATATTAGTAGATAGAAATTAGCTGCAAGCATACTGCCCATTTTTTTATTCCATCACCATCATCATCATGTTCCATTGTTATTGGTTCACGTTAGCACAAATGGCACTTAAGTAAAGGGAAGTTAAAACATACCAGGTCCATCCACTAGCAAATCATTTTCAAGGGAACAATAAAGATCATAATTAATTAAGAATGATGATTTAATTTTTGTGAAATCAATGTGCAGTAACACAGAGGTCAATGGGAAATTGATCATCAAGCCCACACAAAGGCTGTACAAATGGCAAGTCCATAATTTTATGTTTTGCTTTCAAAGCTTCCCTGCACGTTCCCTCATTAGAACTATTTGTATGAGTATAGTAGTGGTAATCAATGAATACATTTCAATGAAATGCCATCCAAAAAGGATTCATTCATGTTACCTGAGTAACCTTGATCAGAAAGCTTCTTGTTGATGTTTCGGTGCGTTTTCAATTTATTACTTTGAATGTTTTCTGTTTCAGTATTGCCTTTTTACCTATTGATTTTGTTTAAATCATTTCAAATTAATTTCCTTCCCCCCTTCCTTCCTTCCTTCCTTCCTTATTTGATCTACTTATATTAAAGCCAGTAGGGTAAAGGGTAAAGGGGACCCCTGACAGTTAAGTCCAGTTGTGAATGACTCTGGGGTTGCGGCGCTCATCTCGCTTTACAGGCAGAGGGAGCTCTGCAGACAGTTTTTCTGGGTCATGTGGCCAGCATGACTAAGCCGCTTCTGGCACAACAGAACACCAACACCAGAGCAGCACACGGAAACACCATTTACCTTCCTGCTGGAGGTATCTATTTGCACTTTGGGGCATGCTTTCAAACTGCTAGGTTGGCAGGAGGTGGGAGCGAGCAATGGGAGCTCACCCCGTCGCAGGGATTCAAACCACCGACCTTTTGATCGGCAAGCCCTAGGCTCAGTGGTTTAGACCACAGCGCCACCTTCACCCCTTGCATTAAAGCCAGTAGCAGGTAGGGAAAATAAGACATTGACAGAAACACATGTTTTGCATATGACACAAAGGTGCAAAATAGTAAACACACACAATGTCTATATGATCTAGTAATTATCCAGTCAAATGGTCCAGCATGGTATTCTGCATTAAGTTCTTCTGTGTCCCAAGCTATTTCTTTTGAATTTCAGTTGTTAAACTTTTGTACAACCTCTTGCATATGACATCAGCTGAGGGGCTTGGTTTGAGAAAATGGAATTGTAGGCCAAATTGGGGCCCATACTGGGCCAAATTTCACCCATGATTTAGTGGCTGGCCACCTCTGTCCTAAAGCACAGAGTAGCACATTTTTATACTTTCTCCATTACCCTCTCTTCAGAAAATCCTTAGTTTATCTCTCTTTCTTTGTATCTTTTGACTTCATATCAAGTTGGTAAGTGAAATAAGATCCTTTTCTAGTAATGGAAATAAGCAAAGTTCTGGAAACTACAATATGAAGATATTCAAAGAAATGTGCTTTATTTGTTTTCTCTCTATTAACTATGATTGGCCATGGCTGATAAGATGATGTTATATAAAATTGTATGTTATTCTGTTCTGTTAGTTTTGCTATTGGCTGGGTCTGTGGTATTAATTATAATTAAAATTGTGTTAATTTTATAGCAGTCTATCCTGATTTTAATTCAGATATTTCCATAACATGTCCTGGGATCATTAAACGAAGATGTCGTGAGTCCTGAGGAGTCACCAGGCTCAGGCATGGAGTAGCAGGCTGAGACAAATGAGGAGTGAACAGGAGGACGGCATGGGGGCTGAGACAGGGGAACAGAGGCTGGAGAAGGTAAGCACTTTCTCAGAATACTTCTGCTCTGGATAGGGACTCCCACCTCCCCTCTTTACTTCCAGGGAGAGGAGCACAGCAGTTGAATATGGGAGACAACCAAACAACCATTAGGGGTTAAGGAACCAGAGCCAGAAGTGGAAGTTCACCCAAGACCTGGTGGTGCTCCCATTGCTGGGAACAGACCTATCCCATAGAAGAAGAAGAAGAAGAAGAAGAAGAAGAAGAAGAAGAAGAAGAAGAAGAAGAAGAAGAAGAAGAAGAAGAAGAAGAGTAGTTTGGATTTGATATCCCGCTTTATCACTACCCGAAGGAGTCTCAAAGCAGCTAACCTTCTCCTTTCCCTTCCTCCCCCACAACAAACACTCTGTGAGGTGAGGGGGACTGAGAGACTTCAGAGAAGTGTGACTAGCCCAAGGTCACCCAGCAGCTGCATGTGGAGGAGTGGAGACACGAACCCAGTTCACCAGATTACGAGTCTACCGCTCTTAATCACTACACCACCCTGGCTCCCTGCTGTTCTGAACTCCTTGCCCTCATTGTGGAATCCCTAAGCTGGAGCCGCTCTTCTAGCTCAGCTAGTCTTGCCTTCCCTGTCACCTAATCTGAGAGTAAAGGGTGTTGTGATTCATTACATGTTGCAGAACTTATACCTCTAGTCTTCCTTCTTATTCTCAACTAACAGCCTTTGTCATCATGGTCTGAGTGGTAATCAGGACAGCAGGCTGTCATGATGGTGGTGGTGGTGTGGTGGAAAGATTTGGAAAGGGTTGACCTCTTCCTATCCTTATGAAGTAATCTAAAAATTGAGGTTAGTTTTTCATTCATACCCTCTCTCATTGGTCCAGTTTCCAACCCCCCCCCCCTCCAAAAACCATCCACTATGCTTCTAGGTTTTGTATGACACACCCTAACTTTCTTCTTCTTCTTCTTCTTTCACTTTTTTTTGTCCCTCTTTCTTGAATGTCATGTTTAAGATTCACAATCCTGAATTTCATTTAATGCAATATTTCTGAACCAACTTGTCTCTTGATTAGCCATTCAAAAGATAATAGCATATATCCCAATGATGTTATGAAATCAGCATTCTCTTCAGCTGTTTTCTTTTTCAACTCAGTACGGACCAAAAAAAAAAAAAAAAAAACCCAACCAAATGCATTTCAATAGCTTTACCATCCTGATTCAAGTGAGAGTTTTCATGATGCAAAGCCAGTTTTCTCAGTCAATCAAGACTCTGTTTCCAGGTAATACAAGAAAAAATAATCACTTGTCCCAGGAATGCAGCACACATCATTTTTGAACACTCTGTCAGGATGTGCTTTCACATCCCCAGATATGAGCATGAATACAGAAGTAACAAATGCCACTGCCAAAAAAGCAACCTCCATATTATTAAAGATGAAATCTCCCCAAACAACTGGCAGGCTGTATAACTCCAGAAATGTGTTGTGCTGACTCTTTGTCACGAACCTCCAATTTGTGTCTTTTATTTTTTAGATCAAAAACAAAGTGGCATGTCGTACATTCTGCAGAAGAAACACCAATTTAATCCCTTCCATTTTACTGGCAAATTGAGATAAAAGTTTCTGGTTTTATACTGTCAGGTGAAAACTATCAAATGCAGAAAAATGCAAGAACAAAGTTTCATGCTTAAACTTACACTTTCTTTCCTTCTTTCTTTCTTTTCTTTCTTTCTTATAACCCACTCTTTGTCACAAGATCCCAACAGGTTACAAGAAATTCATGCTTAAAAATTTAATCTCAGTAGAAGAATGTTAAAATGGCAATATATTACTAAACTGCAGTTCTCCATAGAGCTTCCATTCATACAGACTTTAAAAGTCTGTGAATAATAATAATAATAATAATAATAATAATAATAATAATAGTCTTCAACACTTGCCTAAATCTGTATAATGTTGGCACCAGCCTGAGATCTTGTTCTTGTATCCCCATGACCACTTAGTGGGTTTATGGCAGAAGAAAGAATTGAACTACTGTAGAAGCTAGAGTTTTCAAGGTCATCAGGTGTCATGGCGCTGTCAGGCAAGGGATATCCATAGTGAGAAATTAACTATTTATTGTCAAATGTGCACTTGCAAGTTAGAAAAGGGCATGTCCATCAGTCCTACATCTCTCAGCTACTCCTAGGTGTGCACCAGATGAGGCAGAGAGGTCCTCCCCCAGCTGAGCTGCATGCAATCAGGAGAAGACTATGCCTGTGTGTCAACTGCTTCTCCTCCCCCCTCTTCAATCCTTCCTGGTCCTGGGAGACAGTGGAGCAGGAAGGGCGGCGCCAGGAGGCAGCGGCGGCGTGGAAGCCCTTGAATCTACACCAGCCTGACTTGTCTCTTCCTCCTCCTGCACCTGTTCTTCACTCTCCAGTCCTGCAACTTCTCTTGCCTCTGACTCTCTTATTATTATTATTATTATTATTATTATTATTATTATTATTATTATTACCACCACCACCACTACTACTACAGGCTCCCCAGGTCACCTACTCATGCAAGTAGCACCACATAACATATTAAGAGACCATAATGGGAGAAAGAACAGGGGAGATGCAGGGCTGATATTTCCAGCAATTGCCCATATGTCTCCTGTAACATCTAGTTTTTAACCTCAGGAATTCTGAAACAATTCATGAAATACCTTTTGTGATGCGTTAATTCGTCTGCGCTGCTCATCATGTCCCTACGATTCTGCTGCAGCCTTTTCTGAAGGTGATGTCTGCATCACTCACTCCAATCGGTCCGAATTCTCCAAGCAGCATGCAGTAAAAGCCTTTACTACCTGCTGAGTACATAGCCTCAAATGTAGCACCGCTGAGAGATAAAAGCAAGCCTTTTGAATATGGGGCTGCTTTCTTCCCTTAATCTCAGGCCGTAGCAGTCAAGCTGAGCCATGTGATCTGCTATGCGTTGGATAATGACAGTATGGGCTAGAAAAATGAAGAGTTTCAATAGAAAAGAAGGAAGATGCCTTACGGAGTCAGGTCTTTGGTCTGTATAGCTCAGTATTGTCTACACCAGGGGTAGGCAACCTAAGGCCCAGGCGCTGGATGCGGCACAATCGCCTTCTCAATCTGGCCCGTGGACGGTCCGGGAATCAGCGTGTTTTTACGTGAGTAGAATGTATCCTTTTATTTAAAATGCATCTCTGGGTTATTTGTGGGGCATAGGAATCCGTTCACACACACACACACACAGAGAGAGAGAGAGAGAGAGAGAGAGAGAGAGAGAAAGGGAAAGAGTCCAGCCCACCACGTGGTCTGAGGGACGGTGGACTGGCCCATAGCTGAAAAAGGCTGCTAACCCCTGGTCTAAACTGATGGTAGCAGCTCTCCAGGGTTTCAGGAAAGTGTATTTCCCAGTGTTCCTCTGCAGCCCTGCCTGAACATTCAATGATCTGATGTCATCTAAGGTCAGGTGATTGACAAGTGGGCAGTCCACCAACTTATCAAAGTGACTTGTGGATAGTTGCCCACTTCCATGTCTGGGTCCAGTTTGCCCCCCACCCCACCCCCTGCATAAGATTTGCAGATTTTCCTTGCACCATAAAGACCACTGTGCGTATATTTTCCTTGCTGCTCTATCTTGCACATGCTTTTTGAGACATCTTTTTTTAGCAGTTGGACCCTTTATGCTTTTGCCCTGAGGTTATTCCCTTTTGTCCTCTATGGAAACAGCTTCTGTAAAATTCATAACTCTCTGTTCAATCAGCGTTGTACATAAAGTCCCTATTTTTCACAAATCGCTCTTGCTATTTTTGTCCACACAAATCTCACCTTTTCTTAGAAAACAAACAAACAAACATGATGACACTGTTTACATTTCCAAGCAAAAGAAAATAATTAGAAAATAATTAGGAATTCTCAACACGAGACAGGTGGTTGCTCAAACATTCTCCCCCCTCAGAAAAGTGAAACAAACAATGTGCTGAGCAGTTGATGTCCATAATATACGCTAGGATACTTTGTCCGTGAGAATGCTGGAAGTAAAAGATGAGCCATCTGCTGTCTTCAGCAGCCTTACCTCCTGCCAGTTTCCATCTTTATTTACCTTTGCAATGTAAGTTTAGGAAAAGAGCGGAGGAGGGAAACTGGTGGTAGAAATGCCTGGGGTTTGGCAGATGCTGAGGTAACTCAATTGTGAGCTGAGCTGGAAAAAAAACAACAACTGGAAAACAGTTTGTATTAGCTGGTTATTTGGCTACCATTTCCAACTGAGCAATTCATTGCTCATACTTTTCTTGAAATTCTGAAGATTCATTTCTAAGCAAGGCTAGGAAACTCCTCTTGAATGCTGTTAACAGTCAGCATATACTACACTTGACTAGACTTGTCCTCAAATGGGAAACTGGCCCGGCAGTTAAGAGCAGAAATACTCAGCACACATCTGTAATTTTTTATGAAAGTTGGTTTATTTTCATGCAATAAATGCAGCTATTCTTGAACATGGATTTCACACCCACCCACCCTTTGCATTCTAGCCATCTCTGGAATGATTCTTTGGATTGACAGGATATGTTTTACACTAAAGTACTAAATGTTGATATTTTTATTTTTATTGTTTTGTCTATTGTTGCTAAGAAAATAATAATAATATTTTCTTTAAAAAATAAATGAATGAATCATGGACAAATTAGACATGATTCCAGTTGCTGGAAATCTCAAGGCGGGAGAGTTCTCTTGTGTTCAAATCCTGATTGAATTCTGTTTACTAGTTTCCCAGAGGCAACTGTTCAGTCACTGTGAGAACAAGGATGCTGAACTAGATGAAACATTGGCTTGATCCAGCAGGTTCTTCTTATATTCTTACTTTCTTAAATAAGACAAGAAGGACGAGGCCAATGAATGAGTTGAGATGAGCCTTATTCTGATGGTTATGAAACACCATTTGATTTATATTTTTAAAGTCTTATTCTGGAAACTGCCTTGTGAGTTCTCTGCCCTGAAAGGTACAATTATGATGATTATGTTACCCAATAAGGATTCTATGAAAATTCTGGGGTGTGAGATGATTATAAACCTGTTCGGCTTTCAGTGTTTAGGAATCATTGCTAAGGATCCAGCTCTAAGCAGCTTACATTCTAAATTTTGACAGTGGAGGAGACAATAAAAATAGAGAATTGAAAGAGTAAATGAAGAGAACAAGATAACAGAAGATGAATGTGAGCGACATAATCTGTTAATATAATGTAACTAATTTTATTTAAACATGGATACAGGTAGATGAAGAAATACTGTTTGTACCTAAGAGACATTCAACAATATTAAGAGTGTAATCTTTAGAAGCTTATAGTTCTCAGCTAAAAGAAATAATGTTCTCTGTGCTATCCATTTTCCTCTCTCTTCTTTTTCTGCAATTATTTTTTTATTGATTTGGTTCCCAGTGGCCAATTGCATCATCTCCTGAGTCACTAGCTTTGAGGTGCTGAATACTTGCTTTATTCTTCTACTCAGCTATCACAGTCAGCAGTAAACAGCACTGTGGATTCCCCTCTAGGCTATGCGCCTTTGGTCATATTGTTCCTTGCTTGGATCAGAGGCTTATACCTGCAGGTTTAGAAATATATGTTCCTTTCACAATCTCTTGCTTAATCCACACCTGCAACGGCAGGAATCTATTAGATTTGTGATTATTCTCGTTTCATTTTTCTTTTTCCATGTTGTCTCTTGTCATTTAATACATTGACATTCTTAACATTATCTCCATGGACTTCTGCTATGAGGCAGAATGGAAAACCAGTGGTTATATAATGCATTTCCTTCATAGATGATACCATATACCATATGTCCTGCAATGGAACAGTCTGAGTGGGCTCATACAGAAATCAACAGGGGAATCAACTGAGTTGATATTTAAGTGTTGATTTAAGTGGTAAGAGTAAACATTGTCAGTGTATTTCCACCAATAGTTCATGTTGCGTGTGGGATAGAGGGAGGGAATCTGAATACATTCTATGATGTGTCTTTCAATGAAATATACTGGTTGTCGATTTAGGATAGGCAAAGGGAAGTATTTGCTCATGTAACGTTATATTAAATGGTGGAATTTATTATCGTGAGATATGGAGATGGTCACCAGCACAGATGGCTTTAAAAGGTAACTGGACAATGTAATGGACAATGCATTCATCAATGGACATTTGCCATAGAGGATTTTTTAAAAATCACAAAAGCAGTATGACACTGAATAACAGTTGAAGAACAGGCAGCAATGAGGAAGACATATTGCCTGCATTCCCTACTTGTGTGTTTCCAAGATGCATCTGGTTGGCCACAGATTGGCTGCTTGGACTTTTGGGCTGATCCAGCATGGCTCCTCTTCTTATTTTCTTTCAACTAGCCTGCTCACAGCCTAATCAAGCCAAAGTGCTTATAAAATGATAAACCTAAGTACACTAACTTACTTTAACCAGAGTGTAGATCACTCCACTTGTAGCATACAGACTCTAAGACAAGGGTGAAGAATCCATGGCCAACTAGAATGATCCCCCACCATTGGCCATGTTGGCTAGAGCTGATGGGAATCCAACAACATCTGGTGAGCTCTAGGGTTAAAATGGTTCAATATTTTTTTAATCTAAAAATGCTAGTACTTCCAAGCAAATTTCTGTGTGATATATTTTTTGTACTGTTCTTTATCCATATAATTTAACATCAAATTTCTGGGACAATAATAGAATTCTGTGTTGTTGTTTTTAAGGTCTGCCTTGAATATCTTGCTAAGGTGTGAACTGAACAAGAACAAACCTAACTGTTGTTGTTTTTAAAGTCAATAATGCCTCTGTAATGCCAATTACAGGGTGTGCTGCTTAACTGGCATCCCATTTCCCAATCTAATTTGAACTGTACTGTACTCGGAAGTCCTCCTTATCATGTGTGGAGTTGCGTGATTATGCAGGCTTTGTTTCTTGGAGAGTAATCTTTTATTATTATTTTCAAGGGCTTGCCAGACTAAGCAGCGAAAGCTCAGCATAAAGTGCATTTAAAAATATAATATACTGTTTGCATTATGAATCAGAATAATAGAAACTCAGCTGGGGCTTATTACGAACCATTGTGTGCATGTGAAACTCTGTTTTTACTTAATAGTTCCATTTTCAGTGGCCTCGGGGAACAATGGTATTGTGATACCCTTGATGGTGCAGGGAATTACTGTAACTCACTTCCAAAGCAGTTGCTATCTATCTATCTATCTATCTATCTATCTATCTATCTATCTATCTATCTATCTATCATCTATCATCATCTATCTATCTTTATGTATTTGTCTATCTGTCTACACACAAACACAGATGCATGCACACACCTACCCTCATAGCCCATGTGCAAGATGATAAGGGAGTAATACCACCATCTGACTAAAAATCTGGAAGGATTTTTTTTATTTTGTTTTAAATAACAACTCCCTTTAACCAATAGGAAAGCTGGAAAGGTTCAATCTTTGAAAGTCCCAGTATAAACTGTCCTGATCTGCTCCTGCAATGTGCAGATCAGAACTTCCCACTGACATTCGCCCCTTTTGACTGTTCCAGTGCAGTCTCAGCTCAGAAAGTATGAGCTCAGAAAGTGTTTAAAGTGGATATTTTCAGAGAAAATACGTTTAGAAGTGTGCACCTTGAGAGAAAATACACAGGGTGATATCCAACATTGGTCATACTCGGCAATCAATCATTGACTCGTGTTTTCAATGAGGTTACTCTTTGAATGACTTAGTTAGATATCGCCTGTATTCTTTGTATATGTACGCAAATAAAAAAAAACAGATTAATGAGGAAATGCGGCAGGATGGTATTATAGAAGTGATACAGAACAGAAATAGACTGATTTACCCATGCTTCGTAACCACCCAGAGCCTGTAGCACTGTGATGTTCCAAGGGTTATAAAGCACATCACCCTAATGCACTTAGAATTTTATTTCATATTTAGTGGAGAGGTGGTGATGGTGATATTCAATGTGATTCATCCCACAAGAGTCCCAGGTGTGATTGTGCATGACCCGGACCTGGGTTCTGTGTGTGACATCAGCATAGCTGCCAAGTTTTCCCTTTTCTCGCGAGGAAGCCTATTCAGCATAAGGGAAAATCCCTTTAAAAAAGGGATAACTTGGCAGCTATGGACATCAGGTCAAGTAATATCAATTATCTGAATTCCGCAAACTTTTCAAGTGGCACATCTTCCAGGGTGACAGTTTCATGAGTTTTGTCCGTGCATGGGTGTACCCAGTGAGGGGCGGGGGGGGGCAGCTGCCCCCCAGAAGCAAATAATAATAATAAAATTGTTATCTGCTCTCAGCAAAACTTCTGTCTCTCTTGCAGCCTTTATCGTAGCAGCGCCGCCTTCTCCATCTAGCTGCTTCCGGGCTTGGGCAGCTAACCCACCTCGTTGCTTCGGGGACCAGGAGGCGGGATGCGTGCAGGGCTAGAGGAGGCAGGCAGGGGAGAGGGCGGGAAGGAGCCAGGCGAGCAAACAAGGGAGGGGGGGGCAGAGTACACATCGACACTCAGGTATTCAATTCATGGGTTTCTTTTCTTGAGTAATGGGCTGTGTTTTTGAAGTTGCAAACAAATTAACAGGGCGACTCTTTCCTCCTCCTCCTCCTCCTCCTCCTCCTCCTCCTCCTCCTCCTCCTCCTCCTCCCCCTCCCCTCCCCCTCCCCCTCCCCCTCCCCCTCCCCCTCCCCCTCCTCCTCTCTCTCTGTGCCTCCTCTCACCTTTCCACATCTCCCCGCTTAACTGTTTCCTGCCTCCCTTTATATCCTGGAAAGACACCTTTGGGAAAGACACACACACACACACTCCGTGTCCACTGAGTCTGCTGGATTCCAGTGTATATTGCTGTTTACATTTCTATATCACCTTTCTTCCCAAATGACCTCAGGGCAGTTTGCAACACCATCAGTTAAAACATACCCAATTCTTGAAATAGAATAGAAATTTGAAAATGAAATAACCTTTATTCATTTTTTTCCCAAGAATGCTTGTATACAGGCACTTACAGACAAACAAGCACATATAGCAAAGCTGTCAATGGAGTCCTCTCCTCCTTCAAAGAGCTCTGACCTGTCCCTGACAGAAGTTGGTAGGTCAGTGAAGAGGGGCCTCAAGCCCTGGGGTCAACCCATGTAGTACCTACCTCCCACAAATTCCCTGCATTGAGTCTATGAGGTATGATGAGGCAAGTTTTTTTTTGGGGGGGGAAGGGAATGGTTTTTAAAGCATACCATTCCTTCTCTGCCCTTAGCTCAGCCTGTTCTGTGCCCCATTTGAGCACAGAGCATTGCTAATCAGCGTTGCTACGTTGGATATATTTTGAGGTAAAGGTACAAGTTAGAATTATTTACAGAAGAGCAAGACCAATGAGATTTATTGGCAGGCTCTGATTGTACCAATTTACTTGTGACCCGAATACATGTATTGATTGCTATAACTGTTTCAGCAAGCATCAAAGTCAACATTTCCTGAATTGTCGGGAATAGCCTTTTTTGTTGCAGCTTACTTTTTGATTCAGTGACTCCCACTGAGGCAGAAAAAGGAATGCAGAACTTCTTTAAAAGACTCTCAGCACTGAGAATGGTGCAATACAAGATATGAAAGTATTCCTGTGACAATGTGTTTCTGTTTGTTAATTGTGGCACACAAGCACACGCACATACACTCATACATTCTTAATATATAATAAAAATTCAAGGCTGTCATCATGCTGCAGTTTGTGTGGCTGCTAAAAGCTGGGCATGTGAATTGTAGCATGATGACAGAACAGCAGGTGGATGACCCAGGCAGGTGATGGAGGAAGTATGCAGCACAGGTGAGTTGCAGTGGAACAGTCAAGACAGAACAGGACAGCTCCCCAGGAACTGTGCTGCTCTGCCTCTATGCACCTCACACCACATCTGGCATTTGAGCCTTAGCAGTGTTGGAAGACAAGGGACATCTTCTTCTTCTTCTTCTTCTTCTTCTCCTCCTCCTCCTCCTCCTCCGGCAATCATTCATAGCCGAGTAAGATTGTCTTCCACCAATTCTGGATCCACACGTCCTTCCACCGTGGGGACATTGGTTTCAAGGCGGGAGTTGATCACGGTGTGGATTTGCCAAGCGTTCCTTCCTCTTAGCACGTTTCTCCCATGTGTCCTGAGATCGAGTTTCTTCAAAACCCATGACACATTTGGTTAAGGCTGTTCTCCAACTGGAGCGCTCGCAGGCCAGTGTTTCCCAGTTGTCAGTGTTTATACTACATTTTTTTAGATTTGCCTTGAGACAGTCTTTAAACCTCTTTTGTTGACCACCAGCATTACACTTTCCATTTTTAAGTTCAGAATAGAGTAGTTTTTTGGAAGACTACTCGCTGGATCATCACCTTGTCATGGTGAGTGGGCTTGCATGTTCCTATGACCCTTGTGAGCAAAGCCGCCGGGAATCTCGTATTCCCAGCAGGGTCACCCAAGGCGGTAAGGTCAAAGGGAAGGAGCTAGACAAAGAATGATCCAAAAAGTCCTCAATGGCAGAACAGGCGGATAATAACAAGTGGTATGTTACAACGGCTGTGAAGGCGGATGAAGGCTACAGCAGATAGGAATTTACTGGTTTGGCAAGGAACATATATGCAGCAGATGGGCACATACTTTAAACACATAGACTCTGTCAGAAAGGCAGAATATGCAAGACTTTACCTCAGGTTGCCTGGTTTCTAAAATAAGGCCAGATTGCCATCTGGTGGGCAGTACAAAACCTGCACTGAAAGAGAATTAGCTGGGCGAATTGATCTGCTACATCAGAGCTTTTGCATAGCTTGGTAGAATGGTGTCCTTCGAAAGACAACATGACAGGTGCACAATGATGGCAAGTGGTCTGTGAAAAAGGAATACTTTTTTAAAAAAGATCAGAATAGTTCAGCAATAGTTGTTTGTCTGTGATGAACTTTATAATGATTTCAAGGCATAATAAGCACACAGAAGGGAAATTTAAAAAAGAAATGAAATGAACCTTGCTGATCCCCTCCCTGCATTTTTTAAAGGAGTTGTTGTGACACTCTGATATTTTACAATATTTTTTCTGGTTGTGCATGATCCATTGCATGGCATATTGGAAAACTTGTTGATTCTGTATTCAGAACACTGGAAGTTTATTGGAATATTTTCACAACAACAACATAACTCTATATTGAATTATGCTTGTAGAAGTGAAATACCTAACAATGCTTGGCACAACACAGTTGTTTGGGGCTGGGAAGAAGCCCCTGATTGTAGACCAGCTTAATGGCAAAGAACACAGAATCAAGAAGTCTGAAGGGGGAGTTCAGAGTAGGCATGGATAGAGAATGAAGAAATGAGGGGAGTAAAGTTGGAAAATTAGACTTTAGGAAAAGGGCAGAGGAAACAAGGAATTGAGACAAGAAGGAACTAATCGGAAAGGGTCTGCAAAGAAAGTTCACTGCGCTTAGAAGATCAGAAAGGGCTGTTAGCAAAGTCATGTAAATAATGCAAACAGAACCCAGAGCAAAATGTCCTGATAGAACATTACTGTGCTGATTGATCAAAAGCTGTGTATAATTTGAGGTTAAATTGGTTTTTTTTGTCTTTCTTAGTTCAGGCCTTGTACATAGCAGAGCCACATTCAACCAAACACTCAGAGAAAAACTCCCTCAGAACTGCACAGCCAATTGCAGCATGTGCTACCTCAGTAGAGATTATTGTGCTTTGCCTGGTTGCTAACAACACACACACACACAACCCATTCGACTTTTGTCCCTATGTTACGGAAAGTAACACCTTAAAATTCCTTCTTTTCTTTTGTGATAAATGTTTGTTTGTGTGTATGCATGACTAACCCTGACAATTAACCCTTAAGTTACAAACTGAATGATCCCAGCTTTTGCTATAGGAAAGGAGTCCTGATCAAGGGTCAGGGTAGCTAAAGTTGTGTTGTAAACAGAAAAGCAGGAAAGAATGAATGGTGAAAGCATCAAGTTGAAGAAACATGGGCTCCAAAGAAACTAGGACTGGTGCATATCTATCATTGTTCTAAGGACAAGAATGATAGCTGGTAGGGAAAGAGTTGGAGGGAAAGGGGTTTGGAGTAACTTTGGACCACTGAACTAGAGAGACATATGATTTCCAGAACTTGATAAGGAAATTCTGCTGTGGCTTCTACTGACACTACAGAATGGTTACATGGCAACCTAGATGGAACAAAGAGGGCCACACAATGTGTGTGTATTGGTCTCACATATTGATTTGAATGAACCAACCAATTATTTCATGACTAGCTTACAAAACAAGTAATTGCAGTGAACTAATTGTTGCTTTTGAATAATCAGAACCAGAGTTGGTTTACATGGTTATTTGGCAATTTTATCAGGGGGGGGGTGTGATATGAAAGACTGAGGATTTAAGAAGAAGAAGTAATCAGCAGGTGTGATCTATGAACCATAAAAGTGAAAAGGTAAAGGACCCCTGACAGTTAAGTCCAGTCGCAAACAACTCTGGGGTTGCGGTGCTCATCTTGCTTTACAGGCCGAGGGAGCCGACGTTTGTCTGCAGACAGTTTTTCTGGGTCATGTGGCCAGCATGACTAAGCCGCTTCTGGCGTAATGGAACACCAAGACCAGGGCAGCACACGGAAACACCATTTACCTTCCCACCACAGTGGTACCTATTTATCTACTTGCACTTTTTGCCGTGCTTTCAAACTGCTAGGTTGGCAGGAGCTGGGACCAAGCAACGGGAGCTCACCCCATCACAGGGATTCGAACCACCGACCTTCTGATCGGCAGGCCCAAGAGGCTCAGTGGTTTAGACCACAGTGCCACCTGCATCCCCTATCAGCCATGCATCCATCCATGCATGCATGCATGCATGCATGCAAACAGCAAAAGCAGATTATGTAGTACAGAACAGAACAGAACCATGCAAGGTCACTTCCTGATACCTTTCTTATGTGTTCAGATAATGTCGTCTGTATTTTCCAAAACAAGCACTACTCCACATAGCCAATTATACTGAATTATAAATGTGCTGCTGCTTGATCTTGATGCTTGGAGTGGACACCAAGCACACTTCCAGCACTGCTGTTGCAACTGCCATACACTCTGCTGCTTTGTTCATCACCTTCTGCCTCCCACCTGGCATGGTGGTCCTAGCAGGGCACATACCACGGTGACAGCAGTGAGTGTGATGATGGCAACATGGCTGCCATCACCCATAATTGTGTGATATCTGGTAGACTTTTTGACAGTTTGTCATGCATACATAATCTACACCTACCCTGTTTCTCATATTTTAAGACATACCCATAAAATAAGCCATAGCAGGATTTTAAGCATTCAAGGAATATAAGCCATACCCCGAAAATAAGACATAGTGATAGGTACAGCAGCAATGCCGGCCGCGGCAGGAGGAGGAGGAAAAAAATAAGACATCCCTTGAAAATAAGCCATAGTGGTTTTTTTTGAGGAAAAAATAAATATAAGACATGTCTTATAATATGAGAAACACGGTAGTTATCCTAGTGCAGGGTGTGTTTGCTTCAGCTAAAACAGATCATAAACAATGGTTTGATGGTTCCTTCCTTTCCATACCCTCCAACATTTCTCTGATGAAAATAGAGGCAATAATAACAATAATAATGTTGTTTAGTCGTTTAGTCATGTCCGACTCTTCGTGACCCCATGGACCAGAGCACGCCAGGCACTCCTGTCTTCCACTGCCTCCTGCAGTTTGGTCAAACTCATGTTGGTAGCTTTGAGAACACTGTCCAACCATCTCGTCCTCTGTCGTCCCCTTCTCCTAGTGCCCTAGACCCCAACATCAGGGTCTTTTCCATCCAGGGAGTCTTCTCTTCTCATGAGGTGGCCAAAGTATTGGAGCCTCAGCTTCACGATCTGTCCTTCCAGTGAGCACTCGGGGATGATTTCCTTCAGAATGGATAGGTTTGATCTTCTTGCAGTCCATGGGAGTCCATTATTATTATGCAGTCAATAATAATAATAATAATAATAATAATAATAATAATAATAATAATAATAACAACATCCCATCCATCTGACTTGGTTGCCCCAGCCACCACGGGCAGCTTCCAACATATACAAAAACATACCGTATTGGCCCGAATTTAAGCCACATTTTTTTTCCTTCAAATTCTGACCATGAAAAATTAAAGTATGGCTTAAATTTGCAACCTTACAAAAATGGGCTTTTACAATATCGCTGCTGAAACAGACATACGGTAAAATGGAACAAAAAATATTTTGTTGCCAATTTATAAGCTTGGGACTGTTGTGCAATTAATTCTAATGTTATTCATCACTTTCCCCGTATTTTACAGTGCAGAATAGATTTTGTATTTGTATTTACGATGCTACAGTGTTTAACCCATTTGCAGGTCCTCTCTAGTACCCATAGGATCTTCTTCTACATTTGCCATTTACGGGTGTGAGTGCCTGCAGAATTTTAAGGGAGCAGCTTATATTCAGGTATTATCTTTTTTCCCTCTTTCTTGAATTTTAGAGGTGTGGGTTATTTGTGGGTGTGGCTTATATTTGGGCCAATACGGTAATAAAACATTAAATAACTTTCCTATCCAGGGCTGCCTTCAGATGTCTTCTGAAGGTTGTTCTCTCCTTGGCACGGGGGTCACTTAACTCCTTACCCCCCCCATCATTTATCTGATGAAAATAGGGACGTCCTAAGGAAAAGTGGGGCGTTCCGGATTCAAATCAGAAACCGGGACCGCTTCTGTAAATCAGAGATGTCCCTGGAAAACTGTCTAATGCTCGTCGTAAGAATTCTGTTGTCCAAATCATCATAGATTAAAGCATTTGGGCAGGTTTCCTTCAAGCCACTGATACCTGACAGCTGTACCTTAAACTGCATGGCTCCATAGCATGCTATTGTGCCCTGCCCCTAAATAACATAGCCAGAATCCCTGGAGGGAAGGCTCTTATTATTGCTGGGATACTTTGCAATCTTAGGCTGCTAAAATGAAGCTGTTAGGCTAATCCTCTCAACCACAGAGCTCCCAACTAGCAGTGCAGCTGATAAGGATTTGGGCCCTTATCAACCTCAAGCAGGATTATCTCTTCTAATTTTAACAGGAAAGTCAGTTCCCTTAGTTAGCACTTTTTTAATGGAGTAGTTCCAGAATTTGACCTGAGCCCAATAATCTCCTTTTCAACTAATCTGCATTCTAACCAGATGGTAAAAGGCCTGAATATCTTGGGATTTAACATGGATTTTTTTCCTTCTTTGTGAGTGCAAGAATAATATAGGTAGTAATTCTAATATACATTTTTTTTAAAAAAAAACCTTCCCTGGTGTGTGTGTGTGTGTGTGTGTGAGAGAGAGAGAGAGAGAGAGAGAGAGAGAGAGAGATTGAGAGAATTGGATGTATACATTTAGGCTATGCACCACCATTCCTCAGTGAAAGAAATGAGCGTGCCCCACAATCTATTTCCCCCCCCCCCTCACATTTGTGCTGGAACTTGCAAATTAGCTAGTCTCCCTTCAACTTGCTCCTGCATTGGCTCTGTACAAATGATGCAGCTGTGAGCAGGCCCTGATTCGATAGTGTCGGTAACACAATTGACAGTGACAATAACGAATTCTGTCACTATGTAGCGTCGTTGTCAAGCCAGCCAGAGTGACGGCAATGCTTCCTGCCCTCAGGAATGATCGATGGGAAGCGGAAAGGTGCTGGCCGCCACTCACTCATATTCTGGGGTGTGTCATTTCTGTTGTCACAGGGAGAAAAAGGTAACAACAGGAGGGCAGGGGTCGGGCCAGTCTTTCAGGCCTTCATTTGGTGAAAACGTTCTAATAACTTCTGTAATTGACAGTTGGCAGTGTGTTCACTTTTTAATGTCCCTTTTCCACAGCTGTCAACTTCTGTGGCAACTAGAAATATAAAGCTGTGTGCTCTGCAGGGAGGGGTAAGACTCAAAGCAAAGTTATAGCACCACACAGTAAGTTCTCGGTCCTAAATATTACTGGATTGGTGGTGACAACTACCACAGTCAGACCCTCCAAGTGTCCCTAATGTCCAGGGACGTCCCTGATTCAGAGAAGCCATCCTAGTTTCCGATTTGATCCTGGAATGTCCCTCTTTTCCTTAGGATGCCCCTATTTTTATTGGAGAAATATTGGAGGGTATGGAGTTATCCAACCCTCAAGCCGTCTGAAGGTAATCCTGTATAGGGAAAGGTTTTTATTAATGTTTAATGTTATTATTATTTTTATATGTTGGAAGCTGCCCAAAGTGGCTGGGGCAACCCAGTAAGATGTGTGGGGGATGAATACAGTCGTACCTTGGATCTTGAATGCCTTGGCTGCCAAACAAATTGGCTCCCAAACAATCAAAACCCAGAAGTGAATGTTCCAGTTTTTGAATGTTCTTTTGGAAGCTGAACGTCTGACGGGGCTTCTGCAGCTTCCAAACGGCTGCAGGAGCTTCCTGAAGACAATCAGAAGCCACACTTTGGTTTCCAAACACCTTGGAAGTCAAACAGACTTCTGGAACAGATTCTGTTTGGCTTACAAGGTATGACTGTAGTGAAATTATTATTGCGTGACAAAGCCCCAAGAAATCCCAATAACTCACAACGGACACAATAATTATGGTTTGGTTTTTGGGCATTATTTTTGGCCACAACTTTATTTAAAATACAATTTAATTCTGAGTGTTGGCTTAGGCTTTGGTTAATCCATCTGTCCACCCTAAGGGACAGGACCATTTCCATCTGACCATTGGGTCAGGACCATACCATCTGCCCAGTTGGGCAGGACCAATTCCATCTGACCATTTTGGTCAGGATCAGCTCCGACTTACCTAGTGGTTGGTAAGTCAAGTAAACACCCCAAGGGATTGGAGGTACGGTTTCACTATACTCTCCTTCCCCCAAGGAGTGTTCCCCAAGGCTCGGCTCTGTAATGGACACACCATCCTTGCTTAAGGCCGGATGATGGACTAGAGTCCCTGAGCCCCAGGATTCCTTTAACGGAATACTTCTATGAGGAGCAAGTAATTGGGGGGTAGGCATTTAGGCCATGCCCCTCCAATACCATTTAACCAAAGCCTAACGGCCAACCTAACAAGTTGTGACAGATTGCTTGACAGTAGGCAAAAACCAAATGGCAACAGCCAATCAGCCAAGTGGAAAAATTCCTACTGGACCCCTGAATACAGGCGACCCCCACTAGTCGGGCAAGCAGTGTCGACTAAATCCTAAAGTCAGCGGCGGGTGGGCGGGGATTCGGAAGCTTTTCAAAAGACTGAGAAAATGAAAGGAACGCAGTCATTAAATTAAATGTGCCTGTCAATCAAACTCCAGGCACGCCCCGTGACTCAGCCTCACACTTAGCCCACCCCCTCCCAGATTTCTTTCCAGGCCTGTCCGCAAACGCCACTACACTCTATGAGTGTAATGGCCTTTATGGAATGAGACATCCCTATTTTCAGCAGAGAAATGTAGCATGTTTTTGGCAACATCTTTACAGCAACTCTAGCATGTGGTATGGCCCATTTTCCTTATTATTCTTAATGCTTGAGCAGTCAAACTTCTGCATCTTAGGACAACATGGAAGAAAATCTGTGCAGACTGACAGTTACCAAAGGATGTAACAAAATGTTGGGTGAAGGGGGAGGCAAAACTTTCTATTTGGTACTTTGTTATAATGTGATATCCAACCAGAAAACCCTATGGAGGAATGAAATTTACCTTCCATCATTTCTGGCAGCCCTATAAGGTAGATGTAATCTTTAAAAGCATCTCAGAGAATCAGACAAGAGTTTCTTCTTACCTGGTGGACAAACAGAACTGAATTTAGATATGCTGGGAAACAGAGATATCTGATAGTAAAGCGGCCTTCTGTCCTGTTTAAATTATAACTCTAATTGATTATTGATTTTTGGAGACATGGTTCAATTTCCTCTCTGCTTTAGATAGATTGCAGTTTGGGGAAATAGTTATTTGAGAACTGAGAGGAAGTGTTGAGGAATTAGTTATACAAATAAAAGTGGGTTCATTTTGAAGAAGGATAGCAATGATTGTTGTATGTTCGGATCATCGCTGCAACCAGTCTTATTTAAGGGCGGTCTTGAAGTGGTTGCCAATTAACAGGAAAATGGCACAATTTCACTAGTATAACTAGGAGTGGAGCATGGAAACAGCTTTAAAAGTATGGCAGATATTATCTTGATTCCAACTTTGGTCTGCAGGGAAGCAGGCTTCCTTTTTTAAACAAGAATATTCATTTTAAACCATCCCGCTTGTAAAACGGTGTTACAGAGCCATGGTTACCATTTATCTCCTTTGTGGAAGGCCTTCAAGTTTCTGATCAAATCCCGACCAGGTGCAGGCGCATATCTGTTTTCTGACTACAACTACATAACTGAAGTTGTGTTCCTATTCCCAAACCCACTCTGCCGGAAGGGGCTTCGGATTCAAGCAACCTTCACAAGTGAGGTACAGACTACTGCTGATAGTTGGCCCTAAAATGGGGCATTGCAGGAGTGAGTGGGGATGATGCTGAGCCAGACAAGGATCCACTGGATCCCCAGTGAGTCTAGTTCCAGAGGGGGAGAACAGTAAAACAACAACCACAACTGCAAAATATCCCTTCCTTCCTTCTTTTTTGTGTTGTCACCCATGTTCAAGCATATTAAATTCTCCTTCACAAATTATCTATAAATTAGGAGCTGTGCTTTATAGGTGGTGGTGTCCAACATTATTTTCCTAGTGAAATTTCTTTTTTGAACTGTATCCAATCTCTCTCCCATCCCAACTACTCAGTGATGTCTCTCTTGATGGTGCTTGATCACAGCCTGCTTCTTTCACTTTTTGACTTTTTCTCTATAAACTAAAACCAAAAAGGGAAAAAAACAACCACCTGCAAATAGACAATAACTTTCACCTTATTGTATTTGTCAGTAATGCAAGAATGTGATTTTACCATCTATATATCAGGTGACAGGGAGTAATACTTTTTGCTTGCTATTTTTGCACTGTTTTGCTTTGCCATTGTCTCCTGTGATATCTGGTTGATCGATGTGTAATGAAATCTTACCAAGATCTTTAAAGCAAGTTATTGACCAAACAATTATGCTTGATTTAATGCAAAGTGGTTAGCTCTTCCCTCATACTGCCTTGTGCTCCCTTATACGCCATTTCTAGAGTCTAGTTGTATCTCTGTAAAATCTGACACTTGTATATCGGATGTTGCTGCTCAGTCACATTCTACTATCTTGAGGGCCAGATCCAGTGTGGGGCTTTGATTAATGTGATATGCTAGGCTTGGTGTTTAAGTATCCATCAAGGTTATGTAGGGGAATAATAAATCTACTATACTCTTCTTGCTGAAAATGGCTTATGCTCTCTCACCTGTCCCTACTTAGTCAACCACGTCTTCCCGACACTACCTCACCTTTCTTCTTCTTTCCTCTTCCTCAGCCCAACCTCCCATTCCTTCATCCCATCGGGTCATAGGAAGCTGCCTTATTTATCAAATGACACTATTGGCCCATCTACCTCAGTACAGAACAGTTAGGGAGCCTCCAAACTTTGGGCCAAATTAAGGCCGGGAGGGGTGCTCATGGAACCCATAAGGCTGTTTTCCCCAAAACAGTGATGGGCAAACCTTTTGAGCTTGGTGTGTAAAAATTCGCCAAAAACCGAGCAGAACTCAGGTGGTGTGTCACTTCGAGGAAAAAAAACCATAATTTCGCGACATTTAAGTAACAAAAATATATAATTGTTTCCCCTTAAAAAAAAGGAAAAAGGGGAGGAAAAAAATTATTAAAGTTTTTTTTTAAAAAAAAGTATTAAAAGGGGGGGGGAATAAGGCAAAACCCAGAGGTCTTTCCCAGTGGGACTCTGGGCTCAGGCCTTCCTCCAACGGGTCTGCCGCTGGGGAGGTGGTCTCAGGTTGGGCCTGTGCCTCCTTGTGGCCCTCTTCAGCCCACCTCTCCCCTCACTCGGCTATGCTTGCGTGGCGGTGGGGCAACAGGGAAGGGGTTTCAGCTTACTTGGGTGTCTCTTCTCTCTTCCCAGGATGGCAGCGAGATGGCGGCAGTGGCAGCAGCGAGGTCGGGGTTCTTCTCCCTCCTCCTTTCCCGTGAGGCGGGGGCGATGGGGACGGCAATGGAGCGAGCGGGCCCCTGTTCTCCTTTGCCTTGTTTTCCCTTCTTTTCTCCCTTCTTTCTGCAGCGGCAGTGGGGCCGGGGCTTCCTTTTTCCTCCGGAGTGCCTCGAGGCCATTTGTCAGGTTCGCAGGGTGGGGTGGGGGGTCTGGCAGCTCCCTGGTTGCTGCACTGGTGGCCCCCATTGTCCGGGCGGTGGCGGCAGTGGTTTTGGTGGCTCGGGAGCCTGTCCGGCAGCTCCTGCAGCGCTGGTCACTTTCAGGAGCTCCGCGGCTCCATGCTGACCGCCATCTTGCCTCACCGGAAGTCCACAAGGCCCCCAGAGATGCGTTGCCTGTGGCATTCCGCCACCGGCCGGAAGTGAGGTCTCGGCATGCGGTTGTGTGTCACGGAAAATGGCTATGTGTGTTAGTGCTGGCACGCGCGTCATAGTTTCGCCATCACTGCCCCAAAACAACAGCAGGCATAAGGAAAGGGAAAAGGGAAACAATCTGTTTGCCTGGGTGGTTTGACAATAAATCATGGAGTCAAAGGAACATTTTTATTTTTTTATTTTTTGGCAGATCAGCTTAAATGCATTGGGGGGGGGGGCATGCACCAAAAGGAAAACACTCATGATGACATCAAGTGATTGGCAGGTCCATCTGCCAAAGTGGCCTGTAGGTGTTTAGGGAAGTCAGTGCTTGGATCCAGTTTCTCAATTCTGGCCTATAGTGACTAGCAGCAGTTCCCCGGGGTTTCAGGCAAGGCTTTCCCAGCCTTACTCAGAGATATCAGGGATTGAACTTGAAACCTTCTGCATACAAAGCAGGTGCTCCAACACTGAGCAATTGCCTGCTGCTACCAGCCCATCTCTGTTTCTGTGTGGTGACTATTCCACTGACTCTCCTCTCACCAACTAGATGGTCCCAGCAGAAAGAAAAGCCCCCAAGTTTGAGATGTGGGTACATCTTCATGACCACAGCCAAGATAGCTCTTCTCTCAGTCTTGATCTGCTTTGGATGGCTTTAGAGGCAAGGATGAAAGAAGAGGCGGAGGAAGAAGACATCTTCAATGCAAATTCTGGGTTTAGCTGGCATTCCATTAACTCATTGCACTCAGGATTGTTTACATAGTGAATTCATATTTATGTGGAAAATTCTTTGGGCTTGTTTATACCCACATCTTTTGTAGATTCAAATTATTCCTCGTGGACATATGGACACAGAAAACTGCCTTACACTACATCTCACTCTTGGTCCATCTAGGTCTGTACCGTTGAGTACTGCCCAGGTTTGGGGCAGGAATTTTTCTCAGCCCTTCGTAGAGATGTCAGGGATTTACAATAACCAGAGACTTTCTTCACCAAAGCAAATGTTCTACCCACTAAGCAATGATCCTTCCCTTAGGAAGAACCACCTCGAGTCTTTATGACTAATTTTATCTGTCCTGCCTTTACCTGAAAACACTGTTGCTCACCACCACTACCCTCATTCATCTCTTGCAGCAAGATGTTTACATTAACCCCCCCCCCCCTTTTTAGGATCATATTGGAGTTAGAAGAAGCTTCTCTGTGCTTGCAAATACTTCATTTTGAGATCATGCCGTTCTTTGCAAAAGTGAAACTTTACTTGGATCAGAATGTTGTTCATCCTCTTTGAAATCTTAAAAGGTTTAATTAGAACACTGTGAGGCTTCATCTTTTCCAGTGAGAATAAGTCCAGCTTTCTTAATCTTTTCTGTATGACTTCAATCTTTGAAGCTTTGCTTCTCTCTGATTGTGCTATGTTGCATTAATGATAGCATAAAAGGTATGAATAAACATTCAGATGCTTGGATCTTAGAGCTTCAACTTCACCTCATTAATTTTGATGTCCTATAAACTATACATATTTGCTACTCGAGATTTCTGAAGACTTTTGAATGGGGTTACTAGGCTTGCTGGTGCAATCATGATAACTGAAAGATGAAAGGGTTTGCTATTGCAGGGGGGAAGCAACAGCTGGTCTAAATTCAAACAAAGTGGCAAGCAAATTAATGCCAAAAGTTTGTTAATGTGAGAAATGTACATTAAGTGAATTCTGTATTACAGAAACAGTCCAGCAGTGTGTTCATTATCACCAGCCAGAAGATGCACACATTCTTTATTATGGTCCAAAGATCCGCAAAAAACAATTTTGAAAGCAAAGTACAGCAGAAATTGCATTTGCATCTGGAATTCAATTGGGCATGTCAGTACCTAATTACCATCGTTGGTTTACCAAAGCTAGATTAAATGTATTCCCATCTGAAGTCTTAAGCGGTAGACCAGAAGATGTTTGTTTTTTAGTCGTTTAGTTGTGTCCGACTCTTTGTGACCCCATGGACCAGAGCACGCCAGGCACGCCTGTCTTCCACAGAGGTAATAATCTATAGTCATTTTCAGGCATACTCTAATCATGTGCAGTAAACATGCAAGGAGGGCCAATGCTCTGCCCCTGGTTTCCTTCTGTGAGTTGGAGGGTAATTTTCTAACATTGGGAGGCTCTTGTACTAATGGAGGCTTCCTGCATATTTCAGAACTTGGATTCCACACACACAAACAAACAAACACACACCACCCTCCACAAAAAAGACTGGACAACCAAGAAAAGTATTTTTGGGCACCAGAGGGCAAATAATAGCAAGCTAGAAATACCACAGAACTTCGCAAGGGGCCCATTTGTTTGGGGGAAGGGGAATCCCATCTACTTACCTGAAATTTCAAGTAACAGCATAAGGAATTGACTGATTATGAATAATGAGATGTGGTGGTTTGGGGCAGTTGATTTTTTATTGCCTTCACTTTCATTCGTCTGTTGCTACAGCAGGAATGTAGGAAGCTGCCTTTATACTGAGTCCATTTACCTCAGTATTTTTCTCTATTTTTTTAGTTTCTGAAAATGCTTGCAACAAACAACTCCCATTATAATATAGCCAAAAGGTATGGTTTATAATGTATCATAATCATGTTTAATTTCAGATATAATTTGCAGCAAATTATCTCATGCACAAAAAAAATATATGATTGCTGTATACAGTCTTAGAAAGGAAACCCAAGCAGAAAATATCTCCCAAATCCAAAACATCAAAGTCAAAATGGAATATAAACAGAATAATGTCTGTTTACAGCCACTGCACACACACATCCCTCCCCACTACATACAAACATGTTGAAGCAGTAGAGGTGAACTTCAAGCCCACAGGCTGACCAAATCTCCCCATTTGCCCCACAAGCCCACTTTGATCAAACCATACTCAATTTCCCTAAACCTGATACTGTATATGATGTTAGGTGTGGGGCAGGTAAAGATGGAGTTTTGCTGGAAGGGAACTGCAGCTGGTTGTTGGGTCTTGGGCAGAGCTGTTCATGAAGCTTCAAAGTATCAAATGCCCACCTGATTGTCAGTGCATTGGGGGCTGTGGCTTTCCCCATGTGGTGTGATTTCGCACCTTGTGTGGAGAAATGTCAGCATTACATCAGGCATTTGACAGGTTGGCAGACCACAACACACACAAGAACTTCTCAAATAACAGGATCAGAAGGAAGTCAATCACACTCACAAGCCACATTCCTCCCACATCCACTGGCCAAACTCTTCAGGTACGCATTCAGTGGTTGGGAGGAGACCTGCCTGTGTATACCTGTAGGCCTCCTTCTTGTGAACAGGAACTGTGGACAATCAGAGTTCCCACTCATGTGGAAGAGTTATAGGCACAAGCATCCATGTGCATGCAGACCTCTTTCACTGTGACATTGGACACTGGTTTACTAGGAGGCATAGACAATGGGAGTAGATTGTTTATTTTCATACTATCATTTGGTGTCCCCACATTACCTGCTGCCATGATGGGAGATGTCAGTATATTGAGTCATGGTTGGCATCTGTCTGTCTCTGGAGACATTGGAGGAGTGAGCCTTCAGGGTGAAGTCAAACCATTGGAGAGTTACAGTGCCTGCTGTGGCTGTAGATATTGGAGAGACATGTTTTGATGCAGCTTGGGCAGATGAAGGTGTTTGGTTTCCCTGTTACAGATGCATCATGGTGTTTCTGCTGTTTGCATTCCTCCCAGTGGTCACTCTTCCGTTGGTCACTGCTGTGGATACACAACCTGACTGATTGTCTCCAGGCTCTGCGGTCATCTGCAAGGGATTCCAACATGACATGTGGACACGGGCAGCCCAGCACTAGAAGTCGCTTCTGTGCATGTCTGGAGACATGGGCAGAGCCGGCACCAGAAGTCCCCAGACATGGGCAGAGCGGCGATTTCCGGCAGCACTCGGCAAGTGAGTGAGCAGCCAGCCGCCGAGTGAGGTGTTTTACCAGGTGGCTGCTGGCTGCTGGCTTGTGGGGGGGAGCCATCAGGGAGCTGCTTCATTTAATATCCGGTAAATTTCCGGGATATTGAACAATCCAGGGGTGCGGCGGGAAACGGATTTAAATCCGGGGGGGTTTCCCGCCAAAAACAGGAGGGTTGACAGCTATGCTCAGACAGGAGTGCAAACACTCTGGGAATGTGGGCATGGGAAAGCACATCTTTGTTTGAGACGCTGTCCTGCCACAGGATGCCCAAATCTTCCTGATACAGGGCGCGTGGAAGACGTTGAGGCATTGCTCTTGGTGGGTATGTTGCCCAAATCTACCATAAAGCATCAAGCTCAACACACAAGCCTGATATATTTTCATCTTGGAATTTGTTGTTACCATCACATTCTAAATGGCAGTCCTGACCCATTTCATGGCTATTCTGTTGGGGGCGGGGAGTGGGGAATCAGTGATTGATGGTGGTATATAAAAGTAATAATTGCTGCTTGTAGTCATGATGCAAAATAAATGGTAGTGTTAGATAACATCTGTGTTGGGGCTCTCATTTGAGCTGTGATTTGAGATACTAGGATGCACAGAACATGTCCTCATATTCACACTAGATGTGGTGGGATAGGGGCGACACTTTAGACAGAGATTTGGTTTCACAAGTGATGTGTCATTCTTCTTCCCATATGTCTGCAGCAACTGTTATCATTATAGCAGAAATGCTGAAGAAATCTTAGATTAGACTGCTTGAAGGATAGAATCATAGAATCATAGAGTTGGAAGAGACCACAAGGGCCATCCAGTCCAACCCCCTGCCAAGCAGGAAACACCATCAAAGCATTCCTGACATATGCCTGTCAAGCCTCTGCTTAAAGACCTCCAAAGAAGGAGACTCCACCACACTCCTTGGTAATCTTTCTCCCTCCTCCATATGACATCCTTTCATATATTTGAACATGGCTATCATATCACCCCTTAACCTTCTCTTCTCCAGGCTAAACATACCCAGCTCCCTAAGCCGTTCCTCATAAGGCATCGTTTCCAGGCCTTTGACCATTTTGGTTGCCCTCCTCTGGACACGTTCCAGTTTGTCAGTATCCTTCTTGAACTGTGGTGCCCAGAACTGGACACAGTACTCCAGGTGAGGTCTGACCAGAGCAGAATACAGTGGTACTATTACTTCCCTAGATCTAGATGCTATACTCCTATAGATGCAGCCCAGAATTGCATTGGCTTTTTTAGCTGCTGCATCACACTGCTGACTCATGTCAAGTCTGTGGTCTACCAAGACTCCTAGATCCTTTTCACATGTACTGCTCTCAAGCCAGGTGTCACCCATCCTGTATTTGTGCCTTTCATTTTTTTTTGCCCAAGTGTAGTACCCTGTTTAGGGAAGCTTTTAATGTTTGATGGATTTCTGTATTTTAGAATTTCTGTTTTGTTGGAAGCCGCCCAGAGTGGCTGGGGGAACCCGGCCAGATGGGCGGGGTATAAATAATAAATTATTATTATTATTATTATTATTATTATTATTATTATTATTATTATTATTATTATTATACCTTACATTTCTCCTTGTTAAAATTCATCTTGTTTGCTTTGGCCCAGTTGTCAAATATCTTAAGGTCATTTTGAAGTGTGATCCTGTCCTCTGGGGTATTAGCCACCACTCCCAATTTGGTGTTGTCTGTAAACTTGCTCAGGATGCCCTCAAGCCCATCATCCAAGTCATTCATAAAGATGTTGAATAAGACTGGGCCCAAGACAGAACCCTGTGGCACCCCACTAGTCACTACTCTCCAGGATGAGGAGGAGCCATTGATGAGCACCCTTTGGGTTCGGTCAGTAAGACCGAATGTGCAACAACAACAAAGTTTGCCAGGATTCTTTTTTTTAAAATAGGCATGTGGATCAATATTGATTTTTATTCCCAGCTATCTCTGGAAAGAAAAGAAAAAGTTGTTAATGTTGTGGTGTATAATGTCCCAATCATTGTTTTTAAGGATTTTAGACACATATTTATATGTTTACAGTTTTGGGACATGGGTGGCATGCTCTGAAAGTAATATATAACTAAGTGTTACATTCCCATTAAAACAGTGTTTTCTCTTCTCACATTTATTCTTAGGCCTAGTGGAGACTTGCAACTGATCATTCTTGAGCTGATATTGGCCCTGCAAATCAGTTCAGAACTGTCATGTTTTCAAATCCCCTAGGATTTTAACAAACATTCACCCTTTGCTTTCCATCCTTTCATATATCAATGTAAACATACAATCCTACTCAGATTCCTTATTGACTTTAGAGAGTCTTCACAAGTGACAAACTGATTGCAGTTTGAGGTTTTTTGGGTTTTTTAGGGATTAGAATCACCTTTCCATTTCAAATACGTGCTGTGGTGGTACATCTCCATTGCACACAGAAAGCCCTAGGTTCAATCTCTGACATCTCCAGGTAGAGCTAAGAGATAAACTGATCTGAAAACCTGGAGTTACTGTCAGTCAGTGTAGGAAGGACTTAGGTAGATGGACCAATGGCCTGACTCAGGAAAATGCTATGTTCCTATCAACTGATTCAGCACAGCCCACCTGTGCCATTTATCTTCACTTCTTTTGGGTGAAATCCAGCAGAGCACTAAGTGACTGTTCCGTCAGCGCAAGGATTTCTGCAAAGCAGAACATTCTTCTGCTCTGCTCCCCACTCCACTAAACCCATTCAATGGATTCTCCCAACCTCTGGGGCATATTTGGGGAGGGAGCAGGGCACATTTTGGGGTGGGGGAGGAGAGTGGGGAAACTCCCATTGTGCAAGTGGAAATCCTTGTGCTGGCAGGACAGATTAGCTAAACACCACCCTATATTTTCAGGCTACTACTTACGTTAGCAACTTCTCTTCTAACACAATGGCTGATATTTCCTTTCTGAGATGAAAGGAAACAAAGAATTAGCAAGATGGCACTTTTTCTGCAGGAGTTCCACAACCTATCTTTTCAGAGAATGAAAAATAATTTAAAATAGCTATGCTTACCTACTATTGTCCTGAAACGGGGGGTCGGGGTCATGCTGACATAGGACATCTGCTGAAATGATATATTTGAATTAGTGCTGTGCAGAAAAATTCACTTAAGGAAATAGCCCATCATTGATCACTTTATTCGGATCGCCATATTTCGAAAGGTTAAAATCTGGACACAATACTTGTTCAGCTTTTGGGTGGCCAAAGTTGTTGAGCTTTTTTATGAGAAAAGTAATTGGATGTGTAAATTTTGAAAGAGAGGAGAAAAAAATGCTGAAATTCTCACGGGTGAGTTGCAGAGTTTTTGTTTTGCTTATCTTATTGCCAAAGAGGCCAAAGTGTGCTTGTGGGTCTCCTTCCTTCCTTCCTTCCTTCCTTCCTTCCTTCCTTCCTTCCTTCCTTCCTTCCTTCCTTCCTTCCTTCCTTCCTTCCTCAAATCACAAATCTCATGGTCTGAAGGGGAGGCTGCAAAGACTCTTGACACGCCACCCACAGCCATCTCACACATTTAAGGTCAACTCAACTTGACTCTTCACCAAAAGAAAGGAAGAAATTTGAAAGTGACCCAAGAAAAGAGAAGAAAAATGAAGCCTCTTTCACTAGGGAAGGGAATTTATGAGAAACCGGAGGACAGGCTTTGGGCTAGCACTAATTGGAACTTCTCTTCCCCAGTGATAATAGGAGCCATGAGATCAGCAAACAAGAAAGGACTTTTTCTTTCTTCTCTTACGGATGAAAGAGAAAGATAGGAGAGGATAGTACAGGAATGTCACCTGGAGAAATGTCTCCGCTTAAAATAAATTAAAGCACTCATGCATTTCAAAGGCACATTAAATGTGCTTGCAACTCATAATCTTTTCTATGTTGGGTGGTGTTTGTTAACACTCAGGTAGCCAACCTAGTGAACTCCAGATGTTGTTCAGTCCAACCCCCCCCCCTCAGCCCCAGCCAGTATTGCCATTGATAAGGGATAATGGGCTTTGTATTCCACCACAAGGACCCCAGGTTGGCTATCCCTGTGTCAACGATGTGTTCTCCAAATGGCTCATTCTGGAAGCACAATAGTAATAAGGTAGTGCTTGAAATACTCAAGGTAACAAATTTTTATTTAGCATAATTTTCTCTTTTGAAAAAAGAAAAAAAAGAACCTTCTCACTCACTCCCAGTAACCCCCCAATCCTACAAAGGTTCAGGGTTTAATTTCTTTGAACTTGAACTGTCTCTCTGTGTGTCTTGAAATTTCTCCTCTCAAGCTCATTATAGATGAAAGAAATATTGGCTCTCTTCCCCCCCTTCCAACGTTTTTCAAAATCCAAATGATGTTTTCAAGATTCTGCATTAATATTAACTTTTTGATCATCATTGAAATTACATCTTGACATTTTATTCTAATGCCTTCTCCATACACTTAGTAAAGTCTTTCATCAGAGGAAAACTGCGATTGGCATGGGAAATAAATTAGAAGGGGTGGGAAGGAGCGCTCCGATACTTTGTGTTGTAAAAGTCAAGTGAGATAACAGGCTTCTTCTATAGGTGTGGGGAGAAAAAACCTTAAAACCATAAATATTAGTTTCTGACTTTAAAATTAAACTTCATTGATGCCAGTTTTCTTTACTCCCTCCACCCACTCTATTTACAGTTCAAGAGTTTCTTGAAATAATTTTCAAGTAGGGCAAAATAGTGCTGGAACTTCTAAAGGTGCTTTTTATCTAACATTATTAAAAAATCTTCATGGAAATATTAAGGGCAGGCTTTTAAAAAACACACAGCTCTGAGACGATGCTGCTGTAATGGAAGGCAGTGATGAAATTCCAATTAATGTCAATGTCAGTAAAGTTAGGCAGACACCGAGTGGCTTTGGGGCTGCAACTCGGGTGGCAGTTTATTCCATTTCCCCCTGACATTTCCCTGCCTGATAATTTCTGCATTTTATTTGATCTTTCACATGATGTAAGAGTCATTTCTCGAAGTCTAGCAGAATGTAGTGAAAGTTTGATATCTCTTTCTGCACAAATATCTAAAGCAGATGTTTTCATACGGCACTGTGGTCTAAACCACTGAACCTCTTGGGTTTGCCAGTCAGAAGGTTGGCGGTTTGAATCCCCATGATGGAGTGAGCTCCCATTGCTCTGTCCCAGCTCCTGCCAACCTAGCAGTTGGAAAGCATGCCAGTGCAAGTAAATAAATGGGTACCGCTGTAGCAGGAAGCTAAACGGTGTTTCTGTGTCCTCTTGCGTCCATCATTCTGTTGCACCAGAAGCAGTTTAGTCATGCTGGCCACATGACCCAGAAAGCTGTCTGGGGACAAACACTGGCTTCCATGGCCTGTAGTGAGTGGTTCACCCCATAGTCACCTTTTACCTTAAATGAAACTAGGACTATAGAAGAATGAAGGGAGAATTAGTCTGCCTAAAAATGGCAGGAACAAAAGCCAGATCTTTTCCATTCATCCATTGCTTTGTTGAATTATCATTGTGTCCACAAGCCAGTCTGCTTGGGCACAATAAAACAAATTGCTTCTTTATGCATATTCCCCAAGGACTATATATGCGACAGGTTAGAATAAGATAAATATGGTAGTTATAGTGCAAACCTAAATTATTGAGGCCCAGCAAGCTTTCTCTGATGCTTACACAACTTGTGCCAAGTAAGATTTGGGTCTTCCTTACAGCTTCATCTAATTCAGAAAGAAGCATCTTCAGTGCATTGATGACCATCAGTATATGAAGCTGTGTTACAGCTGGATGATAGGCTCTCTTTTTTGCTACTGTGTACATATTTTTACTTCACATATATTGGAAAGGAACCCTCGCATAAACAGATGGTTTAACAGCTAACAAGGCCCTTTCATGCTGAGGGTAGTTTGGCGGTACGGTATTTGCAGATAGCAGCATATTTCATTCCCAGATCATTTTGGAATCAGTGAAAGGAGGTAGAATTTCCCTATCACTCTGCTCTGCTACACTATCTGTGAGCCTCATAAATGAAACATGAGCATTTTATATTAAAAGAATAAAAAGGAATAAAGGGATTTAAAAATATGATCCTCTATGCCACTAGATGTCCCTATATAACAAACTTTCAGACAAGAAAGGACACCGTGGTACCAAACAGACCTCATCCCTAGGAAATGGAGCACTGAGCACAGCATACAAATAATTGTCATAAAAGCAGACTGAGTGGAAATTTTCCATTCTTTTTAGACAATAATTTCAGTAACTACTGACAACACTGAAATTACCCACAACCCACCACAAACGGACTTGCAGTATTGACAGTCAGTGCCCTTTTGTGCAAAAAAACAGACACTGTATATTCAAATCAATTGAACATCAATTGTATGTTCAAGTCAAATGAATGGATAGCACAATAAGCTTTGAAGGGACTGTGTACAACGTCCTACATAGTAGTTTTAAAGCCAACTTTGATGGAATCTTAGTGGGATGCCTTTACAGTCCAAATGTGCACACTGAAACAACATTGTGTAGGAGAGTCCTGTCCAAACAGCTTTATTGTGAGTCTTGTAAATGCTCAGTTGTGTGGACGTTCTCGGTTGTATGGAGAGCCAGTGTGGTGCAGTGGTTAGAGTGCTAGAGTAGGATGTCAGAGGCCAGGATTAAAATCACCACTCAGCCATGAAGCCTACTAAATCCCCTTGAGGCAGCCCTTGTCTCTCAGCCTGTTGTGAGGCTCAAATGGTAGAGAGCCATGTATGCCACCTTGAGCTCTTAGAAGGAGAGAATGGTTATAGATGGGAGGAGGAGGAGGAGGAGAGCTATTGCCACAAAGATAAAATGTCACTGTGCTTTTATCTTTGTCCTTTGGTCCTTCCAGGTTCTGATGCATTGTGGTTTACGTTTTTGGTTCTTTGTGGTGGTAGTTCTTATGCTTGCACTTCTTTTGCTAACAAATTAATAAAATATTGGCTATTTTAAAAAGAAAGAGTTGCTGTTGTTGGTACAAGTGGGAGAAATTGTGTAAGAAGGGGGAACCAGCCAATCAGGCATTCAAACATCTGACAGGGCGGGGTTCGGTGGTCTGCAAGGTGGCTTATTCTCTACCATCCTATGTCAACACTGGCCCCTGGTGAAATTCTGAACCGGGACAAAAACGTAAGAGAACAGGAGGATAAAATAGAAAGTGGCTTCATCGTTTCCATCCCGCAGTTCAGAAAGCCTGACTAGCAAGGGATATTTCGAAAGAAGCGGGCTTGGAAGTCAATATTTCACAAAGACAAGGTTTCTAAATTATGTTAACGTGGAGCCAAGAAAACTTCTCCTATGATAAATGAGCCTTGTTTGAGGAACAGAAATGTGTCAAATGATAGTAAAGTAATTTAGACAGTGGTGTGCTGCAGGGATTCTCACATGTTTTTGAACAGGATCTGGGATGTTGATATACAACAATTATTCTGTTGTCTCCCTGAGGTCTCAGTATGGGCATGGGAATCACTCCATAAATCCTAACATATTCATTTCCTGGCTAATGTTGCTATACTTGCTTGTTATTGCTTTTCCATGTTATTTTTATTTTTGCTACTGCAGAAGAGGACTTTTAGTTTTCTTGTTTTTGTGTATATCTTCCAATATACAAAAGGATGTAAAATGCCAATATGTTCTGCAGTTTGTGAAGCACCTGCCCCTCTCCATATAACACACCTTCAGTGAGGTTTAATGGAGGGGTGGAGAGGCCCTTCAACCAGAGGTTTAGCAGGTTTCTGGGTAAATCACCTTCCCTCCCCATTAAATTCACCTGCAGGGGAGAGTAGGAAGAGATGCTTCATGGAGCAGATTAGCAAGCTGCTCTCGAAATCCCTCCCCCCCCCATTAAACCTCACTTCAGGCATCCAGCTCCTGCATCTCCTTCAAACCCCCAGTGAGGTCTGGAAGCTCTTTGAAACATACAGTATCCTCAGAAGGATGTTTACAAAGGGCAGCTTGAAAGTCTCATGGTTCAATTTGAAGTCCCAACAATCAAAGATTCAAAGGGAAGCATGCCTGAGGTGGGAAGAGCTGTGGGGCTGGAGGGCTGGAAGGAACTTGGGGGAGGTTGTATGAGGTATAAAGGGTGGGGAGGTGACAAGGGGCAGAGGTTTGGCAAACGAGTAGGTGGTGTTGGTGAATGAAATTAACAGGGATAGAGCTGTGTGTGTGTTGTACCTTGGATTTCTTAAAATTGCGGTGTACACTGTACACATTGTGTGATAATTGATGGATACTGGAGTATTTTGGCATGTCATTCCTCTTCCACGCTATTTGTCAATCTAAAGTGCATTGTGCTTGTTGTTGTTGTTTAGTCATTTAGTCGTGTCCGACTCTTTGTGATCCCATGGACCAGAGCATGCCAGGCACTCCTGTCTTCCACTGCCTCCTGCAGCTTGGTCAAACTCATGTTTGTAGCTTCAAGAACACTGTC
This sequence comes from Zootoca vivipara, assembly GCF_963506605.1. Taxonomy (NCBI): domain Eukaryota; kingdom Metazoa; phylum Chordata; class Lepidosauria; order Squamata; family Lacertidae; genus Zootoca; species Zootoca vivipara. The sequence continues at coordinate 51,473,870 of NC_083283.1, read as the reverse complement.
CAACCATCTCATCCTCTGTCATCCCCTTCTCCTTGTGCCCTCAATCTTTCCCAACATCAGGGTTTTTTCCAGGGAGTCTTCTCTTCTCATGAGGTGGCCAAAGTATTGGAGCCTCAGCTTCACGATCTGTCCTTCCAGTGAGCACTCAGGGCTGATTTTCTTCAGAATGGCTGATTTCCTTAAGAATGGCTAGGTTTGATCTTCTTGCAGTCCATGGGACTCTCAAGAGTCTTCTCCAGCACCATAATTCAAAAGCATCAATTCTTCGGTGATCAGCCTTCTTTATGGTCCAGCTCTCACTTCCATACACCACTACCGGGAAAACCATACGGCAACGTGATGTCTCTGCTTTTTAAGATGCTGTCTAGGTTTGTCATCACTTTTCTCCCAAGAAGCAGGTGTCTTTTAATTTTGTGACTGCTGTCAGCATCTGCAGTGATCATGGAACCCAAGAAAGTAAAATCTCTCACTGCCTCTCCTTCATGGATCACTGCCTTGTTGTGGCGAAGTTGGAACTACAACTCCCATGATCCCTAGCTAACAGGGCCAGTGGTCAGGGATCATGGGAGTTGCAGTTCCAAAACATCTGGAGAGCCAAGGTTGCCAATGCTTGCCATAGACTGTCCCCGGGACAGGTGAGGCTGCTGATCCCTTATTTTCAAATCTGAAAGTTGACAGCTATGTTCCTGACCAGTATGGCAGATGCTACTGTCACAAGTGCTCTCCACATTCAAATTGTTCAATTGGGCCCTAGTGGAAGTGGCCTTATGCTCAAGAGACTGCTCTCTTTCCTGTGCCTCATTGGCCTGTACCAATCAAATTGCTGGCTGGTTCCTTCTAATGCATGAACTCCCTCTAACTGTCGGCCCCCACAATGAATTTGCACCCGCTTTGCCCATGCAGAAGCACTTGTCTGAATTTGTTGGTGAAAATAATACACAAGAATGCATCGTATTAGGGGAAATTCAACCCCCATAATAAGAAGTTCCTACTGCAAAGGGGGTTTGCCAAAAACTCTGAATATGAGTTCTGTCACAAAAGGCCTCAACTTGGAGAAAGTAGGTTGGATATGTCCTGGTCCTTTTGGGATTTAAGTTAGGTCATTTTAGCAGCATCACCACCAAAGTTTGCAAAGTGTCACACTGGTGTTTTGTTTTTTTCTCTTTTGCTACTTTGCTGTTTTGAACTTTCTTTCTTTTAAAAAAAATCAATTCCACTAAAAATAAATTATTCCTTCTTTTCCTGAAGATAACAGAGGGCACTTGTGTAATCAAAGCTTAGAAAACTGCCATTTTACACATTTCCTTCTACAAATTCACAGTATACATTTCTGTGCAGACCTTGTAAGCTTAACATATACAGATGGTAATTAAATGTTTAACTCTTGCCATTTTAATTGCACTATTTCCTTTAACACTTTTTGAGTAGAATATATTGAGAATGATCACTTGTGGATGTTTGAAGGACAGCCTTGCAGTTGTGCTCTTCCTTTGTCTGCTTATAAATTACACTTAAGCGTCTTTATGGTGACATCAACATAATGATGTATTACACTGCCATGTAATCAGTAAGATATTTCCCTAGTAATATATTACTTCAAGCCATCAACCTAGGCGCATTACAGCAGTATTACTTTGACAATCATTTAAACTAGCATATCATCAGTACTGCTGAGCATCCCTCAGACGACAGAATATGTTAATACATCATCAGACTGATGCTGCTGTAATATAGAATATAAGCATAAAAGGGGTGATGCAATTACAATGGGTAGGCTTTCTCGTGCAGCTGAAATATGGCATTAGCATAATGGTGGAATGATGGAGCTGTGGGAGTCAGCCTTTCTGAAGCATCTCCTCAAGATATTTGCAAGAGTTGATAGTATACACCTCAAAATATACTTGGTATGGTACCGCTCCCAGCTGGTACAGAGGTGGTGTCTAAGAGGGTAACTTTATCAGCTTTGTTGAAAGGAAGGAAAAGTGCATGCATAACGGTCAAAACTTAGAATTGTGCCTGAGTGGAAGCTGCTTCTCATTCTTGAGAACAAGTGGTGTGTCGTCTCTATGGACAGTCTTAGTTAATAGTCTACTATATTCTGGACCAGGCAAAGCTTCTGAACAGTCTTCAAAGGAAGGGGCATAGAATCATAGAACTGTAGAGTTGAAAGGGACTCTGAGAATCATCTAGGCCACCCCCTGCAATGCAGGGATTTACAGTTGTCCCATATGGGGATCGAACCTGCAAACTTCGCATTATCAGCAGCATGCTCTAACCAACATGTAAAATTCCTTACAATAGCCCAGTCCTGAAGTTATAAGGGCATGCATCATAATAGCTAAATCCCCATCTCTTGGACATGGCAAAAGCAGGGTGCAAACTAAAACTGGTAAAAAGGCTGACTATAGCTGTCATCTGATTGGATCGCAGGAACAAAGGATGCTGTTAGTCTTTATAAATGACTTGGATGAAGGAATTGAGGGGATGCAGATTTGCAGATGACACCAAATTGAGATGGGTAGCTAACTCTCATCTTTCTCTAGCGGCAGCTAGACTGGTGACTGGGAGCGGCCGCCAAGACCACATAACACCAGTCTTGAAAGATTCTACATTGGCTCCCAGTACATTTCCGAGCACAATTCAAAGTGTTGGTGCTGACCTTTAAAGCCCTAAATGGCCTCGGTCCAGTATACCTGAAGGAGCATCTCCACCTCCATCATTCTGCCCGGACACTGAGGTCCAGCACCGAGGGCCTTCTGGTGGTTCCCTCGTTGCGAGAAGCCAAGTTGCAGGGAACTAGGCAGAGGGCCTTCTCGGTGGTGGCGCCTGCCCTGTGGAACGCCCTCCCAACAGATTTCAAAGAGGAAAACAACTACCAGACTTTTAGAAGACATCTGAAGGCAGCCCTGTTCAGGGAGGCTTTTAATGTTTAATAGGTTACTGTGTTTTATTTTTCTGTTGGAAGCCACCCAGAGTGGCTGGGGAAACCCAGCCAGATGGGCGGGGTATAAATCATATATTATTATTATTATTATTATTATTATTATTATTATTATTATTATTATTATTATCACTAGAGCAAAGAACGGGGATTTATTTTCAGCCTGCCGGTTCACATTTTCTTCTGGGCGACATTCCAGGGGCCACATGGCAGTGGTGGGCAGAGCCAGAGGCCAAAGCAGATAGGGAAACAAATGTAATATAATTTTTACCTTTGCACAACAAACACACACCACTCTCTATCCAGGGAAGCAAAAGGCATTATCAGAGTACAAGGACACATTCTAGCCAGGCAAAAAATACCTACAGAGGGCATGACATAGGGCTAGTGAAGGGTGTGTGTGGTCTGAGGAGGGATGTGGCTAGGGAAGAGGTGGTCTGGAAAGAGTTGGAGAGACCCCATATGGAGAGGCTGTGTAGGTTCCATGGGCCTGAGGTCCCTTACCTTTGCATCAGAGCCAAGGAACTTGCAGAAAATCATAATGAGACTTTGCCTTTCCAAAGGTATATTTCTCTCTTCTTGCAGCAGCAACTCCTCCTCCTCCTCCTCTTCTTCTTCTTCTTCTTCTTCTTCTTCTTCTTCTTCTTCTTCTTCTTCTTCTTCTTCTTCTTCTTCAATTAAAAAGTTCCTCTATGTTTCACTCAGCACTTCCAATGAACAGAGGTGGGTGGGAGTAGGCAGCAAGCAAAAAGGCTTGTATTTTATACAGATGAGATTGCTCCTAACAATGCTTAACTGCTGAAATACAACTTCTCAATTCCTACTTCAAATTAAAAGTGCAGAGTTGATGCTCCCTTATAAATTCTCATAACAGAGTTGGAGGGCTCTCAAGTCCCAGGTAGATTTGGCCCTCTTCATTTTTATTAAGGATGTTTCTCTCTGCCTCCGCTGATTAATAAAGGTTGCATTGACAAGCGACACTGCAATGACACAAAGTGGTTGGGAGGTAATTTATAAAGAACCCTTTTTTATATGCTTAATTTCTTCATTATCTGCTGCCACTTTCAGCCAATCGACTGTAGCTGACTCAGTCGGTGAAATGTCGTGGATCAATTTAGTAGAAGCCATTAAAATAATTCACCAAACTGGAAAATGCACATAGTCCATGTACAGTAACTGAAATATATCATGCAAAAGGTGCCATTCTATCAAATCTTCAATTATAGTTTTGAATGTAAGTGGACTCTTCTAGGTTCGTGTTTTGTCCATAGCAGTTTGCAGGGATGTTGAAATGCATAATAATTATTCACAGCTTCTTAAGGCCTGGTCACACTTTTACTGAAGAGGATTCTAAAATCTACCAACTTCAAAGAAAGGTGGAATTGGCCTCCATACCTCCATCAGCCCCTGATATTACCCAGGCCAGAAGCCTTAAAGCAGACCAGGATGGGGCCAGGATGTTGACCCCAATTGACTTGTCAGTTTCTGAGCCAGCTGAGAGAGGCTGTTGAAAGCTGTCTTCTCCGAGGTACCTATTGCTCTCAGAGCACTATGGGGCCAACCTAGCATTTTGATTGATCTGCATTTAGTTTGATCTGCAGCTGTCAATCATGCCTGTTCTGCATCAGTAGAAGAGGAAGTGGTGGAAAGAAGCAGAGGCAGAGACTTGGAAGAAGGCACTGAAGATGGAGGACAAGATGAGGTGGAATGAAGCCTGGTGCCAGACATAAATCCTGGAGCACTGGAAAACAGCATGGGTCAAGGGTCTGGTAAGGGAGAGGGATGCTGGGAGAGAAAGCGGTCACCTTTCAAAATCAGAGGAGTAAAGAGAAAGGCAGACCTCAGCGGGGTACTTGAACGCAGAAATGTAAGGTTTTTATTAAAAAATAATATTCCTTGAATGAGTACTTTTCTAGAGTGGGTGGGGCTGTACAGAAGAACTACCTCCCCAATATGAACATTGCTGCCACTTCCCAAGATAATGTGGGGTGCAGCAGGGTTGTGGCGAGGTCAGGGTGACCTGGGTGGAGCCATTCCTTATTTTTATTTTTTTTATTTTAAAAATGCATCTAGCATAAGAAACATACAAGCCATTTCCCTGGTTGAAGCAGCTCAGGCAGTCTTCACAAATAAATTGCCACTTTCAAGCACCAGCTTTAGATTTGCCTTGTCTGGAGCATGTGGGTGCTCTTATATGCTGGTAGTAAACAAATCAGCAGAGCTGCAGAATCTACTTAGAAATTCATTAGTAAGTAACTCTCAGCACAAACCCCTCTGGAGTTGCAAACTTGTATCTCAAGGAACTTTCTGACTTGTCCGATGACTTGCATGCTTGAATGATCTTCTCTGCTTTCCCATACTCTTAAATGGTCTTCTCCCTGACTTCCAGTTTGCTAAGAGCAACAGTGAATGCACTTGATCTGATAGCGTAAGGAATTACGTTCATGCAACTGAACTCCCCCCCTCCCTTGTCTCTCTGTGTGAGTCCTGCACCCTCCCCAAATCTTCTCCAGAGCATTGGGGGAACTCCCAGAAGAAATCTATGGCCCATGTGGGGAGGCAAAATTGGGGGAAAAGTTCCCTTGTGTAAGGATAAGTCCTTGTTCAAATGCATTGTTGTCTTTGCAGTTTTGGTTGCTCTCGGGGGGGGGGGGGGGTTCAGCCAAAACTCACCAAAACTCAGTTCCAGCACCTGTCAGGTAGGTGCCATTGCTATTCTAAGAGAACAAGAGAGTCATTCATGGTATTTTCTTTTATAGAAAAATAGCACTGATTGTTCTGATATGTTCATTGCACTCATCCATTGAGATACATGTCTAACTTCAGTCTTTGCAGATTCAGCTTCAATAATTCCAGCACACAGGTCCCTTCAGGGTGATTTCCTCCAGTTATTCATACCTGCAACCCACAAATGGGTTGATGATCTCAAGGCTTTCTTACTTATCAACCTTACAACCTTTTATTTTCCTTACTATCTTCTTATATTGAGCTTCTGGGAGTTTTTCCTTCAAATATTATTGGTGGTATTCAATTACATTTTACTCAAAGCAGACCCATTGAAACTAATGGGCATAATGTAGTCATCATAATTATCTTCAGTGAATATACTCTATTTAAAATGTAGTTGCATTCTACCCGGTATGCTTGTGTTTTAAAATCATTTCAATTCTGTTATTTCAGTGTGAGCAGTCATTGATTGAATGTCTCAACTCGGTAGGTGTGCAATCAAGGTCCCAATCATTGCATTTTAACTACCAGAATTGGAGAGAGATTGGAAAGGACACATTGCAGGGCATCACTAAAGTGGCAAGCGCAATTTGGAGAACTCACACGAAAATCCAACATGCACTCATTTCAATTTGGGATCAAAGAATTGCAGAGTGGGAAGGGACCATGGGGGTCATCTAGTCTAACCCCCTGCAATTCAGGACTCTTAACTAAAGCATCCATGACAGATATCCATTCAACCTCTGCTTAAAAACTTCCAAGAAAGGAGAGTCCAAGGGAGTCTATTCCCCTTACCATCAGAAAGTTTGTCCTAATGTTTAGTCAGAATGTCCTTGTAAATTGAATCCGCTGGTTCAGGTCCTACCCTCTGAAGCAGGAGAAAACAAGCTTCCCCCATCTTTCACGTGACAGCCCTTTAGATATTTGAAGATGGCTATCATATTTCCTCTCAGTATCCTCTTACTCAGGCTAAACATACCCAATTCCCTCAACCGTTCTTCATAAAGTTTGGTTTCCAGACTCCTGATCATTTTTGTCACCCTCTGTACATGTTCCAGCTTGTCAATATCCTTCCTAAATCGTGGTGCCCAGAAATGGACATAGTTCTCCTGGTGATGTGAGGTTCATTTTAGTTACTGCCTGTTAAGTTTCAAGCATAAAGTTTCAACCTTATTTTTAAACAAGTGGTGTGTTTCATAATCTCCAGATAGAACTTTGTAGTTGAGAACACTGGTATACCCTGCTGTTATTTATAAATTTGCCATCTGGTCTTAGGCTAATTTTCTAGCCTTAGCATTCTTCACCTTTGCAACGGAAGCATTATTTAGTTGCCTTGGTGATCAAGTCTTTCTATAGCCCCACCTAATTATTTTTTAGGGTTTGATTACCATTCCTGATCTATAGAAACTCATGTCTTAAGACTTGTTCTATAGGTGTGCCACTTTACAGTAAGGTTCATGGGCTGCAGCTGGAAAATGACTGGATCCAAATCACACACCTATCTCTTTCTATATTTAGGTGTCAGGCAAAGATGTTTCTCTTCAACCAGGCATTTAGCTGATTAACATTTTATGGCCTTTGAAATGTGTCTGTGAGAGTGGGGTCACTGGTATCTTCTTGTTTTTATTAATGTGTGTTCCCATTTTGTATTTTTGTGTTGTGAACTGCCCCATGATCTTCACATGAAGGGTGGCATACAAATTTAATAAATAAAACTAAAAAAAAACAACAGCTGACAAGGGTTAGTATTTCATCCTAATCCCTAAAAGGTTGCACATGTGTTGATAAGGACCTATGCACAAGATAAGGACCAATGCACAAGAGGGTGCATTGATAATAAGGGAAAGTGTATATAGTGCTCGTTGCTATACCAGGACTGAAAATGTACTTTCTAAGAAATGTCTTCCTGGTAATGCTGATGGTGTTAATTACCTGTGGCAATTTGAGGTGGAAGGACATATTCCAGCCATGCTCTTCATAGCAAGAGATGATCACTATTGCCAAAGCTGATAATCTCTTACAGAGAAAATCTCCCTCTGCAGCCTGCTGTAGAAAAAGACCTTTTGGTTTTGACTCATTTTTAATAGAGAACTATCCCCCCTCTGCTTCTTCCAGCATCAATAATATTGATGTGTAGGTCTGAACTATGTTCCAAATGTCTGAAGCAATGTGAACCTCATTATTTACCAAATAGATATGAAAATGAACGCTGTTCTGGGAAACTCTTGAGTAATTATGGGAGAAGAATCCCAACTGATAATGTAAGAGCGAACATTTCACTGAACATTAATTAACATTATATTGGCAGGGTTGAAAAACCAACAACAATTAAAGAAGCTAACCAGGTGAAAATAATTAATGTGAATTTGTCCAGACTTCTTGATGCTGTGATGCTTAGAAATTGTTTTGCCAGTAAATGAATGAGCGCCGGTGCAGATTTCTTTTTAATTAAAAGACAGGCATGTAAGTTAGAGATGGGGAACCTGCGGCCCTCCAGATGTTGTTGGATTCAAATTCCCATCAGCCCAGCAGACATGATGAGTGGACAGGGATTATGAGAGTTGAGACCCAGGTGGCGCTGTGGTTAAACCACTGAGCCTAGGGCTTGCTGATCAGAAGGTCGGCGGTTCGAATCCCTGTGACGGGGTGAGCTCCCATTGCTTGGTCTCAGCTCCTGCCAACCTAGCAGTTCGAAAGCATGTCAAAATGCAAGTAGATAAATAGGAACCGCTACAGCGGGAAGGTAAACGGCGTTTCCATGTGCTGCTCTGGTTTGCCAGAAGCGGCTTTGTCATGCTGGCCACATGACCTGGAAGCTGTACACCAGCTCCCTTGGCCATTAACGCGAGATGAGCGCCGCAACCCCAGAGTCGGTCACGACTGGACCTAATCGCCAGGGTCCCTTTACCTTTACCTAGTCCAGCAAAGATCTGGAAGATCACAGGCACAGTCCACAGACACCCACATGGACCTCTAATACAAGACAGGGTACTTTACAGGATATAAGAAGACCTGGATTCAAATGCAACCATAAAGCTCCCAAGGTCTTCCTGAGCTGGTCATCGATTCCTAGCTACCCTGTGAGCTGTTGGCACTCCATCACAACTGCCTTCCTGCCAGGGAAGACACTTACAAAGGAATGCTCTGCACCCTGAAGATTTCAGCCTTCTTGCTCTCAGTTGCATAGCTGCCAAGTTTTCCCTTTTCTCGCGAGGAAGCCTATTCAGCATAAAGGAATTTCCCTTTAAAAAAGGGAGAACTTGGCAGCTATGCTCAGTTGGGAGGTGTGTGAGTGAGGATATGCAGTGTCTTCTTCTCCTCCCACCCTTCTCCTGAACATAAAAACTTACTTCTAAGTAACCACATAGGACTGCAGCCTAAGTAATGTGTCTTAGGATCCAAGCCACTCTCATGAGGCTGATAATTTGTCAGCACCAGATAGTTGTGGGTCTTCTAGCTTCGTTTTTATTTAACTGGAAAGATCCTGTAGGTGTCCACATTATGCTTTTAATGATGTTTTCAGGTTCAGTTAACTACAGAAATAAAGCTTTTAAAGCATGCACCTATTGATTTTGTGAAGAGTCCCAGATTTTATTAAGTGAACAAACAGCAGCTATATCAACAAGCAAATTGAGAACATTCAAAAACAAACAAAAGCACACCCACAAAGAGACATCCATTAAAATTAAGTGTTGTTTCATATAGATCTGTGGTACTGCAAAGGAATGAGTACTGTTTACAAGGAACACTAACAAGAAATACATAAATTGTCAAGAACATTTGGTTGTGTAAATGTTTGTCCATATTATATGTTAGGAGGGTAGACCCATTGAAAAATGTTGACTTGGCAAAGAGTTACCAGTGTTTTTATAGCTACGAAAATAAGAGCGGCAAAAAACCCATGTTGTTTGTTTGTTTTTTTTGTTTGCATATACTGCTTCATATATCAAAGAAAATATATAAGTTTTAGAGAATATCTGAGAGCATATTGTAAACCAACAATAACACTAATTGGCCTGACATAATACTTACAATTGGTTAAAATAAGGGGAAATAACGGAGATCTAGACAAAAGAGAAAACGTACAGAAACAAATAAATGAGCAGGAAAGAGAGGAGATGAAAATAAAAAAACCAGACGTGAAAGGAGGAGGAAGCTGAGTTCGGCAGAACTGATAAAATAAGAGGTGGAAAAAGAGGTTGGCAACGAAGGGGGAGGGGTAGGGGAAGTTGCAGTATTTGTATTTTATTGTCTTTTTGATGTATGGTATATAATGACTAATTGTATATATAATGGTATATAAAAATGTATGAATGCTTATGTTTGGGAAAATTAATAAAAATCATATATATATATAAAAAGAAAATATATAAGTGGTTTACAAGATCCAAAAAATAACGGAATGCTTTTATTCATTGCAATCCCCAAACTATTCACCAGTCCAGGGAGATGTTGCTGTAGGCGCGAGGCAAGTCTCTTTGGAGAGAGGCCCTCCCTCTTGTCACCACCCCCATGAAAGATGAAACAATTTTCACTTTAAAAAACAATCATTATGTCAGCATGAAGATTTCTGCTTCCACAAGATAGCTGCTCCCCTCTCCTAGGCCTGTGTTTGTTCTGAGGGTTCTCCCAAACCCATGGAACAAATGTGGGTATGGGATGCATAAGGGGAAGAGATTTCCCTAGCACAAGTGAAAATCCTTCTGCTGATGGAATAAATTAGCTGGATACTGCCCGTCTTCTTCCCATAAAGCCTGTTATTATCAAGACGGAATCCTGTCTGTGGCTTGCCTTGTGAATCCTCAGAACAGCCTCAGAGACTGTTCTGTGAAGGCCCAGAAGGGGATGAACTGAACATGTTTTATTGAAACACACACACACACACACACACACACACACACACACACACACACAATGGGTAAACCTAGTCACAGGTGTTTCTTTGTCAGATAAAGTTAGGAATAATGTTCATTATCTACCTGTGCAAATAATAGAATTCGTCCTACAGAAGAGAAGTATTTCAAATGAAGTATAACCATTCTCTGCAGTGAAACAATAACATTAGCAGACGTCCTCCATCAGGGAATGTTCCATTTGGAAATTTGATTTGTAAGATCTCAGACTTTTCGCTGTGAAACTGATGAGCCCGTAAATCATAATAATTGAAGCGATATCCAAGGTTCATGAAATCAATTCTGTACAATAAGTAAATAAAAACACGCAAATCTAAAGAAACGAACTGGTTCGAATCAGAACAGCTGGGAAAACTCAGTGGGGAAGCTACAGGCAACCACGACTTCCGTCATGGCAGACAAGTCAGTACTTGACAGGCCTGTCAAAGGGATCAGGACAGTTGCCATAGGCATCAAGAAGTGACAGCGATTGTCAGGGACTTGGAATCAATGCAGAGGCTGCTGCGCAAAGCAGATCAGTTGGATGGCAGCTAAGGCCGTTCACAGCAAAAAAAAATAAAAATCTTCCCCTGCAGCCGCAAGGGGGGGGGGGGAGAGACACAGGCAAGCATGTAATTCAAAGCAATTGATATTGCATACTTTCTGTCTCCTTATTCGACTCTTCAGAGGTTTCTTGTACAACAAGATAAAAAACACAGGGCTCACATGAGGAGCCTCAAAGATAGGGATGGGTAAATCTGTCAGTTTTGTTTGCTCTCTGTTTCTCATTTTTCCATTGTTCAGTTTTCTACATCAGTAGATGATGATGGTTTAAGAAGTCCTCATGAAAACTCTGTACATTTACCCCCTAATATACACATTTCTGTATGGAAATTTGCTTGACTGTGTTTCAGCAGAGGGTCTTGCTGCTCAGTTGTTTCCTGTTCTCCAGTCAGGGCTGGCTCTAAGGCAAGCCTGGGTGGCACGGGGCGCCAGGGCGCTGTGTCATCAGGGGGGCGCCGCACGGCTGTGCCCGCCAGACAGCCACGGTGAGAAACGGGATGGGGTGCCGCCGGAGCACCCGGGCGCCCGATATGCTTAAGACGGCCCTGTCTCCAGTGAATACTTTAAACTCTGTCCCTGTCACAAAACCAGTTGAATTTGTCACCCCTTTTGGGGGGTGGGGCATTTTGGCTTGGCCGTACTCCATATTCCACTACCTCTTCACACTATAAGTTTTCAAACTCTTGTACATATGTAAAACTTCCCCAGAGGCATAAGATTCAGCGTACCACCTGTTCCAAGCCTTGCCTTGCAGTGCTGCTGCAGAGTTAACCTCCACTAGATGCATGGACCAAGTTTCTCGCCATCAATTAGTCAATTAAACAGGGCTGGCTTAACAGTGTTCACTCTGCTTGAGATCATTGAGAATCCAGATGGGCACATTAATTTTCCTAGTTCCTTCCGGGACTCTAATGTTCTTCTGTTTAAAGCTGACTTCCTATTTACAATGTAATCTACCTGCCAATATTGTCTTCACCTTTTACTAATTCAATTACTCCTTACAGCGCCTAGATGAAGACTCGGGCTGCATTAAGAGAGATTGCAAGATGACAACTGGAAAATAGGATGTTTCTCTAAGGCAGCGTAAACTGATTAGATGCATGTTAGCAGAGACAACATGCCTTTCTTTCTGCAGAGGCTTTAATTGTTTCCTGGATGTTGGTTCCTCTTCTGTATAAGCTTGGGTGTTATTTAAAAAGAAAGAACAGGGAGAGCATTTGGTGGGGGAAACAAATGCATCATGAGAGTGGACCATTAGCACCTATCCAAAGCCATAATGAGTTCATTGCTCCTGACAAAACTTACTCTGAATCCACTATGAGCATTCTTAGAGAAATGTTCTACATTGGATTGGGGTTTCCACAGAGCTGGATGAGAATGGATGGCCATCTAATGAAGGATTCATGAAAATTATTGTTAGTATTGGGGGGGGGAGGCCTTTTGTTTCCTTTGGAATTCCTCATGTATGTTACTTGCTTTAGACTAGACTTGGTGGCAACTGTCATTTAAGAAAAATGGTCCAAATTTCTCTTTAGCCAAAAAATTTTCCAAGATCCTTTACACCAGTCTGAAGCCATAAAAATAACCTTTAAAAATGTATGCCAGAGTTTCAAAACACATATTCATTTCTGGTTGGTGCTGCTGGTGTGTGAAGCTCTGAGAATACAGTCATACCTCGGGTTGCGTCTGCTGCGGGTTGCGCTTTTCTGGGTTGCAAATGCGGCGGACCTGGAAGTGTTTACTTCTGCGTTCCACCCCATGCACATGCGCAGAAGCATTCTGCGGGCTTTGCGCATGCGCTCTATCACCGCTCGGGTTGTGGACTTTTCGGGGTGCGAACGGCACCCTGGAACAGATTGGGTCCGCAACCCAAGGTACCACTGTATATAATTGGCACAATTCAATACATTACAGCAGCTTTCCTTAACCTGGTGACTGCCAGAAGTTTTGAACTACAATTCCCATCATCCCTGACTATTGGTGACGATAGCAAGGGCTGATGGGAGTTCTAGTTCTAGATGGGAGTATCCAATCCTGCATACTTTCTTTTCCAATCTCTGTCCCTCTCAGCTCCTCCAGTTGACCTATTTATTAAGCATTCATCTTGATTTACTTGTGCAAAGCTTTTGTGATGATCGATTGTATCCAGTATTTATTGAGCACTCATTCTGCTTTGTTTGTGAGGTTAGGAATTGTCTTATAGAAAGTAGATTTGTTGCACTCAGGTGGGAGTGCTTTAATTCACCTTAATTGTGTGCAAACCTTAATTTCCCAATATGCATTGGAATCTCTCCCACAAAACACTGACAGTGTTGAAGAGTCTACTCTCTCCCCACCCCCCACTTTCTCCTAGTCCTTCTGCCCCTTCTGGGGGTGTGTGTGAATGATGGGTGACAGCCAGGTGTTCTCTCACTGTCAGATGGAAAAGGAGAATACGTGTGCATTCATTTTTTTGTTTTTGTTTTTGTTTTTGTTTTCAAAAGCAGATAAGTGTCATGACCACTCAGCAGTGATGCACAAACCCTCACCAAAACGTGACCCCACAAATTGGCAGCCATTCTGTAATAGAAACAGTTCAATTGAACCAAGCCTATTTTCAATCAGCACAGAGCAGTTTCAATGAAAGCGAAGGGTTGCTGTAATTACCAAAGAACAACCAACAGAAGAGCTTTATCCCGTGACTTATTTTTGTTAACATAATCATAACTGCTGACTCTGGAACATCAAGAAAGCACACACAATTGAAATGATCTATGGTAATTAATTCCAATCTCTCTCTCTCTCTCTCTCTCTCTCTCTCTCTCTCTCTCTCTCTCAATTGTATGCTACAGAAAACATTTTCTTCCTTCCTGGGAAAGAAAATAGCTTTTTAATTATCAGCCCTGCTAAAGGGTGGAAGAGTAGTGTATTCATGAGGCCTGTGCACTGGTTTTGGGTGCATTCAGGGGAATCTGGGCATTGACCAAGTCAGGCTGAGATAGCCTTGGATTGCTGTGAGTTGGGTTGGGCAGCCCAGAGCAATCAGGAGCTGTCAGGGGGTGAGGTATAGGAAAGAGAGGCAGGCATGGGCAGAAAGAAGGAGAAACAATGAAAAAGAGGGACATACCGGGCAGCTATGTGTGAGAAGGTGGTGGTGGATGGATGCAAGGGCCAATCCAATACATTTTGCCTCTGGATACTGCCCTGATACTGTCTCCATCCCAATGATGATGCTCCCTGGCAGATCCAGGTCCTCACTCCCTGCCCCCACAGAGCTGCCAGCCCCATCACCGCAACTGTACCCTCACCTGCAGCAGCAGCAGCAGGGTCAAGAGTGCAATGGCAGCAGTGAGGGCAATGGAATTGTGTTGACGGCATAGATGAAGCCCCGCCGGGGTTGGCAGCAGTGCAGTGACAGGGGATGGGATCAGATCTGCCACCCCGCCTGTGGTGGATGCCTCTTCTTCTCACTCGCTACACACAGGATTGAATCTTCCTGCTTGCTAGTCTTAGCTTTTCTTGCCAGTCAGTAAAAACTCATTTTCTGGGCTAAGTTTTGACGTTGTGGCCCATCCCCTTCCTTGAAATCTTATGGAGATGTTCCATTGTCCAGGTCAGAGAGCCCCGGTGCCTCTGTTAATTTGGCAAACCGTGCTAGTTTCTGGGCCCAGCTCTACTAGAATGACAGCAGCCTGTCCTCTGGCAGGAAGAGTGACTAGCACCAAAGGCCTGTCAGCAGATCTATCTTCTGCTCACCCTTGAAATGGACAATGAGCCTCAGGCAGAAGGCAGCATCATGCAATCAAAATGTTTATGTTTTGGAAGGCAACATTTAAATTATATATATGAGAGTCATCTTAAGATCAAAAGAGTTGATGTCTGTTGGTACAACAACCATGGCTAAACCGTCATGGGTGCTCAGCACAACACTGAACCCCATGGAAGCTTCCCTTCCTCAGAACAGCAAGGCAATGGTCCAACAAGTTTTGCATCAATGTACTTATTGTCCTTTGAAGAAACAACTCAGCAATTAACATGACTGCTTTAAATGTAAATCAGTCCAAAAGCTGGCCCGTTGGCTCCCTCTCCTCCTCCCCAAGTCGATTCTTTGGTGCTAGCTTAGCCTAGCATAGTTAACTTGCTTCACTGTAGCGCCGACCTGAATCAAAGGCAGGTGTAATGTTTGCTTTGTTCCCTGTGGATAGAAAGGAGCAGAAGGTAGTTCTCATTCAGCCCATCTGTAACCAGGAATTTGTGAAACTTTCATGTTATTCTTGTAAATGTGTTTATTGTTTAAATAGAAGTAATTATTTTTCTTCTCCTGCTGGAAGCTTAAGGCTTCTGCCAAATGTCTTTAGCATTCTGCTAGCAGATATAGCATTTTAAAATGCAGCCCATATGTTCAATTGTTTTTAAGGGTAGGTAGTAACAGCGCTGGGGAAGTGTGGAAATGGAGATTCAACTTCTAGAGGAGGAAAATCTGCTAAGTAGCGGCTTGGTCATTATAAGCAAATGCTCAATAAAAAGCTTTTAGGGAAATGTCGCTGCTACTTGGCTGTATCACCACTGCTTGTAAAGCAAATACTGCCTTACAATGCCACTCCTGCTCTTTAGCAGGGGTGAATTTGCCACACCACCCTTTGAGGAGAAGACATGAGTTGATTTCTCCCAAGGGGAGGGAGTCTTGGGGATATCGTGGGCTGGAGTGCTCAATAGGAAGGGGGAAATCAGGCTGCTCTGATCCCTCAATATCCGTCTTTTCTTTTGAAGTGCCACCCCCCTTTCCCTTTCCCTCTACAGCGTGTCACCCTTTCCAAGGAAATAAGTAGGCATTTTTGAGGGAGCTCCTGATTGGCCCTTGTGATTCCTCCTTTTTGCCTACATTGATTTGTGGTTGATGTATTTGGTGTGTGATCTGTTTGGCATTCAGCATGAGTATTTAAGAACTTAATTGACAGGCAACCTGAGGCATCATTGGGTTAAGAGCATTCTTGAGTTGCATTGCACAACCTGGGGATTCCTTGGGCTCACATACTCAAGGCTCACTTAGCAAGAAGGGAGTATTTTCTTCCAGTCTTCTGGGGAGCTGCAGAATGTGGCTGTTTTTATGCCCAGGAGAGTGGAGGAATGTGTCTCTCATATTCATTAATTTACCATAATACTCTTGATTCAACACTTACATAATGTGATTCTTCTTGGCAGTGCTTCTGCTGTTATATCTGAATAAATATTACCTTTCCACCATTGCACCGTCTTATGAGTCTTCTTCCAGGGTCTGGTGGCAAAACCATGGTTTTGTTTTTACTTGTTTGGAAGCTGTATAGTTCCTTACCTTCATAAAGCTCACAGAAATAATGGAAGCTGAGTAGTAGTGTGCGCCACAGGACCTGACACGGATCATTAGAAGGCAAAATATAAAGAGAGATCTTATAGAACTGATGGGTGGGATAAAAGTTTTAAAACGAATCATGTGGCATTACCTGATGCATAAAAGGCTCCCTTTTTCATCCTTTCCTTTTAAGAGATATGGCAGGGGTCAGCAAACTTTTTCAGCAGGGGGCAAGTCCACCATCCCTCAGACATTGTGGGGGGCCGGACTATATTTTGAAAAAAATATGAACTAATTCCTATGCCCCACGATAACCCAGAGATGCATTTTAAATAAAAGCACACATTCTACTCATGCAAAAACACGCTGATTCCCGGACCGTCTGTGGGCTGGATTGAGAAGGCGATTGGGCCAGATCTGGCCCCCGGGCCTTAGTTTGCCTGCCCATGAGATATGGGGTATAACCTGCTTGAGTCCTGTTTCCTGTAGCAGGGACCAATGAGTGATATGCTGTGGGGCAGCTGGGATGAGGTGAGCAAAAGCCCTTGCCTGCTATAGACATATTTTCTCTCACTGCTTCTGAATTTTCTTTAAAATAAGGATCCAGCAACTCTGTATTTGTCTCTGTGTGAAGTGAAAGACAGAGAATGCAATGAAACAGCTTGTTTATATAGGCAAGGGAAATTTCTTTAAAACAATATTACTTGGGGTAACAGCTTTTAAAACATTAGGTTAAGCATTGGGAAGAACACTGCCCTTTAATGGCTTACAGAGCTATTCTTAAAACACTGGCACAGCAGGGGGAGAATGGGACTTAGAAGCTGTGAAACATTTTGTTGTTTCACAGCCTAAAGGTAACTCAAGAGAACCTTAAAGAGAACTGATTTTTAAAAATGTGAGTGCTGTAATGAGCTTTGCTTATAGGGAGGGGGAGGGGGGAGAAGAGAATATGGGTGAAAAAGAATGTACTTAATCTTTAACCAGTGGAGAGTGCCTAGGGGGAGAAAAGTGGGATTTGTTGAAAGTCAGAAGGGGCATGTGGTGGAACCCAAAGGCAGATCTAGGGGAGCATGAGTGCAGAGCTTCTGTGGTACCACAGTAGGCGCCGGCAACTATGACATGCAGCAGAAGGCAAAAGGACGCCAGATTTTGGCATTGTTCATGGTACCACTGAAATTTGAGGCGCCCAGGTCCATCACTGTGGAACCAAGCAAATGAAGGTACATTTCATTAGCTCATGTCCATTCATACAAGTGCATTTCTAGGGACTACATACAAATTTATGGCTTCTATGGAATCAGGACAACATCTTGTGAAGTTCTTATCTGGACACAGTTGTCTACAGCATACAATCCACATTACATTTTGTCTGGGAGAACACACCTGACCTTGAGTACGCTGTAGATTTTAGCTATAGAAGTGCAATAACATATCCATTTTTCTTTCCCCAACGCCATTTTTGTACTTAAAAAAATGGTTGGTTTTTAACTTCCAGGATTGAGCATTTATTTGTGACACCACTCAAACAGTGGTGCATTTGTCACATCCCTTTTTACAAAACAAACAAATGGCAAACACCACCAAAGCCATCACATCCCATTTCAGTTCTGCTCTCATGAACTTTTCCTTTTGCATGTGGGTGGGTGTTAGTTTGTAATTTTGAAACACTCTCCAGCGTGGCAATTCAGAACTCTAGGAACATATAAGACTTTGTCAACTTCAGTTCCTTGTTTGTAATAGAGTATGGAATTGACAAAATTCTGCTGCGAGAATCTTCCCTTTCCCCATCTGTGCACTGCCATCCAGGGACTAAGAAAGCCCTATTCAATTGGTACTAACGTGAGAGGGCCACAAAAATACAAAAGAACCATGGGACTGTGTACCGCACTCCTGTTTTTGCATGGCTTCTTCTGGCTCCCCACATGTTCTCAGCAAATATTTGGAGTGAGGGGGCTTGTTGTACTAAGTAGGCTCTCTGTTTGATTTAAAATGCTGATTGTGCAGGGTTCTAGGTCACAAGATGAACTTACATAAGCTACCTGTTGCATGTATTTGAATCAGAAGCTGGAAAGAAGACACATGGAAGCCCCAAAGAGCCATGCAATGAAGGCTAAAGGAGCAGCCTCATAACACTAATGTTGCCCCTTCACACAAGTAATTAATAGGGATGGTGCAGAAATTCATTTTTTATTTGTATTTTAATTAGAAACTATACATGAACCAAAACACAACTATCCTTTGAAATCTGCACTTCTCTTAATTTTGTGGCGCAGTTTCTCAACCAACCAACATATACCAACATGCATGTATTTGGGAAAAGTGGACATAAAATGCATATATTAGTGGAAATGACACACACAAATGCATTATATAAGGAGAAACTGGTTGGGGAAAAATGTGTATATTAAGGAAAATGTGATTAATAATTGCAAAGATTATTAATTGCAAAAGAATGGAAGTCTCAAAAGGTACCAACCAAGGAGGAATGGCAAATCAAAGTAATGAATTATTGCAATTTGGCCAAGAGATATGAGGAAGTAAAGGGAATAAAGAAAGAAGATAGTGCGAACAATTGGAAATCATTCATGGAGTATATCAAGTGCCAGGCGGAAAAACCAAATCTATTACAGGATTGTTAAACGCTCAAAGGAAAATATGGCAGAGAGAGAGAAAAAAGAGGAGAGAAAGGAACAAGGCATAAAAGGAAAGAAATAGGAAAATAGCATTGGAAGAATGTACAAAAAGTGGTAGAAGCTCAGTAAAATAAAGGGTATGTTGTAGGAAAAGAAACCAAAAGGTGCAGATACAAACAAGAAGGAAAATTGACACGACAGTTTAGTGCAGGTTGAGAAGAAGGGGAAGGGATGGGGGGACGGGGGGAAACCAATTGATGTATTTTAAATGTTGATTAATTGAATGGATATATATGTGTATTTCGTTGTTTTTTGCTTTTTGCTTTTTTCTGTTTGTTTTTTGTTTTTGTTTTTGTTTTTGTTGTTTTTTTTGTTTTTTGCCTTATTTTTTGTATATTTGTAGTTTTTGTGTAATGATTTGTAATAACCAATAAAGTTTCTTTTTAATATCAAAAAAATGAAAATGTGCACTGAAATGCTGACAAATGTTCATTATGCTTTTTTGAAAAGTTACAATCACAAATTTCCAGGCAGATAGCTAAATTTACTATCATAAAAAGAGCGGCTGAGAGAAATCTAAAGTAACAGAGTTGTCTACTCCCTAGTTAGGAATAAACAAGCCTGAACTTGGAAAGAGTTCACAGAAGACAGAAAAATACAGGGGGAAATAGTTAAAGGTTAAACATTTGTAGCAGGGGTAAGGAACTTTTTTTTTTTTAGCCTGTGGACTATATATTCTTTTGTGAGCAACTCTCCAGGGGCAACATGGCCGGGGGGGGGGGGGAGTGAGCAAAGAAACAGATGCCATTCCTGCCTTTGTGCATCAGGCTATGTTCCAGGCACCCAAGAGCAATATATTTCTAGGCTATCTGGAAGTATTATCACAGTTCAATGACATATTCCAGCTACACAAACACACTCTGTAAGGGCATGGAGCAGGGCTTGTGAGGAGTTTGGCTTTGACCCATAGCCCTGAGGGGCCACATTTGACCTCCAGGTTGAGGTTCCCCACACCTGCCCCATAGGATTGAGCTGTTCTACCTCAATTCAATGAGTTGTTCTTAAATAAATGCTGAGTTGTGAATTGCTTCTTCTCATTTCAACCTTTAGTAGCGAATTCTATATTGCAGCACACACAAAAGCACCTTCCTTTAGGACATGCTTTATTACCATTCTTAAGATTTAGCAATAGAAATCTTTCCAGAAATACTTCCTTTTGCCTGTGGCATGGATTTGATTTTGCAGATCGTTTGTGCCTCTCAGATTTTAGTTAATGCCTCTTCAATTTGTTATTAGATTGTGTTAAACTTTAGAATCCCTCTAGTTACCCAGCTTGAGAGATTTAAAGGTTGTGAGCTTCCAGAATAGGTTTGTAGTCATTGTACTTTTCTTTTCTTTTCTTTTAAAAAAAGAAGATTAAAGAAAATTACAATACAATCTCTGAGGGTCTTCTTGGCATTTTCAATAGCCCTTTTCGGTTGTTTCATATGGTTATGTAAAATGTTACAGAAACCTGTTCAGCTACATTTGGTGGGGGAAAATATATTCTATTTAACAAGAGATCTTTATATATTGCCTCTTGAGAATTATGTTCTTTCTTCACATCCCTGTCAACGATTTAAGCGGCACGTCCCATCTGTTTAATTTTTTCACTTCATTATAACTAGAGTTTAGAGAAAATTAAAAGCAATGTTTATGGAAGGTCCAAGGTTGTAGAGATGCATTCATTTTCCAATTTGGGTTTTTCTCAATTTCTCATTTTTAATTTCATTTTGCCCTATTTCCAGTTTACAGTTGAACTTTTTGAAAAGTCTGCACAAAAATGTGTACCAGTTATCATGTGTGTCTCTCCTAATAATTTCTTTTTCTAATATACACATACTGTACTGGATTTGAAGCCATTTCCTCCCCCCCCCCACTGTGTTGCACTTTTCTTGCAAACTTTTTCCTGCAAACAATTAAAGCAGTGGAGATGTCAAAGGATAGCTGTGCTTACTGAGTCAGGAAATGTGAATTAGGTAGGTTTACATTAAAATGAGAAACTAACTAATTTTTTGCCATTCCTAGTTTTAGGCAATAGAAATGCTGAAACAATATAACAAAACACTTGGGGAGCAATCCTATGCTCCAGAAACTGGAGCCAATGTAAATTAAGCTGGCCTAAAATTCCACCAGTTTGAAACCCTCTTCACCGGTGGAGCTGCTGCTGCTGCTGCTCTGCCTAATCCTGCCTGGCAGAAGGGAAGCAAGCATTTAAAATGATGTTCTGTGGTGGGTTGCCAGGTCACATGACCAAGCTGAACATTCCTTTTGGGGAAATTATACAGGCCTTGGTTCTGCCAGCTCAGCTGAGAATCAGATGACCTAGCCAGAAATTGGCTGCATCCATAGCTTCTCATCCTGGGAGATCTTGCCATAGGATTGCATGCTTAGTATAATATAGTGTCATATGACATAGCCCATTCACAGAGCACATACTTTACATCCATACGTTTCTTCATTTAATTCCTGGCATCACAAGAAAAGGCTGAAAGAGACCTCTGTCTGAAACCTTAGAGAGCTGCTTCCAATCAGCGTAAACAATATTGAGCTACATGGATCAATGATCTGAGCTGGTATATGGGGCAACTTCCTATATTCTCAAATCCCTTCTGCTTTTGTAAAATAAATGACTACCTGACACCCTATAATCAGATTCCTGAGGCTCCCAGGTTTGATCCTTGGAGATTGCTCAGAAACAGAATTAGTGGATAAAAAACAACCCCAGAAACAGAATTAGTGAATAAGAATCTATTTCTAGAACTTCATTATAATTAAGCTCAGTCAAACGGTAACCCATTCTATAATATTAGACTGCAAATGAGACTAAACAACTAATTAAGCTAGTTATGTTTGTGCTTTTGGAAGGGGGGGTATTGGTTTGGGTTTTGTATTGTTTTATTGTGTATTTTCACATTTTTTTTATTTTTATGTTGTGAACTGTCTTGTGGTCTCCAGATGAAGGGTGGTAAACAAATTAATAAATAATATAAATAATAAATATAATAATAATATAAATAATAAATAATAAATAATATTATTTTCTGTGTGTAAGCAGGAATACCCACCTACAAAACAGAAGAAACTATTCTGTAAATATTAGAATAAATGTAGAACTGTATCTGTTTTGATTTTATTCTAATGAGGTATGTAATAGAAAATCTAACAGTGCTTAAAGTAACAGGTTTTTGTGAGCTAAGCTTGACTGCTGGTGAAAAAATGTGGGCAAACATATTAGGTTAGAAATATGACATACATTTAAAATTTCTCAAAGTAACTCGGTTAGAATTTAGGAAAAAAGTAAAGGAAAATACCTTGAGGGTAGCAAATTACTAGTCTGAAACCTCATTCTCTTGAAACAATTATTTCAGGAAGCGAATTGAACAATAACTCCATTGGTGGACAAACGTGGCTTTTCAGTATTAGTGGAAGAATACGAAACAAGCCATGTCTAATGCAAATTACAGATATACTTTAGGAGACCTACTCTGTACAGTGGTACCTTGGGTTACAGACACTTCAGGTTACACACCCTTCAGGTTACAGACTCCGCTAACCCAGAAATAGTACCTCGGGTTAAGAACTTTGCTTCAGGATGAGAACAGAAATCGTGTGGTGGTGGCGTGGCGGCAGCAGGAGGCCCCATTAGCTAAAGTGGTACCTCAGGTTAAGAACAGTTTCAGGTTAAGAACAGACCTCCGGAATGAATTAAGTTCTGAACCCGAGGTACCACTGTACTGGCAAATTTGCTGTAGTGGTGAAATGCAAAGAAGTGATACTGTTGCTAAAGCATAGGTGAAAAATAGGGTGGGAACTTCTGCTTCCATTTCCTCCATCATAATGTTATGTGTCCATTCATCTATTTCCTCCTTTTCAAATCCCTCCTGAAAATTCATTTCTACAAGATGATTCCTGCTGCAGCCATAGACCCATATATCAAGCATTTGCTGTTACCGGTTTCTCTTTCTCTTCCCGCTCACATGATCGAACCCTGACACTATCATAACCAGGCTGTTCTTCTTCTTTAACTGTTGTCCCATCCATTGTGGTAGAATGCAAGGTCTCTGGGCAGGCATGGTGCTCATTTTGAGTTTTGTACATTGCCTAGGATACTGTTGTGGTTAAATATTGATTTACCACAACTATTCACAATAGCAGTAACAGACTGATATTATTATTTCCAACGGGTATTATAAGCCTCTGCTTTTGAAGATTATCACTTTCATTTAGAGTTTATCCTCTTTGGTTTTTTTTAAAAAAAATGAAAGAAGGAAAAGCACTTCAGTTCACTTATGCAAGTATGCTTTGACTGTTAATAATTTGCCTGAGGCATCTCTGAGCATTATAAAGGGGATCCAAATCAAATACATGGGTTAATTTGACAATTTCCAGAGATAAGTGTATCTTATGTGCAATATAGGTCAATGTTACAATCTGCTAATCACTTCTGCTGCTTAGCCACCATTCATTTCCACTGAGCTTCTGACTGGGACCTCCCTCTGCTACTCCTACTGGGAATGATGGAGATTATGCCACAACATCACTTATTGCAACCCAATTACATATGATGTAGAATAAGAAGCGAAATACTTAAAAGTATTTTACTCCAAACAAGCAGGAAACCTGAAATGAATTATGAGTCCTCTCTGCAAGCCCCTTTTTCTATGGGTTAATTCGATGACTGGAAAATAAATCATACTCTCTTACAGGGATAATGAGAAAAACAAACTTGCTGTTGTTTCTTATCAAGTTGGGACTAGGATAGATAAGGATCCGTCTCACCCAATATATCCCTGCCCAGGAACTGCACTCCTCAGATGGAACTCTGTTGAGTGAACCGTGTGCCCCAGAGGTGCACTTGGCCTATACTAGAAACTGGACTTTTAGTGTTGCAGCTCCAGTTCTCTAGAATCAGTTACCATCTGAAATCGGTCAGGCACGTAGCATCATGATGTTTAGGTGTCTACTGAAGACGTGTTTTTTTTCTCCTTTAAAATGGATTTCCTGAGATACAACCCAGTCATTTATGGAATATCAATTTTATAACTAAAGCGATTTATGTTTTGTAGATAGAGTTTTATTGTTTTGGGAATTTGCTTAATTGATTTTATAGCTCATGATTTTGTGTTTAACTCTGTTTTTATCTTCAATAGTTTGACGGGTGAAGCTGATACATCTTGTGGCTGTAAAGCAGTCTTCTGCAGCTTCACAGCCACAAGATGTAGCAGCTGAAGCCAACTTCAGAAGATGATTAGACAAATTCATGGAAGATGTCTCTCAATGGCTACTAGCCAAGATGATTGTGTTCTACTGCCACTGTTGTAGGCACCATGCCTACGAATATTTGTTCTTGGACAAGACAAGTGGGGAGAGTTGGGCAACTGTTTGCTTTATCCTCAATACCACAAATTGTAAATCATAGCCACATATTGAGATTGCTCTTCACAATTGGTGCCCCCCCCCCGGATATGTGGCAGCTTCAGGAGAGGGTGATTTGCACTGGGATCATGGCATGGAGGGTGGGGTTGGGTGTGGAGAGTTGACACAATCTTCTCCTCTTCCTTATCTCAATCCAAATGCAGCTGAGGGGGCAGAGAGCTGCTTTTTAAAAAATGCAAATATAAATTTAATGTAATGTGTAGTTTAGGCGTCAAGAAAAAAAGATGTCAACCAGAGCCATACATATAGAACAGAAGGTGAAAAGGAATGTCAGCAGCAGAACTTTTTCCCTGAAGGTTTCTGATAGAGCTCATAGTCACCCACCTTATCAGCATTTTGGTTTTCAGTTTAACAGAGTGGCTTTGGGAATACTGCAGTATGAGTTCTGCCTCCATAGTTGCAACATGTTCTTAATAGGTGCCAGTTTGAACACAGCAGCAAGTGGGTGAATTAGTGAGTCGAAAAGTTGTGGAGGTCAGGTACTTGCAAGTTTTATTTATTTATTTATTTATTTATTTATTTATTTATTTATTTATTTTTACGGTCGAGGGCCAGCTCTTAGAAGTAAAATAAAAATATAAATAAATAAAGCAGATCCCTTTGAAAAACCAGTTTCCGGGAGCATAACGTATAAAAGTCGCTTTGAATAAGATTTAAAAGAAATTTATTAATTATTAACAATGCTAAAAGTTTAACCCTTAAAATAGTGGCTGCAGAAAGCTGAGCCTAGCTCGCTCGGGGTGCCATTGAGGAAAAAAATCAGACGTGCTGGGAAGAAAGTCTGTGTCTGCATATTTGGGCACAAAATCTGGCGACCGCCCTGGTTATTTTCAGGTCTTTGCCTAGCAAGAGCAGGTTGTATAATTGCTTTTCCGGGAGGCTTGCTAAGCTCACCAGTATGGGATCCAGGATCTCCCTTCGAGCTTCTTCATATAGGGGACATCTGAAGAACAAATGCTCAGGGCTTCCTGTTTCCCCCAATGGGCATACGCAGAGTCTTTGGGCGTATGGGATTTTTTTGTAAAGCCCCTCCAGCACAGGCGTGGGCAATGCTGCCTGGCAAGTGTAAAAGCCCTTCTTGTGTTTTTTGACAGGAGAAAGGAGAGGTAAGGTGCTGGGGCGGCTATGTATCTCTTGATTTCTCCAGTTCTGTATTCAGGGCATCTTGCAAGTTATGTAGACAGTCAGAAAAGGTGACCATCTTTTTGTTGCCCAAGCAGATTCCCTTGCATGATCAAGAAGCATGTATTGAAAACACATACACCACTTGGATGGATGAGATTGTGATAGAATCTGGGTTGTGGGTATGTGCACGTTTATGTGTACAGAGGATAAAACAATTTCATCTTTTTCCTTGCCTAGCCACAATAGTGTCTCATCCAAGGCAGGATTTAGGTTTGATGAGGCCCTAAGCTACTGAAGGTAATGAGGCCCTTTATATGTCCAACTGTCCTTTGTCAACAACAAATTGTTGCTGTTTTTGTTGTTAAATATATACTATATGGTAATTTATGGACGTAATAGGTATCTAAAGCAAATTGCACATAACAAAATATGTATTTTATCAAAGTAATTGTTGAACTGAAATAGAATTAAGAAGAAGTATATTAATAGTGATTTTTTTGGGGGGGGGGCAAGAGAGTGGGGCCCTAAGCTATAGCTTGTTTAGAATCATAGAATCGTAGAGTTGGAAGAGACCACAGGGGCCATCCAGTCCAAGCCCCTGCCGAGCAGGAAACACCATCAAAGCATTCTTGTCATATACCTGTCAAGCCTCTGCTTAAAGACCTCCAAAGAAGGAGACTCCACCACACTCCTTGGCAGCAAATTCCACTGCCGAACAGCTCTTACTGTCAGGAAGTTCTTCCTAATGTTTAGGTGGAATCTTCTTTCTTGTAGTTTGAATCCATTGCTCTGTGTCCGCTTCTCTGGAGCAGCAGAAAACAACCTTTCTCCCTCCTCTATATGACATCATTTTATATATTTGAACATGGCTATCATATCACCCCTTAACCTTCTCTTCTCCAGGCTAAACATACCCAGCTCCCTAAGCCGTTCCTCATAAGGCATCACTTCCAGGCCTTTGACCATTTTGGTTGCCCTCTTCTGGACACGTTCCGGCTTGTCAGTATCCTTCTTGAACTGTGGTGCCCAGAACTGGACACAGTACTCCAGGTGAGGTCTGACCAGAGCAGAATACGGTGGTACTATTACTTCCCTTGATCTATTTAGCTTATACGTAAATTCTGGTCTCATCTATCAGCTGAGGGAACTGTCTCCAGTTAGCCAATAAGAACTTGGGAGCTCAGTCCATGCACAAAAAGAGGTGCTTCCACATTGCTGCTTGGGCGGAAGAGACAGTTTGTCTTCTCTGTTGTCCCTTGTCCTCCCACACTGAAGAAAAAATAAATCATTCACATGAAAATAATGGATGAGTTAGACGATTCATTACAAACACCACATTTCCTCGGTTTCACTGACAAGTCCCATCTTGTGATTATGTTGTGTGGAGGTAAAAATGTCTGTGGAATTAATGGCAAATCTGTCAAGGCCTTTATCCAGTGCCCTGTTTGAAATGATTAAACTCATTGAGTGTTTGCTTAATCTATTTTCCCCTTTTTCACATATAGCATGCTTGGCGCCTGGGGCAAGCCCATCTAATAATTTTCAATTGAATAAAACCATAACTCATGACCCAATAAATTATTAAGGAGCCCTGTGTTGCATCTGATTCATCATTCATCTTACCACAATGCCAGAAAGCCTACAGAATTCTCTAACAGTTCTTGCAATGAAAAATAGTTCTATTAAAATTTATGAATACGGCGTGGTATATATTAAAACATACTCTGCTACGGAATTATTTGTCAAATGGTTAACCCCCCCCCCCAACCAACCAACATCTTGTATTAATAATTGTGTTGGTAAAGAAAACTCACCTCATTAGCGCTTTTATTCCCAGCTCTGGAAATGCTTTTGAGATTACAGGGATTGTAAAATGACAGTTCTCCTACAGTATCCATGTTGTATACTAACAATTATCTCAGTGTGTGTGTGTTTGACAAAGGATGAGCTTGTAGCTTTTAGCTGTTCTTAATGAAAGCATTTCTTAGTTGTTACTTCTTTAAATGGATTCCCACCCACCCCCCAGTTGCCACTGGATAATTTATATAATCTTAACTACACAGTAGTGGCTGGTGTCCATTGGGACTGACAGGACACAAGACAGGGAAGCTGAAAGTTGGTGAGACCAGAATCAATGAATTGGGGGAGCAAACTAATTTTAGTTTTAATCTCCTCTTCCTCCCTGATAGTTAGGAGGAGTGAGCTAACTGCCAGCGCCACCCCCTGGGCAGATTGTAAAGAGGAAGGCAGCAAGGTGGAAGCTGGTTGAGATTAAACAATTTCAATTCTCCACATTGCCACATGTTTTCTATTATTATTATTATTATTATTATTATTATTATTATTATTTCCTCATGTAAATTCTTCAATGATTTTTTCCTAATGTACACATCTTTGTAAATAATTTGGCTTATATAATGCATTTCTGTATGTTATTTTCAGTAATATATTATTTTCCTGCATATTTTACCCTAGTACATGCATTTTTTGTACAAATGACTTGGCTGGAGAATTGCATTGCAAAATTCAGAGAAGTGCAAATTTTGAAGGATGGGTGTGTTTCGGTTCACATACTGTTTTGAAAAGTGCAAATGAGATAGGTTTGCCTCCAAATATAAATTGAATGGAATTTCTCCCCCATCCCTGTGCTGGACATGAAATGTTTTCTTTTTCTTTTACCATTTGAATAATAATGGTGACATTTAGGGATGCATTTTTAGTGCCTTTGATTACTTGTAATAACTGTATTATCATTAAAATTGTATTAATATTAAAATTGCCAGCGTGTTTGGAAAGCATTTTGAGCATTTTTTCTCATGAAGTGGAATTGTAATGATGTGTGAGGTAATCCTATCAGACATCAAACCATTGTTTACCAAGCGGTTTAAAGGTTGGATAGGGACGCAGGTGGCGCTGTGGGTTAAACCACAGAGCCTAGGGCTTGCCGATCGGAAGGTTGGCAGTTCGAATCCCTG
Source organism: Zootoca vivipara (assembly GCF_963506605.1). NCBI lineage: Eukaryota > Metazoa > Chordata > Lepidosauria > Squamata > Lacertidae > Zootoca > Zootoca vivipara. The sequence goes on along the minus strand of NC_083283.1, from coordinate 51,445,227 downwards.
CGAAGGGGTCCCAGCTCCTGCCCACCTAGCAGTTCAAAAGCACGAAGTGCAAGTAGATAAATAGGTACCGCTCTGGCGGGAAGGTAAATGGTGTTTCCGTGTGCTGCTGTGGTTCGCCAGAAGCAGCTTATGTGGTCATGCTGGCCACATGACCTGGAAGCTGTACTCTGGCTCCCTCAGCCAGTAAAGCGAGATGAGCACCACAACCCCAGAGTCGTCCGTGACTGGACCTAATGGTCAGGGGTCCCTTTACCTTTCAGCAAAGAAAGACTTATTTCTGAATCTGAAGAAACAACATCTTTCAGAGAGTAAAAACTAGAGTGCACACCAAAATAGACTATATGGTATTTATTTAGTAAAGGAGAGAGAGGGAGAGGGAGAGGGGGAGAGAGAGAACAAGCGAGTAACTTCTGTTCAGTTTGAAATTTCATTGGATTGCTTTAATTTACACAGTGTTAAAAGACTCCCCACTGCTGCTTCCTGTCTATCTTTTGGGACAAAGCTTCCCATCTTTATGTGAACAAACAGTATCCACAGCAGCACAATCAGCAGGAGGCCTTTAAAATGCCAAAGTTATATAGTTTGGTACATTTAAGCCAGATGCTTTTTCACAGGGCATGTAAGCAGACTACAAATAACAGAATAAATAATTACATGTTCATGGCTCTGTGTTACCTGTACTCAATTACCTGCTATTGAGACAGTTCCCCACCTGCAGTCACAGCACAGCAGGAGGAACAAGTTGTTGTGGAAGCCAAGAAAAGAGCTTCAAGAAAGTAGCATGCAATTACTGCTTCTCCTCTGCTTGGCTGTACACAAGTGACCATTTACCAAGTCGTAACTTACCATACAGAGCAGAAGTATATAATCATACTCTAAAGTAGTTAACTGCATTGTCTTGCCAAGCTTGGAGGGGAGGAGATATCTACCCACACTTCTACACCTGATCAGAAATCTAGGGAATCAAGGGAGTTATTACAATTATCCATAACATTTGGCAAAACAGTCTAGCTAACCAGCTTATCAAATGGTAACATACATACCATGATAAATTAGCACTCCTCATCTGTATTCATCCACTGCCTACATGCACCTGAAAATTCACTCTAAGGTTTAGAAAAATGAAAATATGATGTCCTATATATTTAATGGTGAGTTAAAAAAAACCTTCCTATCTCTTGCCTGCTCTGCCCCCCCCCCATCTACAAAATCTGGAACCATTCCTCTTTTTGCCTTGACTACTTAGCACTTTTCTCACTGGCACACTTTTATTCTGCCTTGGTCACCTTGCTTTTAATCAAACCTGGGCCTGCTGCTTTTATCAAACCAGGCCTCTACCAGGGCTCCCCCCTGCAGCTCAAGCACAAATATTGAAGTTCATCCAAGGAACCTGCTAGCTTTGCCAAACTCTTATTTCTTTTTAGCAAGCATACATGAAACCATCAAAGGTGCCTTCACAAGGAGGACTGTTTTGTTTCAAAGGCAGTGTTTAAAAGCTTGCCATTACAACCTGATGTAGCATCCAGTACAGGATAACTCATGTTTGAGTCAAAGGATATTACTTAAAATATTATCATTAAATTCAAATGCTTTGGTGAAAAAAAATGAAGTTCTAGAGAGATGCAGCAAAGGTTACAAGGCTTTCTATTATTTTTGGACTATGGAAGAGTGAAGGAAACGAGTATCTATTGATTATATATATATATATATATATATATATATATATATATATATATATATATTCTGCCACCTTCTTTTAGGGACACCTTAGTATGAACAAGGCCCAACATAACATTTGCATCAGCAGGAGGAGAAGTGACATTATTTCACAAGGTATTTTCTATGCTAGTGAAGGTTGGAAATATAGACACCAGGCAACAGTGAGTTGGAATAACAAGGGCCATTTTTTAAATTAACATTAAACACATTTGCATGGAGTGAACATTTATAAGAATCTTATTTTCTTAAAAGAATACTATGCTTGATATTTTGTGAGCTGAACACTCCTCTGTCCACCTTCTTAGAAACCTTCCCAAAATCCAGCTCATCATTCTTTGTGCTTTCAACCTCCTTCCTGGACTCCTTTTCAGATTTCACTGACATTCCCCCAATCCTGCTAACAATCTACTTCCTTGGTGTAGGTAAAACAACAACAACAACAAACAGCAGTAAGGAAGCCAGTATGAATATGGAGGGGACAAGATCTACTCAACTCCAAATGGTGGCCGGCTAATCCTGCACTGATATCTCAGGAAGAGTGGGGTTGGTGCCAAGAGCAGATGGGATGTTTGGCACCTCTCCACTCCCAACATGACCTGCATGCATCGACACACTGTATTTCCCACTCCCTCCTTTCTGGAAACAAGTGCCTACCTGCAAACAGATTCCCACTCAGATCTCTCCATGGCTGGGCAGAGGAATATTGAACAAGTGGTAGACCAAACAGAAGTGTATATATTAGTAGAAAACAGTGTACAAACGAGTACAAAATTCTGAGAAACCCTTCTGCCAGTCCAAGACACCCATTGGAATTGGCTGTTGTGCTGCATTTAGAATAGGGCTCCCATAATGGTTTTTTTGCACCTGTGGGCAGCCAGAACTGGATCTCACCCTTTCCGATATATTTCCTCTGCCTTTGAGAACACATTTCTATAGTTGTGTTCCTACAATATCGTAGCATTTAGAATAGGGCTCCCATAATGGTTTTTTTGCACCTGTGGGCAGCCAGAACTGGATCTCACCCTTTCCGATATATTTCCTCTGCCTTTGAGAACACATTTCTATAGTTGTGTTCCTACAATATCGTAGCATGTGAATGTTCAGTTTTGATTGAAACTAGACTGTGTTCCCTTTTCTTTTTCTTATCCCAGGTGATAATTCTGATCCTTGAAGCATTCTCAACAAAACCTCGAAATACGGCACAGTACTTTTACATGAAATTTGTAGAACTGAAATTAGTCTGGTAGCCCAAGGTGTGCAATATTCCACATGATTAAAATGTCATCAAATTAATAGTAATTATGTATGAGTCACTATGCAAACTTCATTTTGCAAGGGTTCTGTAAAATAGTGAATGGATTAAATTGGCAATTAATACGTTAGCTGTTAACTACCAATATTTTCTTAGAAGGAGTATGATAGAAAAATTTGGGGGGACAGAGAAGGAGAACAAAATTGTCAACCTTTTCCAAAATGATCTGGGCATTTTCATAAATATTGCAGTTCAAAGCAAGATAAAATAAATCCATTGACTGTGTTCTGAAATGCCGCACAGAGCAATATTTTGACTATATTTCCTTTGGAATCACATAAAGTCGGGAAATGTCTCTAATTTTGCATGTCAACGCAGCTGGCTTCCCACCCACACTTCATTACTTGTGCTGTATAATGCCATTTTTTGTGATTTTTGTGTAAAGTAATCACTATGATCTGATAGAAACAGAAAGTGACGGTTTCCCCTCTCTTCTAATTATATGTTGGTCTTTAAAATCAGACAGTGATGCTTTGCAGAAAAGGCACAGTTCAATACTTTTTATATGGGAAAGCTATCTACAATAAACCACACATTCACGCTTACAGATATGTGTACTGCATAGCTAATATTCATTTATCTACCTAAGTTCTTTTTTAAAACCAAGAGAGATGATCGTTTTCAAACTACATTAGTCTCATTTATCTCCATGATGTCTTTAATGTTATAAGATGTTGCAGCAACATTACTGTCTCCTGCAGGCCTGTACCAGCCTTTAGCTACTCAGGCACATTATTAGATTGTCAACATAATTCAGACATCTCATATAAAAACGAGCCAACCCACTGGCTCCAGCGCTCCGTAAATGTATTTGCCTGATGTAATAGCTTTACATTTATTGAATCTTCTTCTTTATCATTTGTATACAAAGAGCTTACGGAATCATATCCACCAGTGCTACTATATTTTCCGTCAATCACTTAGCCTCACTACTCATGGTTACTGCAATAAATTTTGATTTGTCATGTGTTAACTGCAGAAAAATAAAATAAGGAGTAGAACTCTGCATTGATTACAAAATGTCAGTGGCTCTGTTGCTCAAGACCATAACTACGAGAGTAATGATTTTGAGCCTTAGTTGAGGCAAATTAGTCTCACACTTTGATACAGAACTTCATGAAACACCTGTGGAGACTTGGATGGGAGCTCCAGAATCCAGTCAGAATCTAGGCAATACTTTTGAAATAAGCTACATTTAAGGTAAAACATCCAAATCTAGAATAAATAGACAGTTCTGATAAATATAAATGTTTATTGCAAGTTTACTCAGAAGCTACATTGCATTCAATTTAGTTTACTTCCAGGCAAGAATGCATATGATTAAATCAGTGAATATTATGCATTACAGAGAAACAGTAGTAAGTGTTGGTAGGAAGACAAGCATGCACTTTTAAACGCCTGTCTTTTGGCAATAATCCCATAATAATAGGTGTTTATTTTTCAACTGAAGCTATCTGCTTCCTGCAGTCTTATACCCTGATTTTCACCTATTATAAGAGAGAGAAAATCACTGCCAACAACTCCTATGGTAGCAGGAGTCTCAGGTCCCTGTAATTGCAATTACTCACAAATATAGGGGACATTGTAGGTACCCTAATAGCATAAATTATGCATCTTGTAGAACAGATTCAGGGCATTTGGACCTTCATTAGCCTCAGCAAGCATAGCCGATGATGAGGGATCATATAAGTTGCAGTTCAGAAACATCTGGGTAGCAAAAAGTTCCTGCTATAGAACAATTATATTGCTGTTTTCTTCCTTCCGTCCTTGCAAAGGATGGATAATCATGTGCAAAGAAAGGATCTCTGGTAGCTGTACTCTAAAATCTATTGTGACATATAGAAGATTGCTTTTCCCTGCCCCTTTCCTTTAATATCATGACCACATGGCACAGGAAGAATTCGGGGACAATTTCAGTGGGTTTGATTTTATAACTAGTAGTGGGACATAGATACAAACTCTGATGAAAAGCTATTAAATGCTTACAATATGTGTGGTATCCAAGTAAGAGCAGATATACATTTAAAGCGCACTCGACACGAATTCAAAGCACAAGACTACCCCAGAGAATCTTGGGAGCTGTAGCACCCTTAAAATACTACGTTTCACAGGATGCTTTATGAGATGTCATATGCTTTAAATGTGCAATGGCTGTGCTTCAAATGCATGCTGTAGATCTGCCCTCCATCATACTCAGTCAATGGGCCTACCCTGAATATGGCTCAGCCAGTTACTGCCTGTTGACAATTTAACAATCTGCAGATATGCCCTTTGTTGTACCGGTATCTTCTTCTTTTTTTAGTGGGTGGAAGGAGTTTCGATTAGGAGAAAGGAAAGAAACATATTTAGTGTACTTTCCAGCATGATTACAAAATTTCTGCAGCAACTGTTTTAGGAGGCGGGGAAAGAGAGGTGACATTGACAAGGAACTACATGAGTCAAGGGAGTAATTTTTCTAGGATGAACTATTAATTATCTTAATATTTTGTGTGAACACTGCAGATCAAAACAACCTGAAGTAATGTCAAACAACATTAGACTGTTAACTTCATTATAAGCAATGAAGCAAATTTTTATCTCCTTTGCTTGACAAAGGAGTTGCTGTGCCGTGGTTGGATGGGAGATGGGAGGTTTTGCACATAACCACGAAGTATATTTAGCTGGTGCTTCCCAGAGTAAGAAATTAACTATCTAACTAACTAAAATAAGAAAGGTTTCTTTTACTGCGTTTGGAGCAAGAGAAATAACAAGCAAGTGGGAGAGCCTTTGCGTGGAGAAGACTAAGAAATTGGGTGGCAAAAGGCACAGCACTCAAAAGGAAAGCAGTGGGGATAACATGATAAATGATTTAAGGAGGGAGCTGCATCCCAAGATAGGAAAAGAAGTAATAAGGGGAACATCTAGCTACTTTAAATGAATTCAAATCTCCAGGGCCTGATGAACTGCACCCAAGGGTACTAAAGGAGCTTGCAGATGTAATCTCAGAACCTGGTATTCTTTATAGCTTCTAACTGGTCTTCCGTGTCTTAAGTATCTGAAACTCATAAAAAGATGACACAATTTAAACGGGCTTCCATGTTAAATTTGTTACCCCCCCCCCATTTTTCTTTGTTTGAACGACACATGAGATTGAAAGACTGTATCTATTTTGAATATTTTGTATGATCAATCCACTTTTATAAATACACCTTCTGAATCTGCATTGAAAGTTCCTCCCCCCCCCCATGTCATTGTTACTATTAAAATGAGAATTCCAGTTTGCAGACAGAACGGTCTTCCTTTTCACGGAGCAAATGAAAAATATCTATTCATTATATGTGATCCTATTTTACCAGCAAGGCTCTGATGCCAGTAATGAAAGGCGGTTATTGTTTTGCTGAGAGATTATGAAGGAATAACACTCATCACAAAAGTGGACATCAGTAGGAGGAGAAATATGATCTTCTGATAATGCAAACTTATTAGATGGCCTCTGATAGTCCCATGTGAAACTCTACAATATATTGCCTTGCTGTGGTGGCAGTGACTTTTAAAAATACCATTTATAAGTAAAAGCTTGACCTTCAGATTTGTGTGAAATTAATCAAACTTCATCAAAGGACAGACCAGCTCTTACAAAGGCCAAGTGTTGTTAAAATGTTGCCAGAGCCTCTCCCACCATAATGTTGAGAACTCTGGGGAGCAGATTATAGTATAACGGAGTTGAGCCACGATATGAGGTTCTATAAATAGAATGGATTCAAATGGCATAAATCCAGGCATGACGTGCTCATCAATGTCAGAAGCTTTAGGAGATCAGTTGTAAGGTAAGGAGCTGTCTTCTATCGAGTCAGTTTAATGATCTTTCTAGTCCAGTGTGATCGATCTTGACAAGGCAGAGAACCACCAATTTAAGGCAGTGTGCTGACAACCTTTAAAAAAGGGCAATTTAAGTAACTCCCTTTTGTAGTGCTGTCTAATTAATCACTCCAGACTAATAATAATAATAATAATAATAATAATAATAATAATAATAATAATATATTACCTATGCAAATATCCACATTGGTAAAAATGCTGATTTGTGTCTTTTTTTAAACCAAAGCAAGAAAAAGAACTTAAAGAGCATGTGCTGCTCTGGTTTGCCAGAAGTGGCTTTGTCATGCTGGCCACATGACCTGGAAGCTATACGCCGGCTCCCTCGGCCAATAATGCGAGATGAGCGCGCAACCCCAGAGTCGGTCACGACTGGACCTAATGGTCAGGGGTCCCTTTACCTTTACCTTTAACACCTGGTTCAAGAGCAGCAGAGTTGAATACAGTGTTCAAACTGCTGCCACTTCTGAAGGTCTCCTGCTCCTGCTGGCCAGGGCAGAAGGCAGGGTGTGGCAGTTGACTATCTAAGAGTCTGGAGTTGCCATATTTCAAAAAGTTAAAAACCAGGACACCCCAAAATTTGTTTAGTTCCCCCTCCCCAGGAAACCCTAAAGTTGTTGAGGTGCCTTTCACAAATTCCGCCTGGACATCAATTCTGTCATTGATCTGGACATATGGCAGCCCTAAGAGAGTCAGACCCCCCTCTGGCCTGGTTTAGGGTCCAATAGATCCATTGCTTCCTCATCTTGGCTTGCATTAATTCCTCATGTTGTCTCCTCATGCCAGCTACTGCCCACAAGAAGGCTGCCAGCATTAGCTAGCATTAGCCTGTCAATAGCTCAATAAGTCAAATCAAATCAAATACCTGTATTGGCAGCATCACAGTATAAAACATTTCAGGTCACTGGGATAATTAAAAGGACAAGGGTGAAGCAGCCACACAGCAGAATATCTAAGTGCACACGATCATCGTGTGAAGCTTGATCAGTCAGTAGACACAGAAGGGGCCCTCCATTGTGGTGGAGCTCTCTATCTGCAGAGTCCTGCAGAAGGGGTGTGAACCTGGGGGAGGGACTGCTTCATTTCTGAACAAGAGGTGTATTGAGAGGGAGATGTTCAAGACTGAGGCTGTGTGCAAGTGCATTGACAATTGTGCAGTTCTGTGAAGAACAAAGTAGCACTTTGTTGTTGTTTAGTCGTTTAGTCGTGTCCCGCTCTTCGTGACCCCATGAACCAGAGCACACCAGGCACTCCTGTCCTCCACTGCCTCCCGCAGTTTGGTCAAACTCATTTTCGTAGCTTCAAGAACACTGTCCAACCATCTCGTCCTCTGCCGTCCCCTTCTCCTTGTGCCCTCCATCTTTCCCAACATCAGGGTCTTTTCCAGGGAGTCTTCTCATGAGGTGGCCAAAGTATTGGAGACTCAGCTTCAGGATCTGTACTTCCAGTGAGCACTCGGGGCTGATTTCCTTCAGAATTGAGAGGTTTGATCTTCTTGCAGTCCATGGGACTCTCAAGAGTCTCCTCCAGCACCATAATTCAAAAGCATCAATTCTTCTTTATGGTCCAGCTCTCACTTCCATATATAACTACTGGGAAAACCATGGCTTTAACTATACGGACCTTTGTCGGCAAGGTGATGTCTCTGCTTTTTAAGATGCTGTCTAGGTTTGTCATTGCTTTTCTCCCAAGAAGCAGGCATCTTTTAATTTCGTGACTGCTGTCACCATCTGCAGTGATCAAGGAGCCCAAGAAAGTCTCTCACTGCCTCTATTTCCCCCCCCCTTCTATATGCCAGGAGGTGATGGGACCAGTGGCCATGATCTTGGCTTTTTTGATGTTGAGCTTCAGACCATATTTTGCGCTCTCCTCTTTCACGCTCGTTAAAAGGTTATTTAATTCCTCCTCACTTTCTGCCATCAAGGTTGTGTCATCTGCATATCTGAGGTTGTTGATTGTGGCAAAACCACATGGAAATAAAACAAAGGACACAGAGATTCAACCAGAAAATCTCTGGGAGGGAAAGTGCCTCCCTCTTTCCCTTCGCCAGATCTTTTTATTACAATATCAAAAGGTTACAAAGATTCAAATCATCCAATAGAATTCATCCTAGTTTCTAAAACCCCTCCCAGGTTTCCTCCCACCTTAAACCTGATACTGTTGGGAAGATCTGGAACTAACACCTAAATGCTAAAAAGACTTCCTGGACTTCAAAGAGACTACATCTAAAGACAGGAAAAGGGGCCCAGGGATTCTTGCAGAGATTAGCACTGTCATGGTAGAAAACAGGTTTGTCAGCTTTTCAAAGGCAAACAGGAAAGAAAGAAGATTAACAGATGCCCTTACACCCAGATCTGCTGAGCCAAATGTTTTACAGTCAGGCGTGAAACAAATGGCAACACATGCCTGTTTCTTGCAACCCAGACTGAAACGTGCTTGAAAGGAAGAAAGAAATGGAGTCAGTAACCATCCCAGAAACCTATGTCCAAGACCAGGAATTTCATAATTCAGGCAGTAGAGGTATATCAAGGGAGCCACGAAGCTCAGACATCCTCCACCAGTGCACATAACTATGAATACCTGATTCCCTTCCATAGATCACTAGAAAGTCACCCCTACAGTTGAATCTTAATTCCAGCTAGAAAGTCACCCCTACAGTTGAATCTTAATTCCAGCTTGGGATTCATCTAGTCCAGCCATACAGGTTCTATAATATCATAATACCAGTAGCACTTACAGGTTCTTTAATATCCTTTATTTTTTTTTTAAAAAAAAATGGAGGTGGGGATAGGGAGCTTTCCAGTTTCTAGCTCAACAGAGTTGTATATACTTTTGGAAAGCATTCAAATTTCCCAAATGCCTGCTGAAAATGAATCCTTGTTCAAACTATTTGAAGATCTGAAGAGCAATAAAGGACTCTTCTTCAGATTGTGTGCCAACAGAATATTTTAAGCATGAATATGAGATGTAGATATGCTTAATAACACCAATGAAATGTGTGATGAGGCTACATACAAAAGCAGATCTAATCTCCAAGAACCTATTTGCAAACATTAAGAAACTGACATCAGTGGGAGTTTTGCAGCAGAACCAAAGAACCCATTGTATTGAATAGATAGAAGTAACAGCCAAAATGCTATTTAACCACAGGAGGTTACGCTTGTTATCTGTGAAGCAACAGCACCGCATGAAATAAAAAGAAATGCACAAAAGTATGTTTATGGAATAAAAAATGTTTATATTGAATGCTTTATCAGTCACATTTTAAAGGGGGAAGTATCAGTATCAAACCTTATTTCTGTCACAGGCTAGCATAAAAGGGTGTGTGTGTGTGCGCACAATAACTCAGTGTTGAAAGTCTTAACCGTTTGAAACCAATGAGGTCACAGAATTGAACCCCGATTGATAGCACATCCAGCCCTGAAATGGAATACTGTGATCTAGGCAAAGTATTTACTTTGTCATCTCACTGTGTCCTCTGGATATTGGGTCATCCATAGGGATGAAGAAGAAATTCCATTCACTTTGAATTTTAATACAAATCTAACTAATCCATAAAGCAGAGGGGGGGAGAAGCAAGATGGTGAGGAACTGTTGCGATGGTGCAGCAAATCTTGTGTCCCTGCCAATATGTTTGCATTGTGCTGATCTCTTTCCTGGTAATAAGCAGCAACTCGGCTGTTGGGATATCAGGCAAGTGCTGCTCTCCCATGCTGTCTGCCACTTCTGGCCAATGGTCAGATAAGATGAGAGTTATGGTGCAATGACATCTGTATGGCCACAGGTTCTTCCTTATGAGTGTTTAAGCCTGCCCTGTGGAGATGTCTGACACCTGACATGGTTTAAAAGTGAAAAACAGACATCTGTTGTTGACAATCCTCCCACCATTAAATGAGCACATACACCATGGAAACCAGTCTTTTTGCCATACTACTTCCAACTCTTAAAAAAACAAAACAAGCTACTTTCCATCTTCTCAAAAGACTCCACATGGAGTCCATAAGATCTGCACAAGTCCTTAAATAGGATGCTCTGAGGATATGCATTTTCATACCTATTAGCAAATCTGCATCCATCTTTTGCTATTGTGACAGATGAATCAGTGAAGTGCGTTTATTTGATCTTTTTGGAAAGTAGTGGTTTTCTTGTTAAGTCTGAGAAACCATATTTTAAGAATCTCTCAGTCCTGTTCCGCACACAAAAAACTTTTCAGAGCTCATTGTTGTAGCCTGTTATTATAATTTCAGTTCCAAGCCCATTTCAAAAGATAATGGCTGACTCTCTTATTTAATCCCCCCGTCCCGCCCACACACACATGATGGCATATTGTAAATCACATTTCCTAAGAGGATTCAAAAACCAATGTTTTAATAAAAGCACACTGCAAAGCTGGAGGGATTACCAACACCTGTTTAGTTCATTATCAAAATCCACTCACATTTCAGAGCAGGAAAAATAAGATTTCCAAAAGTGCTCATTATTCCGCTCCATTAAAATCAAGGGTCTTAGACTACTGTCCCTTAGGTTTTTTTGTTTTCTAAAAAAAACAATCAGGTTTGTTGCATATAATTTTGCATCGGAGACAGAACAGGCCATTAACATAACTATTAAGTCTTCTTAAGCACCCATTTTTCTGTTTCCTTTCTGCACAAAAACAAGGCTCTTTACTCTTACACTTGGGCAGAACATGCACAGATCACTGAAGCCTAAAAGAGTAAGATAAAAATAGGGCTTATTGTACAGTTTTCTGAAAGACTGAAAGATCCCACTGATATCAATGAAATATATCAAAGCATTAAATCTACTGTATCCATTGAAATTACAGCGGTGCCTCTGGTTACAAACTTACCGTATTTTCCCGTGTATAAGACTAGGTTTCCCCCCTTAAAAAATAATGTCAAAAATTAGGGGGCGTCTTATGCTCAGGGGCATCTTTCCCCATTTTCTTAAATGTGACTCCCCAAAAATAGGGGGCGTTGTATACATGGGGGGCATCTTATAGACGGGAAACTATGGTAATTCATTCCGGAGGTCCGTTCTTAACCTGAAACCATTCTTAACCTGAGGTACCACTTTAGCTAATGGGGTCTCCTGCTGCTGCCAAGCCGCCAGCGCACGATTTCTGTTCTCATCCTGGGGCAAAGTTCTTAACCCGAGGTACTACTTCCGGGTTAGCGGAGTCTGTAACCCAAAGTGTTTGTAATCCAAGGTGTTTGTAACCTGAGGTACAAACTATGGCTGGCTGATGGTATTGCAAAAACATTATTTATTGCATAAAGTTTATTTATAAGATGCCTTTTTATATGAGAACATATCCATGCTTCATTACAGGACACACACACACACACAAACACACAAACACACGCTGGCATTCATCTGTCTCAAGAGACAATGGAGTGTGCCTCCAGAGGTGAAGTCAAACCGCTAGAGAATCATAGCACCTGCTGTGGCTGTAGAGTTGGGTAACTGAAACTGCTGCCTCTTGCATAGTTTTTGCTGCAAAGTTACCTCTCTGGGGGACAAGCCTGGGCTGTATGTATGTGTGTGCGCGTGTGTATAAATGTTTAAAACCTCATCATCTGAGAAGGAAAGAGTACCACCTTCCTAAGTCAATTTAAAGTGGGGTGGGTGAATAGGACCCTGCAAGCACTTGGAAGGGCCTCTGGGGGTACAAATGGACTTCTTGGCATCACACATGTGACCAATGCTGCTAGGGCCTCAACATTCTAATCTACTTCTATAAAAAGTGGTATGCTGCAACATACTCCTCCCTACTGACCTTACTTGATAGATACAACTATACAGGACAAGGGAGGCAGAAGGCTACAGCAGATCCATGTTTTAAAGGCAACTGATATGTTTTAAAGGCAACTGACAACCAGCACAGGCCAACCAAAATAGGTTCTCTGTCCAAGAAGAAGGCAAGAAGCCAGCTTACAAGAGAAAGATCTTATGTTCTGGCTCTGAGGTGCTCAAGAGGACCCACAGAACTGTGTGGGGTGGAAGAGGGTAGACCATTCTACCTGGCAAGCTGAAATGCTGCGCTGGTGAAAGAATTGACATAGTGGGGCACTGAATTCCTCCCAGAGTCTATTACTGAACCCATTGGATGAAGCAGCCTCCAAACCTGCTCTTCTAGGGAAACCATTTCATTATATCCTTTCAGTTAATCTTCTTTCATATCTCCCCCCCCCCCCAATGCAAATTCGTCATTTCCAGTCTGATTGCCAACTTTTGCTTCTCCCACACAATGTCCTCATTCCACTGTAATGGGGTGTTAATTTTTCAAATGCAGCTTCCCTGATGTCATACTCATTGGGTATAAACTGCTCCAGGGATTCCTTGCATGTGTATTCCTTTATCCTGTTAATGTCACCATTAGTTCTGATTGCCTCCTTAACTGCCTCCTTGTCTTCTGTTGAGGGCGTCACAGATTCTCATTGCAGTTCTCCTTTTTGGCAATTTTACTTTAATGCTTTGTTTGTTTTCAATCTTCCCTTTATTTGTACAGGGGAGATTTTGTCTCGGTTTCCTTCCAAACAGGATTCCAGTTGTGTTATCGGGTGGTGGCGAAAGTGGTTTTCTATCATCCTGGACAGTTTTATACTTGTTTAATAGAGTAAGAGTTTCTGTTTCAGGGACGTTGTTTGCCTTATTTAGTCGGGTTTTAGGCATGCACAATATAAATGGTTTCTTCACAGCATCTTTTCAATTTCCTTCTGTTGGTGTTCCTGGTAATATTATTCAGAGTTATGACCACTTGCAGCTGTGTAATTTTGTGGTTGTAGACCAGAGGAAACTCTGCATATCAATAACTTTCTACTGCCTCCTGAACTCTCTTTACTCTGAACCTTCTTAGTGACTGGAATTCACTGGAAGAGCATTCCAAACTCCTGGCATCCTCAGCACGGCCACTTGAACTGGCCATGGCAGAAGAGGGGGGAGGGGAAAAGGCTATTTTGTTATGTGAACTCTCAGGCTGGTGCAGAGGAGAAACCTGGATTGGATCTACTGCCATCATGTGAAGATAGCAGGACCAGCTGAGGGTCTAGTGGATCCCTTGCTCACCCAGTTCTGCCCATGAAATGCCATCTTTTGGAAGTTTACACTGGATATCACAGGTGGGGATACCACTGGTAATAGTTCCCCAAAACCTGGCTTAGTGCTAGGCAGGCTTAATTATTTACTTTGGTTCATATTTTTTAGGCAAACCCACCTGACCAACACTTCCTTGATTAGAACATTTTTCTCCATCACTTTTTGTACTACGGTAATACCTCCACGAACGTCCACCTTGTCTAGCGTCCATTCAGGCGAACATCCATGACAAACCTGGAAGTACTGGAATGGGTTACTTCTGGGTTTGCTGCTCACACATGTGCAGAAGCACAAACTCCTCCACATGCGTGCACAGATGCGGTACTTTGCCCTGCATCCTTTTCAGCTAGTGGCCGGCTCCAAAACGGATCCTGGCCACAAAACAAGGTACGACTGTAGTAATATTGCAATGCAGTGTGTAGAAAAACGTAGAAATGTGTTTCATATCTTTTCCCTCCCAAGTTCCAACTTCTCCCAAATCCCCTTCCGTAAACATGGCTGCAAGGAATTGTTCAACGTTTCCAACATCACCAATGTATCATTTTTTAAAAAACTAAGCCCCGTGGCAACCAGAACAGGTAATGGGGCAATCACAGCTGGTGAGAGAATGAATAAACCCTTGCGTGCTGTGAAACTGATAACAAATTCCCCTGCTATGTCTGTAATTAGGGGATGCAGGTGGTGCTGCAGTCTAAAACACTGAGCCTCTTGGGCTTGCCGATCAGAAGGTCGGCGGTTTGAATCCCTGTGACGGGGTGAGCTCCCGTTGCTCAGTCCCAGCTTCTGCCAACCTAGCAGTTTGAAAGCACGGCCCAAAGTGCAAGTAGATAAATAGGTACCGCTCCGGCAGGTATTCATCTGCATCAACCTGCACCCCAATATTAGTTCATATCTTAAAGCTTTTGATTGCATTCCAATCAAATCCAAATTAATACCACCTCCCTCGATGATTAGATCACATAATTTACACTTATAATCTCTCCCGGTAGTTAGGTGACTTCTACCCAAGGAAAGTAATCAGTAAATTTTCTTTTCCCCTTAAACAGCAATATAGCATACCCCCCCCCTCTGATTTCAAAAATGAGGGACACAAAAGGTTTCCAATGGAGCAGGAACACAATATGACAGCTGAATATTGCAATTATTTTATTTTGGATCAAAGAATTATGGTAAACTATTCTGAAATCTATCATGCTTCTTGAGGATTCACCCTTTAATGATTTAGGCTTTACTATCCTGAAAAGTGGAAGTAGAAGGCCAGGAATATTTGCCTAGAAACCATTCTTGGTCTTCTACTTTCATAAATTATTTTCTGGTATGTGAAATTCCACAGCTAAAAGTCAACAACTTTTATTTACCATCATTTGAGAAATATTTATTTAAGGCAAGATATTGTTTTTGGCTCTCAGGCAAATCTTATTTTAAAAACCTTATTCATTATTATTTTTAAGGTAGAAAACTGATCTACCTTGGTGATTGAGATTTATTATATTAAATGGGCCTTGAACAGTGATCATACTCATTATCTTGTGCATCTCAGTCATTCATCATTTTAGTGCACACTGACATTTCCCCCAGAGATTGTTTCTTTATTATTACAAACTTCTTCAATAATTTGTTGGGGTGCCAAAGTGCAGCAGCAACAGCAAAGACTTATTTGGGGACACAAAACTGTAGTGTGCATTTTCATTGCAAGAAGAAGTACATGAAGCAGCCCAGACCATGCAAAATCTTTTCCCTGCCACCTTGTTTGACTCAGGAATGAGCTGCTGCAGGGGAAATGTGGCAACCGGCAGGGAAAGGAGCAGGCAATATTCTGGCAGGACTGTTGAATCTAGACAGGTGCTATTAATGCCTAAGCTGGCTGGCTGTCACCTGCTCAGCCAATCAGAGCATAAAGTTAGGCTTTCTGCCTCTGTCTAACTGACTGACATATTTTTATTCTGCATTTCTCCAAAGAGCTCAAGGTACATAGCTCACTCCACTTCTGCGTTTATCTTCACAAGTCTGTCTGGGAAGTAGGTTAGGTTGATAGTTACCAATTGGCCCAAGGTCACCCATTGTACTTCGTATGGGTTATTATTTAGGCTTCATTCACCTGCCCTCACCTGGTTTTTGCCTGCTTTGACCTGCTGAGATTTTAACATGCTGGCCCGTCCTGTTTTGATTAGGCTGCATGCATGAGCTGTTCCATGTCTAGTGCTGCATTTCAAACTATTGAAAGTGGGACAACTGCAAGTTCTACTGCAATTTCCTATTACCTCACTTACTCTTCTTTGCCAATAGGGGTTCAGCAAATTATTTTAGTGCAAATGAGTGTACAGTTTCGACATCTCTATTTCAAAAGCTAGCTGCAGGATTAGACACTCCTTTTGCTCTTGCTGAGACAGAGAGTCTTGCCACTAGTCATACTTGCTTGGGAATTGTGGTTGATGCTGTTGCAATGATAGCCTGTTTGTCAAAATAGAAACAAAACCCAATTCCTTAGTTAAATAATTGCATGATTACTGGGGGTTAAAAATGCTACCCTCTAGGAATTTGATATGTTGTGTCATTTTGTTATGTTGCCATTTTTGAAGACAACTTTGTACCATAAAAAGACAGTGTGGTTTCCACATAGTATTTAAATTAAACCAGACTAGAAATCTGATCTCAGGAATTGAGATTTGGTGTTTCTTTGGGGCATGAACTGCAAATTCACTTGGATACTTCAGTTTTGGAATATTCTCTTGGTGTGTTTAGCCTTGGTTATGGCTTGTCAGACTAGTGGTTGGTTAGCATTGAATCAAATCCTTCTGGACTTCCTCCTTCCCTCCTCTGCCACTTCCTGATGGCTGTTCAGAGCCAATAACTTAGAATATCCCTTTCTCAAGGATGTCATGAAACAAATAGACAGCTGGACCTTGGGAAGTATCAACAGGAATTAATGCATTCTATTAATACTCAGTGCTGTTGAATATTCTTCTAAGCTAGAAATGCCATAGTTAATCTGCCAAGTTCAATTTCCAACGCAGATATCATAGTTCCGTTGGGGCAAACAAATATCCTAGACCCACCACATGTCCAATTATTTCAAATTTAATTTCCATTGGGAAAATAATTTATCAGCAGCTGGCTGCACTAATTCTGTGCACATGATCCTCAGAGGGGGAAATAGATCTAAATAGAAGCACATCATCAGATTAGGGCTGGGCAATATCTGTTTTCCAACATCGTAATATATTGCCAGCCAACTTCATGATATCCTGATGATGTCAGAAAGGAGGAAAGGAGGCAGGGAAGGAGGAAGACAGTTGTCGGCCATGCAAACGAACAGCGTCACTGCGCACAGCTTCTGCCACTTTCTGGCAAGACCAGGCAGGCAACATTGCCCCGGACAGAGTGCATCAGCTAGAGCACCACATGGCATGGCATCAAACACAGAGCCCTGGGGCACTAGTAGCTTCCATGGAGCCGGCAGCTGCAACTCACCCCAACAGTCTCTTGCCAGTGCTGCTGGAGGCAAGAGGAGATTCATGGTACATTGCCTGCTTCAAAATTCTGAAATCACGATTTTAACTGTTTTCAGGCAATATATTGATAAACTGCCTAGGCCTACTGCAGGTGTATGTGTAGTAGCTACAAAGAGCAATGGTGAAAATGATAAGCTTTCCACACTAAGAAATATCCAGTAGAGTGGTGAAAGTGACAAGGCATTTACAACCTCATGTCAATTTCATCTTTGCATTAGAGACTAGAGAATACACAAAGATGGAACTGAGAAGCTTGAGTCCAGAAAAGCCTGCTTTTCAGAACATAAGCAAGATGTTGTGCAGTCTGTAGTCTCAATAAAAAGGTGAAACTGAGAAGCTTGAATGGGGAAAAGGTCTTTCACGCTCCAGACAAAATTGACAAGAAGTTTCAGACTTTTCCAATTTCACCTCCACAGTCAGTTTCTACTGATTTGCAGCAGGGGTGTGAGAGAAAACTTGTCTGTTTCAGTTCTGGGTTTTGCAGTATTTGTCTGCAATGTACAAAATTTTGAATGTTGTTAGCTAATGTTTTTATTACACCTGTTTCATTTCCTTTATGAGCTAATGTAAATTAAAACGACAAGAACCTCTTGTGTAAAGTCAGAGACTTGTGTGCAATCCTACAATGGACTGTGGAAAAACTCAGAAGTTGGAAAATCCCTCCTCTGTAGATGTAATTGAATCAAGTGCCTTAAAAAAAGTTGGAACCCTCTGCCAGTTTTACCTCTATAGTGAAGGGGCTTCTATAACTCAACTTTTAACTATTGTAGCATAAACCCCCATTTCACCACTAATCAAACCCTTAGAATCAGAACGGCAAATATTAAAATGACAATTCTTAAAATTAAAAGCCTCATAGCAGTTGTACTGGCAAACCACTGGATTGTCCATAAATTATATTTTTATTTAAGCATCACTGTTACAAAGGAAATGTTCCAACCAAATAGTAACTTTAATTTGCAGCCTTGTCTTTGTAGAACAAGGTATCCTTTTCTCTCTTCCTCTTCTTCTTCCTCTTCCGAAGGATGTTGTTGTCTAATAGTTACCCCAGATTTGGAATCTAGAAAGCTTCTATCAATTTTACAGTAATACAGGTCCTGTATCAAGACTCCTATTGCACGACCTCATTCTGCAGTGCCTCCATCAGATTTGCTGAAAAGATATGCATTGGATAAACCTCTGAAAGTGTCATCCAAAAGCACAGGTGCTATCAGCTCCATGATGTGGCAGGTAAATGGTTGGCAAGATGCTTCTTTTTTCTTACTGCCTGACAATAAAATACATAGTGTGTGGCAGAATAGCTGGAAAAAGCTAGGTCATGCCCTTGCTCTGTATTTATCTCCTCACATTTCTTGAAGCCATTAATAAAGACGGCACTGGCAGATTTCCTGCTGAGTAGGCAGCAGTAGGCAGATCCTGATGTTTCAAATGGATCAGGAGATTTAATACAGTATGTGAAGGTTTGTATATGTTTGGGGCTCTGTTATGAATATGCTGACAGTTGGACAATACAGAAGTAACTTTGGGACTCCAGGAGTGGTAGTCCTACCAACAGTTCTGCAGTATAGCTTTAAATTATGAAAAATATCAGCACTTGTAAAGCACTTTTATTATATATATTTTAAAAAAAACCTCTTTGCTGGGTTTGGAAAGGAACTGCAAGTGCAGCTATTCTTCCTGCTAAATGTCAGGAGGGTTGGTTTGGAATTATATAGCTACAGTACTTTCAAGAAAGCCACAATAGCAGTGACCTGCAAACTCATGGCTTTGCCAGAAGAAAACATTACAGACTACTTGGGGGGTGGGGACTCAACATTTCCCAGGCTGTGTGACAACAACCTTAGTAACCCAGCTTCTCAACTTACCAGTTGCTGCAAACTCAAGAGAGGCAGGAGCTCCCATTCTCAAAACTCCACACTTATCAGCTACAAGTGGGAGCAAATGACCCTATTCTTATTATTTTTAGTTTTCCAGAGCTGCTGAAAAATAAAAAGGCACTTCTCAACAGAATTGTAAGCTCACTACCTAAGAAATATGCAGGGCTGCAGACCATGAGCCCACATTTGAAAGGAGACTATAAAATGCAACTGAAAACACTGTTTTATGGAAGTACACTCACCATTTTGGCAGCAGATATGCCTAATAATCTCTCTAGTATGAGGTTCGCAAGAAAACCTTAAGGTAAAGGTAAAGGTACCCCTGACCGTTAGGTCCAGTCGTGGATGACTCTGGGGTTGCACACTTATCTCGTTCTATAGGCCAAGGGAGCCGGCATTTGTCTGCAGACAACTTCTGGGTCATGTGGCCAGCATGACTAAGCATGACTAAATGCTGTTTACCTTCCCGCTACTTGCACTTTGACGTGCTTTCGAACTGCTAGGTGGGCAGGAGCTGGGACTGATCAACGGGAGCTCACCCCGTCATGGGGATTTGAACTGCTGACCTTCTGATCAGCAAGCCCTAGGCTCAGTGGTTTAGAACACAGCGCCACCCGCGTCCCTTAAGAAAACCTTAGTTTGCAATAATAGCTGGTTATACACTGGGTTGATCAATTTATCTTTGGTGCTGGGGAAGAGACAAAAAGAAAACCTGCATTCAGTATGGAGGCAGCATGTGCATCATTTGAAAGTATGAAGTTAGGACAAAAATGGGATGGCTGCAGAAAAGGCTCCCCTTGAAAGAGATCCCTGCAGTTTTAAGGCAAGTAGGGCTGAGCACTGGATTCAGCCAAATCCTGTACTTAATTGGACTGATTTGGGCAGACTTGCGCCATGCCTAGTTCTTGTCAAAGTAGCTATAAATAATCACAGGATGATTTATAGTGATTTGTGACGATCTGTAACTCAAAATATTTCCTCAGAATTCTAGACAGACCTTTGTAGGGGCTATTATGTATCCTTATATCATGTCTCTATGTGGGTGTGTGGGGGGGTGACATTATGGTTGCTTTGGTATTGTAATGCAAGCCAATGGAATTTCCAGAGATCTGTATGATTGTGGTCCAAATTTGGATGCAGGAATGGTTGGGTCAGGTGTGGATTAGTTTGGACCAAATCAGGTCCAATTCACATTTACAAACTGGGGCAGGGTGGATCAGGAGGGGGGGGCGGTCCTACAGGAAGGTGGCAGAGATGGGTGATCTCTCTTCAGCTTGCCTGAGATTAACCTTGAAATGGTCAGAGTTCTTTTGAGCAACCCCTGAGAAACGTTTCTGAGCCAATTTGAGGTTTGCAAGTGGATCCTGCCCATTCCCTGCCCAGTCTCAAAGGCCACTGAACCGTTTGTCGGCTGCAGTCTGCCAGGGCTACCTCACCCTGTCACTGTTTCCACCAGTACACCACTGCATCAGTAAGTAAAAGAAATCACAAATTATTTGTTGCGTTTTGAATAGTGGATAATGCAAGGTTGAGTGAAGGGCTGCTTGCAGTTCTTGTCTAGCTTGGGTTTTTATCTGAGTCAGAGAACATTCTGTGAGTTGAATGCTCACATTTTCTTTGAGCTGATATTTTAGAAGTCACCAAAGTTATCTGCAAAAGCCCAGGCTCAGAATAGTTTTTTTGGCACTGTTAGAAACTTACAGTACTTTGTGATTCTCTGCTTTAGCTGCATAGCAGTCACTCACCAGTTCCAATTTTATCCAGAATTAACATCCTTGAGTTACCTTGTACATTTTGTGCTTTGGCTATATAAAAAATGGAGGGAGGCATCTTATATTGCCCAATCCAATGCTATTATTTGTTATAGAACCCTAAGAACTGCAGTTGTGCAATATATTTCTAGCCCATTAAACAAACAAAATAACACTTCTGGTTCTGCTCCCTCACTCTACCACACTGTATGCTGGCCACATTAGTGTGAGCTCACTTCACTTGGCAACAAAACTGACAAGGAGGTGAATGGATGAATTACTTCCTAAATAATTAGGCGCACTCACCTTAAGCAATACATCACAATTATAAGTTGAAAACACTTAGCAAGTGTCACCTTCTCAACGCTTTATACCTGACGCTACTTTCATGGGGTTGGGGGGAGAGAATCAAGCAAATGATATCACTCCATTTCCAGTGGACGTTGCTGCATTAGAGAGAATGAAGCATTTCCCCAACAACCTCAGTTTGCCCTTAGCCAGTTCCCACCCACATGCTTCCTTACTTACAGCCAATCCAGGAGTGACACCACCTATCAGTTTCCTCTTCCCTAGTCCCAGTGTTGACATTGAAGAACTCACCAGGAAGGAAGATGAGGACCAAACTAGAATCAGTTGTCTCTGCCTGGCATTGGCTCTGGTGCCACCTACAGTTGGCTTCTTAGCCTTCCATCCTATTGGTTGGCACTGCCTATATCCCTCTTTGATGTGATATTAAAATTGTTCTAAATTCCTGATAGAGCAGGGTTGGAAGCATAAATTTGATCTCAGAGGGGCAGCCAGGTTTGGGAAGACATTGTTCCACAAAAGATAACAGCTTAGTTTCCCCGAATATGATGAATTCAACACGTGGAATTTGCCTTCCATTCAGAGGACGAAGTTGTCATTTTTTGTGGAAAAATAAACTAGGTATGTCCTTAGAGAATAAGCTTTCGGACACATTTTTGTTAGTGTGTTGAAAGGCACCCTTTGGAATGGACCATTGAATTGGGAGGTGATTAATTTTAACCCCCCTCCAAAAAAGAAAAGAAAAAATACAATGACATTGAGAAATCCACTATCTTGTCATTGCTAGCTTGAACTACAGTAGTTTTGAGGAAAGTTACAATGTCTGGGAATTGTAACTTTTGCTACTTGTAACATTATACCACAACAAGGAACATAATTGCAGAAAAGAGGTAGGGAACAGATTTTAGGCATGCTTAGTGGTTGATTTTTCTCCCTTTCTATTTATGTCCCCCCATAAAGAAATGTTCATTGGATTACTTCTCCATAGCTCAGACTACAGGCTTGTCCACATTTGAACTGAGCTCACTTGGAATCCACATTTTCTCCATTCTAATTTGACCTCATTTGTTCATACACATCTGGCATTTGCAGTTGGAGATTAAATGTACTTGCATCTATCCATACAAGTAGGCCTCCTGTTTTGTCTTGTCTCTGCCTTCTAACTTGTTGATTTGAATGTGCTAATTTTGCACAAATGGGGCATGAGGAGCTGCTGAGCAGTGAGCAGACACTTTACTTTAATGCTAAAATGATAGTCATTTCCCATTCCAGAACAGGAAAATGAGTGTGGGATGTCTCAGTACAGTTATATACTGTGAATAGAATAAAATGAAGCAGAGATCTGGAGAAATCATTGTTGTTGTTGTTTTCAGTTTTCCTGCAGAAATTTGATTGTTGTTGCTGCTGTTATCATTATTATTTTTAACCATAGCTGTGAATCTGCTTTCTGGAGCTCACCAGAAACACACACCATAGAATTGGCATAGGGCTTGTTAAGGGTCATGGGGGTGGGGAATCAATATAATGAAATCAACAACAAAAAAATGAAGCAGGGAAATCTAGAGAAATCACTGTTATTCAGGGTTCTTGTGCTTTACAAAACTGTGTTAATGGAATGTAGGGGACATAGAAAGAAGATTAGTGAAAGTGGGCGCTCATTCCACCCCTAGGAAAAAAAAAACAAGATAATGTGTCTGCTGCCTCAAATGGAGTCACATTTTTCAAAATTTATTGGATTATACCTGGATTAGGGAAATCCAAACTGACAGTGAGAAAAGAGCAAGGTAGAAGCTCACCAAAGAAACAATGCATTCTATGTGCTACTTTTTAAAAAGATGGGTGTCTTTTATTATTTTATTACATTTCTTTGCAAATACACACTATATAAAGATTGCAGGCTACGCCATCATGAATTAATCCCCTTTGGATTCGACAAGTAAAACCTTGTCCTTCACATGATGTCAAACACAATGCGGAAAAAGGAATGTAGTCAGCACTCTTCATTTAGACTAGAGAGAAGTAACCTTGGATTATGGCCTGCCTGGGGAAAATATATATTACCCACCATGTTACTGACTCTGCAACATATGTTTGCAGTTCTGAACCTTCCCTTGGCACCAGTGCAGGAGGAGGAAGAAGAAGAGAGGATTTATTAGACTTGTTAGTCACTTGTTACCCAAAGGTCTCCAAGCAGCATACAATACATTTAAAAGGTAAATATAAATCCAGTCTGTTTGATAGAGGAATTAGACCTTTAGCATGGTGACACCTATGCTTTGGAACTTCTTCTCAGTATGTATCAGACAGGCACCATATCTATTGGCTTTTCAGCACCTTCCTTTTTCAACATGCCCTTTAAGTGTATGTCTTCATATCAGTCAATATTATGTATTGGATTTCAGAATGTTTTTACATATGAAAGTGGTTTCTTTTAATGGTTATAATTTATTTTATATATACATTCTATGATTGTTCTCATTGCTGATACCTGTATTGTGAGTATGCTATTTTATGGGAAGCGATTCATGAATGGAACAAAATAAATAAACAAAGGTGTCATTTGTACCTTTAAAAATGGACACAGGTGTCCATTTGATGGATAATTTTGCTACCGGTACATATGTTTTAGCAACGTGAGTGTGAAGTTAACATGCCATCCACCCCTAAGAACACCACTTGCAAAATATATCCATCCTCAGAGAACAACTGAAAATGTAAATGGGCAAATCATTTGGAAAATATTTGGTTAATAGCAAATTGAATAATTGTGGTGATTTTTTTTGAAGGGGGGGGATTGAATTCCTCCAGTCAAATTACAGGGCTCTGTCTTCCAGTAATATTCTGGCCATAATGAAGGCAATGAACCCCACCCATTTTCAAAGCAGAGAAGAAGGGTGAACCCTTTTCAATCTATCTAATTTCCATTACCTTTTGAATTGGGCAGATATTGGCAGGAACTGGGCTGAGAAGGAAAAAAAAGCCATCTCATTTCAGAGAAGATGAATGTGGCTGGTGCTTCACAGTGGGAAGCAATTACAATGATAGCAATAAGCTATGTGTCATATTCCTCATGTGTGGAGCAGTGGCATTGGGTTGAGGCTCATTGTGTATAGAAGAGAATATTCTTGGTTCAGAGATTTGAAGCCCAGTATGAGAATATTTACCCCTTGACTCGGCAAGAAACTGCATCTATTTTACCCTTATCATCTAATTTCAGCTATGATGATCCATCATGCCATGCAGTTGTCACTATCTCACCTGTATTCACTGCATTCCTAGGTCAAAATATGTAAGAGTTCAAACAGGTCCAATGGGACATGGCACCCCATGCATTTATCACAAAATTTCTGGGGAAAGCGGAAATCAACAGCAACATATTCCACATCACAAAGAAATTGTAGGGAAAAGAAAATGTGGATCAACAATTTTTTTATGCTCTACTGGTAAAATAAACTGCAAAGTTACAAGCACTTTAGATATTCCTGAGGCATTAAAATTTCAACAGACTTTCCTGCCCTGAAATACGAGCTTAATCTCAGTTTGTAACTGTGGAGCCTTGTACATATATTTACTCTGAATGGGCCTTAATTGTAGAGAAGTGTGTATAGCATTACAGCCTAAAAAAAATTTCTCCTCCCAAAAATGGCATGCTCTTGCTGCCGTCGCATCACAGCTTATTATGTATCAAAAGGGCTATAGGCAATGTGCAAAACTTAAAACTGACCCATGTTCTCATGGACATTTAGCAGGAATCATTTCGCTTCAATCAGCTAAAATGCCTACACTGCAGTGTAAAGGTAAGGGAAACAAATGGAACCATAGCTAGGAATGATGAGGCGTAACAAACCATTGCATAGCTGGAACCAGCTGGAACTGAAATAAATGCTCCAAAAATAGTTGCAGAGACACTTTTTACAGCCAACACTTTATTTATTTAGAGCATTTGTAGCATGCTCTTCAGTCCAAAAGGCTCCTAGCATGGCTTACCCACAATTTAAACAAGACAGACCCAACCCACAGGCTTACATTCTTTAAAAAGAAAATGACACAGAAACTCAGACAACTATTTCTAAACAGTTGTTCCTATATTGACAATCTGGAGAAATGAGCCCTGCTTTCTATCTCTCCCACTGAGGCAGCCTGATGGAATGGCTGCCCCCAGGTGACAGTTGAGGAAAGAGGAGGCCTGATGGAGTTGGCCTGTTGCAGCAGAGCCAATGGAATGAGCTCTGCTCCTCAGCTCTCCCACTTCTGGAATGGCTGTCCCCATTTATGGCTGGAATTAAGACCAGGAGTTACTTATTTCTCAGGAATAAGTATTTATTCCAGGAGCAAAATTCCAGGGGCAGAATTGCATAGAAATGCATGTATACTTGGAGAAATTTGCACTAATATGCAGATAAATTTTAAAAAATAATGTGCTGATGTGGAAAGCTAAACCTAAGATTGGAAAAATGAGAAAGGGAGAGAAACCTAATTTGACTTGCCCACCCCGGACTTCAATCCGTGTGTCAGTTTCACATGCAACCTGGAACCTTGGAAGATCATGGAGTGGAGGGTCCTCTTCACCACTGCAGAGGTTCAACTTCTAGTAGTGTAAAGCATAATGAAGCAAATGGTTTTAACATGTCAGCAGAGCAGCCCCTCCCCCACTGTCTCTCCTTAATGCAACTGGAATTGTAAGTGGGGGAATGTATGCATAGGGCTCTATTTATAATTATTGAGAGGTAACTGATCATTCTGTAACCCTTCAGTGAAATTTTTGGATTGGTAACCAATTAGGGACCCAGGTGGCGCTGTGGTTAAACCACTGAGCCTAGGGCTTGCTGATCAGAAGGTCGGCGGTTCGAATCCCTGTGACGGGGTGAGCTCCCGTTGCTTGGTCCCAGCTCCTGCCAACCTAGCAGTTTGAAAGCACGTCAAAATGCAAGTAGATAAATAGGAACCGCTACAGCGGGAAGGTAAACGGCGTTTCCATGGGCTGCTCTGGTTTGCCAGAAGCGGCTTTGTCATGCTGGCCACATGACCTGGAAGCTATACGCCGGCTCCCTCGGCCAATAATGCGAGATGAGCGCGCAACCCCAGAGTCGGTCACGACTGGACCTAATGGTCAGGGGTCCCTTTACCTTTACCTTTTAACTGATCATTCTGTAACCCTTCGGTGAAATTTTTGGATTGGTAAAGCAAAGGTTGTGTATAAGCAGATGGTTCTGAGTTGGACCCACTTCTTACCTTATTTTATCAAAACCACAGTTTGCAAAGATATTAGAAACTAACATTGAGCAGCAGGTCTCAGATTGAGCAAACAAAAGCATTCTTTTCTCTCCAGCTCCCACTAACCTTTACATAAGCGACGGGGGGGGGGGGAGGAATTTTCTACCCAATTTCCTAAAGGAAATAATTACTTTAAAAAACAACCGTTATTGAAAATAGATAGAGGGGTTGCTGTTGTTTTCCCCTCTTCAGGGTGCATTGCCATTGAGGTACAATTCAATAGAATTAATTAAAGGCCTGCTCAGGCTACCTATTTTTATTTGCAGGCTGAATCATTTGCTGGCTAAGACAAAATCAAATTGAATGTAAAATCAAATCAATTTGTCTGTCAGTGAAATAGTAAAAATCAGTAATTAATTGAAAGACTCTATTTTTATTTGCCTCAGGTAAAAGGACAACACCATAGATGTGAGGCAAGCTACAATTCTCTCAGGCATTTAGCTCAGGGATCAGTAAGGTCTCAAGACAGTTTCCATTCTATTTTTTCTCTCCTAGGCCTCAGTTCAGAAACATTGGTGTGTGTTTTGTGCTCTGAGTTTCCACATTGATTTCTACAGAAAGTAGTGCTTTATTGCAGTTGCTTAAACACTTTTGTAGCATAATAAAACAAAGAATGCAATATGACAAACAGAGAAAACAAAGTCTAAAACTCAATAAAAAAATTCCTTCAGTAGCACCTTAAAGACCAACTAAGTTTTTATTTTGGTATGAGCTTTCGTGTGCATGCACACTTCTTCAGATACCTATCTGAAGAAGTGTGCATGCACACGAAAGCTCATACCAAAATAAAAACTTAGTTGGTCTTTAAGGTGCTACTGAAGGAATTTTTTTATTTTACTTCGATCCAGACCAACACGGCTACCTACCTGTAATCTAAAACTCAAGTTTTCAAATCACATTTGATAATTTATTTCCTCTAAAAAAAGATCAAATCTCAGCTGTCACACGTGATCTGTAGTACCTGTGAAATTCAATATTGATTACAATTTAAGAAGCATTTCATCTGTACACTTCGATTATTAATAGAAGTTGCAGCTCCATGCAAAGCAATGTTGTTGTATCCAAAGAACTGGTTTATGCACTCACCTTTAAAAACAAATCAATTGAGCAGGCCTATACTGCATTTATATAAGGTTGTTCCACTACATTTCAAGGTCATTGCAAGTTCATACCATTATACAACCTAGTCAAAGTCAGATCACTTCCAAAATAAGGACCTTGCAGCTCTCTTCACCACATCTTTATTGAGGAAGGGTCATACATCAGTGACTAAGCACATGCAAGAAATTTAAGGACCAAGGTTCAATCCTTAATGTATCCTGGTATCTCTCTAGGTCAGTGTTTCTCAACCAGTGTGCCTCCAGATGTTTTGGGACTACAACTCTCATCATCCCTAGCTAGCAAGACCAGTGGTCAGGAATGATGGGAGTTGTAGTCCCAAAACATCTGGAGGCACACTGGTTGAGAAACACTGCTCTAGGTCAGGGGTGGCCAACTCCCAAGAGACTGCAATCTACTCATAGAGTTAAAAACTGGCAGTGATCTACCCCCTTTTGGGGGGTTCAGGTCAAAGTTGTTGATGAGCTTTTTTAAGGAAGGATGAAGGCCCATTTTGGGGGGATTCGGGTCAAAGTTGTTGGGTTTTTTCAGGGAGGAGGTAAAATGTTGACCTTTTTTTAGGGCAGCCACAGTTGTTCAGCTTCTTTGGGGGTAGCCACTGATCTACTGCAAATGTCCAGTGATCTACCAGTAGATCACGATCTACCTGTTGGACATGCCTGCTCTAGGTAGATCTAGGGAAAACCTCTGCTCTGGAAGCACAGAGCTTGATGGACTAATATCCTAACTTGGTATATCAATGCTTCCTATGTTTCTTATGTTTCCATCCAAAGTCAAGCCATTGTAAAATTTATATTATTGTTTGTTTTTAATGCTTTCCACCCCTAAAATAAAGATTTTTGCATTGTGTATTTTGTTGAGAAGTGCCTTGAATACATTTTGATGCAGACAAAATGAAAGGATTAAAGATTACAGTACAAATAATTTAAATGAATAAATCTTTTCCTCAGGGAACTTCTCCCAGAATGCTGGGGTACGTAATGAAGCAAACAGCTTGGGGTGTGTGTGTGTTCCCTACACAGGTGTACTCTTGAAAATATTTTCATATGTCTAAAAAAAAACCCAAAAAACCCTCATGTGGTTATAAAAAGCCTGTACTCATCTCAGTTTCTCTCTTTACGAAGCGTGGTTGCCAGTGAAAGAGAGCTACCATGAAAGTAAATTATCTCTTTTCAATGCCTAGCACAGTTTTCTGTGTGTATAGCTAAGTAGCTTTTTTAAAAAAAAAACAATGAGGCATGGATTAAAGTTGTGGAAAACAAAGGCTTCCCTCAATGGAAACAACATTTATACTGCAGCAAGCCGTAGCTCTGGAATGCTCCACCTCTGAATAATATGGGAATGAATGCAAAAAAATAATAAGTTGGATCCTCCTCACAGAGGGTCAATGTTGTGCGTGGCCCCAGGATTCCCTCCCCCAACCTGATGAGAGGTGGGGCTTTGCCCCGCAAACATCCAGTGGTGACATGATCACGGCAAGGGCTTGTTAGCCAATTAGTGGGTGCTTCTGTGGTCGAGGAAGGGCTATAAAATGGCAGTGCAACGTGGGCACGTCCTCTTGCTTCGCGCTGCCGCACAATTAATAGCCAGTACAGAAATAAGTGATAGGGTTGCTTCCAGACAACTTGCTTAATGAGCATCCAGCCATATTTATTTGCGTGTGGAGGTCCCCAAAACCACCCCTCAAATAACTCACAACAGAGACAGAATTTTTGTTTAATGGTTTTTGGCATGAATTTGGCAACAACTTTATTGAATACAAATCAAACCAGTGAGTAGTTGCGTAGGCATTGGTTCTCCAACTGTCACCTAAGGACAGAAATAAACTTGCCTTGTCAACAAGGGGAAACCCTACAGGGAGAGACAGGGAGTCGGGTGCAATAGGCTCTCCCCTCTCCCTTCAGGCTCCCAGGGGCTCATGCGTGTTGCTGGTCCCCTACCGGGGATATGGACACTGAATAGAGCCCCTGTATTCCTGACTGGAATTTCCCCTAACTCAGGCATTAACACAAGGGGCCAATGAAGTCATCAGACCCCATATACAACCAATAACCAATGCCTAACCGCCAACCTTACAAGTTGTGACTTATTTGCTATGCAGTAGGCAAAAACCAGATGGCACCAGCCAATCAGCCAAATGGAAAAATTCCTACTAGGCCCCTAAATACAGGTGACCCCTTGACAGGCACAGCAATGTCAACATAGAGGCCTAAAAACAGCGGAGGGAGGGTGGGGATCCGAAACGCAGCCAAAGAGAAAGAGAAACCTCTTTCCTTGGCTTTTAAACCCAAGGGGCTGACCCTGCAAATTCGCAACATCCAAATTTGCCCAGCAACAGAGGAGTGATCACTCATGCCCCCACCTTTGGACTCAGGAGTGGTTTGTTAAGCCCCCACCGCAAATCGTGCTCACCATGATGGTGAACTCGCATTGTAGAGAGATTAAATGATGTGGACTACTTAATGATCATTGATGCTGATTTGTTTGTGAAGAGGTTGGAGGATGTCGCATCAAACAAGTGTCACCCCATGTTTTGCATATTGCTGTAGCTTTCTTCATTGTAAACCACCAGATCTTCCAGGGAAAACGTTCTTTTTTCCACAGATGCTTTACATCGGCTTTAATTGTACAACTTCAATTTTCTGGGATCTGATTGAATCCCACCCCAAAATAGTGACAGTCAGGAAGCAACCTGGGAAACATTTCCCTAATCATCCAGCTGTTTGAGGGAGCAGCCTGTCACTGAATCATGGTTGCTTTCAGATAACCTGTTTTATTGAACCTCCATCCTGATTTGCTTGCACAGAGGTTAGACAGCACTGATTACTTATTGAGCATTCCGTCCAATTTGTTAGACTTTGGCCCCATCTGCATTGCACTTCCCCCAAAGAATCATGCCAACTTGAAACTGTCATGACTTCCCCCAAAGAATCCTGGGTGCTGTCGTTTGTTAAGGATGCTGAGAGTTGTTCGGAGACCAATAGTCTTCTCACAGAGCTACCAGAGTAATTGAACAGTCAATCTTTCTACCGATGGAACTCCAGGAATTGTAGCTCTGTGAAGGCAATAGTGGCCTCCTAACAACTCTCAGCATCCTTAACAGATTACAGCACCCAGGATTCTTTTGGGAAAACCATGACTGTTTAAAGTGCTAGGATTCTGTTTTAAATGTATAGTGCAGATGTGGTCAAAATGTTATCCCACTCTTTCCATTGCATTTCCCCATCACACTCCTTATGTCATATCACTTTCCCTACTTTTGGGGAAGTGGAAGTGTTGTGCAGGATCTCCAAATCAGCTTTCATTATGCAACCTGAATTTGTTGGTATGCGATTGAATCCCACCTGGAAATTTAGACCTGAATGGGATCTTGAAGCAAGTCACCCAGACCTTTCCCCTGCTCAGTACGAATCCACAATGCAGGATGCACCTACAACATCCCATACAAATGTGATCTAATAAAAGTAAAAAGGGAAGTAGTTGGAGTTGGGGTTTTTTATCAGTTGGCTGCACTGGTATAGCAATATCAGCCCTCTATATTATTGTGTTTCTTGCTGCAATAATTTTTTTGTCTCATCATTTTCATTTTCATTTTTGAGATGTCATCATCTCTTACATCTGCTGGCTGACATGAAGAGAGAATCCATCAACCTAGGCAGTAGCTTTGCACTGAATATTTGCTTCCGAATGTAACTCAACCTGGCCTTTAACTTTATTGACATGATATTTTAGTGGAGGAGGGAATGAGAAAAGAAAGAAAACAGAAAAGAAAAAATAAATGAACAGACTATATCAGAGCTGTGAAATAGATATTTGTGGAGAACTTTGAACTTGATAAATGTGTCTAGTGAAAGTCCAAGACATAAAGGTTTCTGGAAGTGCTATAAGACTTAAACAATGGCACTGTTTCCTGTTTGTTGGTTTTTTCTTAAGCCAGGGCATATTTGAGCAATTTAAGAGGAGTTTTGTTTCTCATTCTGTTGGAGTTAATATATTATTGCATGCCACCCCAATCTCCAAGCAGTGCAAGATTCCAGGGGTCCGTGTTTCCTTTTGAAAAATGACACACAGCAAAGACTGCCGTGTGTTATAATATATGGTTAGTTTACACAGATATACAACCCATGAAGAGATATTGACTGTTCAATAACTTGTAGTTTGGAGAGAACAATAGGGGTATCCTAGCAACTCTCAGCATCCTTAACAAACTACAGCACCCAGGGGAAAGTCATGACTGCTTAAAGTGGTATGATTCTGCTTTAAATGTATAGTGCAGACGTGGTCAATGCTATGTCACACATTTCATTGTATATTCTCATCACTTACCTTATTTCCCATCACTTTTCTTACAACCTAAGACTATGATGGAGGGTTTCATGGCATCAACACTCCAAGAGGGTCTTGCTTCTCCCATAGGTGCAGCCCAGGATTCAAACACACAACAACCATCATGCTCTGCCTTTCTCTCTTCAGCTTGCTGCCTTTCTTCCAGGTGACATCACTTCCAATTCTGCCCTCTCTAAGCTCCTGACTTTATCTGCAGGGAGAGACCACACTCATTGGCCATCTCATACAGAGTTCCTTTGATCCTCTATTGTCCTACTGGCCCATTACACCAGGCTACCACTTCACACAGGAGGCTAGTCTGGCTTAATTAGAAGATTTAGATATGCCTAGTACACAACTCAATACTCACAAAACCTCATTTATGTGGGGGTTGGTTTTGAGGCACCACACGCATCAGAGGGATGCGCATAAAGCTCACCATGCCCCAGCCCGCCCCCACCCTGCCCTCTCCCGGTGCCAAAAATGATGCATGTGCCAATGGTCACAAACATGTTGGATGTGCACAAATGGGGAAATGCCTATACACATGAGTTTTCCACCCAGTTTTAGCACACCCAGCACTGATCAAATGCTAAACTTGATTCAAAGATGATGATGATGATGATCATAGAATCAAAGAGTTGGAAGAGACCACAAGGGCCATCCAGTCCAACCCCCTGCCAAGCAGGAAATGACGATGATGATGACGATGATGATGGTGATGGTGATTATTATTATTATTATTATTATTATTATTGTTGTTGTTGTTGTTGTTGTTTATTATTATTATTTATATCCTGCCCATCTGGCAGGGTTTCCCCAGCCATTCTGGGCGGCTTCCAGCAAAAGATTAAAAATACATTAAAATATCAGACATTAAAAACTTCCTTAAACAGGGCTGCCTTCAGATGTTTTCTAAACGTCAGATAGTTGTTTATTTCTTTGACATCTGATGGGAGGGCGTTCCACAAGGCGGGCGCCACTACCGAGAAGGCCCTCTGCCTGGTTCCCTGTAACTTGGCTTCTTGCAGTGAGGGAACTGCCAGAAGGCCCTCAGCGCTAGACCTCAGTGTCAGGGCCAAACAATGGGGGTGGAGACGCTCCTTCAGGTATACTGGGCCAAGGACATTTAGGGCTTTAAAGGTCAGCACCAACACTTTGAATTGTGCTTAGAAATGTACTGGGAGTCCGTTTATAGTGGTCTTGCACCCATAAATTCATAACAATATGTTCTATTTTAGATATTCTAAGTACTTCCATGTGTATATATTCTTGGAGAAAAGCGCGCTCTCTCTCTCTCTCTCTGTATATATATATATATATATATATATATATATATATATATATATATATATGTGTGTGTGTATGTATATGCAGGGGATCACTGTGCATCTCCATGTAAAAATAGCTGCATCACATTTCATCTGTAATATGTGCAATACTAGCAATATGCCCATGTAAGCACTAGTGAGTTCCATGGAACTTATGTCCTTGTAAGTGTGTATAGGATCACAGTCTTAAACCCACTTGTTTTGACCTACGGTAATATCTCATAACTTATTTTATGAGAGAAATGTACCTTTACTGGTAGGATTTCCAGTCCTGGGGGCCTCACGAATATCCTTGGAGGCTACACACCCTTACAACCCTCCCTCCCATCACACACAAACACAATGTCCCTTTGTGTGTGTGTGTGTGTTTCTCTCCTACCTGTTAATTGAACATTCATCCTGATTTGTTTGTAGGATGATTGGACGGCATTGGCTATTTAATGAGCATTTTGTCTGATTTATTTGCAGGAAGGTTAGATGACAATGTGTCAAGCAAGTGCTGTTCCACATTTTGCAGGACATTTTCCCATCACTTCCCTTTTCGCAAAATGTCTTCCTCAACCTGAGAAATGAATGTTCTGCCTTCCGTGCAGCATGCTTGGCAGAACAGCAGAGTGCCAGGCACTAGGGAAGTAAAGGAGGAGAAGGAAAGCTCTATCAGAGTCCAATGAATCCACTCCCCACAGGAAGAGCAGCATTAGTACAGACAAAAGTAATTAGCTGAATTATGAGCTATCTAATTTGAACAAATGTTTGAAGATGTGAAGTGTATATAAGCCAACCCACATACAGTATAGAACTAGACTGCTGGGATTTATATCCATTTCTTCTTATTCAATTCAACAGGGCTAGATCAGCTCAAATCACATTAATTCAATTAACGGCTAGGTTCATTACAGGCAACAGGTTTAAAACCAATTATTTCAGATTAACTGATTTATGGATACAGCCAAAGTTTAAAGTCCTAAAAGAAGAAAAAGAAACCTTCAAAGTGCTTTTAGAAGTCAGGATACTTTTGTTGCCCTAGATATCTAGTGATCCCAAAAGAGGAGGTGTGTATGATAAATGGCCAGATACCCAGTGATCTAGAAAGAGAAAGTGGTTATGATGAATGACCTGATTCTGAAAAGTAGTCTTAAAACGGCTGCTTTCTCATCTCATAAAATTGAGTTAAAAATATAAAATAGGAAAGTGACACTCTGGTGCCCATGACTGATAAAAGTAGGCCTTATCGTATGAACCCTCTGAAGCCATTCTTTATTTGAGAATAAATTCATTTGGACTGCAGTGCATATCTTTTAATTAGAAGACGTGCTAGTGTGTTGGAGCAGCTTTCTGGTTTCCAGTGCAGTCTGCTTGTTGTCAATGTTGTTTTCGTAATGGCTACTAATGAGCCACCTAGCTATCTAAATCCCACTCTGGAACATACCTATAACCACCTCCATCTACAGTGTATGGGTATGCTGTGAAATTATTTTGCACAGTCTGGGGGAAAAGAAGTGTTTCTGAAAGAAAAGCTAAATGTATTCTGAATCTGGCAAGGTGTAAGAAATGAGTGCTGATGCCCACTGAGACAGGTTGCGAAGGTGTTCCTGCTTACAGAACCTATTTTTTTCACTTTGGGGGTATGTTTTCATGTTGCATTGGGGCTTGTACTGCTTGCCTACATGTCTACTTGCTTGTTATTTAAGTAGCCTGTGGTTGGCAACTATCCATCTTCCTAAATATGGCCAATGCAGCATGCTTCTGCATGAAAACAAGGACAAAGCATTCTTACCATGGTCTGCTGCAAAAGTTTGAATGACAATATAGAGACACAAACTGGTTCAGCATCTATGTCCCCATTTTGAACC
Source organism: Zootoca vivipara (assembly GCF_963506605.1). NCBI lineage: Eukaryota > Metazoa > Chordata > Lepidosauria > Squamata > Lacertidae > Zootoca > Zootoca vivipara. The sequence continues at coordinate 51,409,894 of NC_083283.1, read as the reverse complement.
CACAGGCTGAGACTAATGGAAGAACAGCAGGCAGTATATCTGTATTGGGTATTTGAGTTTGACAGAAGGCAAGTAAGCCTTAATCTAGACATTCATCACCTGGTGGGGTCCAGGAAAACCAGCACATCTGGTTTTCCCCACATCTAAATGTACCTTATTTGCCACGGCCAGCCCATCTCCCTCCCTCCCTGACCAGAGAGATCAGGTGACAGTAGATGTGTTCTCTTCCATTCAGTCCTCCATTCTAGCAAATTAGTTCTGCCTACGCACAGCACAATAAAGAGCAAAACAAAGCAGCCACTGCCAACTATACAATTCTAGCATGATTTCCAAGGAAAGTTCACAACAGCTTGACTCTCAATCTGTTTCCTCTGCCAGAAAGCACTGAACAGGAAACAGACATTAGGAATCAAGAAATAATTTAGTCAACCTGCACATCTCCCATTTTGGATTAGGGTAAGGGTGCCTTCAGAATGTGTGTATTTTGTAGGAGGGTTTCAAGAGTATACCAGAACACATTTAAAGTAGATAGAAGCACTCTGCCATGCTAACACAACAGATCCATTTACAAAAACATCTCGTCCCAGCAGTGTGGACCTGATTCAATTTGTCTCCCTTCTCCCATGACTGATGCTTAAATAAATTTAAAGGGTCAGGAGATCTGATCAAGGGTCTCCAACATTTCATTTCGCTTGGCCTCAAACAGCATCTTGCACTCAAGTTGGGAGGTTCCTATGAAATGAGATACCACCTGTGCTATATGGCTCTGAATCATTTTGGGGGAAAGTCCTCCCTGAATCTGGATGGTGGCAAAATGTACACCCTTTATTTAATTGTTTATAAGATTCCTTATGTGCACTTCACCATACGGTCCTGGACTGGGTTACTACAGTATTGTATACAATTATAAGTGTAAAGCCATTCCAAATGGAATAGAACCATATAAAAGAGGTGGCTTCTACTAAACAAACTATCCTAATTGCGAAGAGGGATATCTTCAGTACAGTATATCTATGATTCTCTGTTTGAAACTATACTATTAGATGCTAGAAGTACCTCTGTGGGGAGGGAGTTCCACAATTTGGGCATTGCCACAGAGAAAGCTTTCTCTCCCAGGCTGCCATTCCCCATACTTCTGAGGGTGGTGGAACTACCAAGGCAGATCTTAATACTAGAGAAGGTCAGTTTTACTTGGGCCTAGGTCAGGCATGTCAAACCTGCGGCCCTCCAGATGTTTTGGCCTACAACTCCCATAATCCCTAGCTAGCAGGACCAGTGGTTGGGGAAGATGGGAATTGTAGTCCAAAACATCTGGAGGGCCGCAGGTTTGACATGCCTGGCCTAGGTCATTTTGAAATCAAACCGAGAAGAAATAGTTTGGCTCCAATGATAGTTGCTTCCATTCATCACTAACAATTAAAACAAAATATTTTCAATGTGCTCAGAACATGAACTCTTGCAGCATTAGAATATTTTCATTATCCCCATGCCAGTCCCCTCCTCTCTTTTTTTCATTTTATGAGAGCAAATTTGGCTCCCAGGCTGTGTGGGGTGGGGGAGTTCATTATAACATGCTGTCATAACATGAGTCCTTTCAAAGCTGAACTTGTCACAGTTTGGGGTTGTTCATAATATATGAGTGCAGCAGAATTAGACAGATTCCATTATGGTGCCTAAGGGGGAAGGAAACCTTCACAAAGCTTGAGGACGCTTCCTTCGACCGCCCCCCACCCCCCTCTCAACTCTTCAGTGAGCTTCTTAGTTCCCGGGCAACTTAAAAATGCACAGACCCTTTTAATGAGATTGCAGCTATGGTGTGTAAACTAAACCACCCAATGTAATTTTTGTGCTGTCACCCAAACAATAAGTGATTATTTTTCTGTCACCCAGACTGCACCCTTTTGACAGCTGATCTAACTCTATTATTTTTCTTGTGTTGTGGTTGCATTTTAAAATTGCAGTTTGTTATGATTTTTTTGTTTTTAAAACGTAATCTTGGTTTGCCAAGCATTTACAGAGCAAGAGCAGGGTTATAATATAGATCATTCTTTCTCATCAGAAATGCATTTGAGAGTTTGCAGGCACAACGATGAAATTAAACCATAATCTATAGTTGGACCGAGGCTGAAGCTTTTTAGTTTGTAAAGTCCCATTGTGAATAGCAGATGTGTGTTGTGGGGAGGATTCCAGTAGGGTTCACAGAGAGAGCAGAGGCTCAAAATTCCCTTCCCTCCAATCTCATGGTCCTGTTTTGGTTCCCCTCCCCACCATGCCAGTTATTTATTATTTTGTTAAAAACAAACAAACACCAGGGTTAAAAACATAAATAATGTAGAATCTAGTTTGTCCCTCAATGCATTTACAAACTATATGATTTTCATTGACAGATTCATTTTGCAAGGAGAACAGAGAAGGGCATCTGACTCTGGGATGTGACATAATGAGCTTACAAGGATTGTGTGTGCTACCTCATTGCAGAACCTACTTCAGGTACAAAAGGAAGTAGGATTATCTTCTTTGATTGGCAGTCAGCATGAAGCTTCTGGATGGACTGAGCATGCTTGGTATAAATACTACGGGATATGCTTTTTGACCTTGCAAGTTTAAAAAGAAAGCCACAATGTTTGCCAGCTGGTTACTGTTGCCATTTACAGGGTCAGTTCTCTCAACCGGCAAAACAAGCCAATTGCCTCTGGCAGCAGGCCTGAGAAATGGTGAATTTGCTTGCTTGAGTCAATGGCCAGTGCAGCCAACCAGCCACTACAGCCCACCTGTTAGCAGAGGCACTATAATGCAGCAGATGACACCCCAAATATAAATCCTGCTAAAAGTTTACTGACCAAACTGAACAAAACAATATACAACTTGATCAGAAAAGAGGAGTTTGCCTTTTTGACAGGCCTTGTTCAAAACAGAGTTACATTCATCTAAAATTCACAATAAAAAATACAGCTGGACAGCACACGTTATCTAAGGAAAGCTGTTGCCACTGTTCCTAGCTGCTCTTCAACAATTCCACCTTACCCCCAACTTGGTTAGCTGCCTTAGGAGCAACAAAATTAACCCAGAATGATCTCTGCTATTGCATTTCTCACACTTCTCCAGGACAGGTGGATCATTCTGTGAGGTTTATTCCTTCCAGGAGGTTGCAACAGTGATACCTGGCCAGTGGCTTGGTCAAAGTATCTGCTACCATTTCCTCCAATGGGCAGTACAGGCCATGTTCCTGTGAGTCTCTTAAAAGTGACACTTTGCATGCTTTTACTGCGTAGGAGAGCATGCCCTTTTTTTCGTTCTGCTTGACCTGCTGAGCTCCAGTTCCAGATCCTGAAGTGGCTCACCATACTCATTCACATTTGATGTGCTCATTCAGATTCCTGCCCCTATCTTTGTTGTTCAGCCTGGGTCTTTATTTTGGCTCATTTCAGTATTTGCTAGTTCCATGGTGCTTGAGTCTGGGATTCTCTTCAGAGTAAACACTGCAACTTACCAGTAGTGGTTTAGAGTATTCTGTAGCCTCTGCCCTTCTTACTGTACCCTACCAGTAAGGCAGGCATCCCCAAACTTCGGCCCTCCAGGTGTTTTGAACTACAGTTCCCATCTTCCCCGATCACTGGTCCTGTTGGCTAGGGATTATGGGAGTTGTAGGCCAAAACATCTGGGGGGCCGCAGTTTGGGGATGCCTGCAGTAAGGCTTCAATCATTCATTCTCTCAGTTCTGAGTGCTTTTCACTTGGGACCAGGGGTGTAGGAAGAGGGGGGGGTGATGGGAGCGCTCTGCCCCAGGCAGTGCAATCCTGGTGGGGAGCTATCATGGCTGCCCCCCCGGCACTGGGTGCCCTGCCCCACAGGTGGCGGTCCCCGCCCCCCAAACACACATTACGCCTCTGCAGGTGGCACGCCACACCCCAGAATGTGCACCACGTCCCTGCGGGCGGTGCGTCATGCCCCCGGGACGTGCGCCAGCCCCGCCCCCGCCTGCTCTCCGCCCCCAGTGCCAGAGCATGAAGCTCCGCCACTGCTTGGGACATGCACATAGGCATTGCATCCAAAGACTTTGAAAAGGCTTATAGTTGGTTTTGTACATAACACAACTTATGTGGGGATGGCTGAAATGTTAGTGATGGAAGTGAGTTCTGTAGCTAAGGAGCCATTATGATTGCTACACCCCAAAAATTTGTTGGGGAGGTTGGCATCTAGCTGCATGTATCTTGTCATCTTTCTTAGGGACCTGCTACTCCATTCAGTTCAGCACTGTCATCTGGTGCTGAGTGCCCTGTTGTTTGTGGAATTTTTGCCTCCTTCCCTTCCCGCCCACCTTCCCGGTATGCTGAACCACCGAGTTCAAATTTATTTTTACGAACAATTAAGTATGCAGAAAACCATTAAATATCCACATTATTCATCGACCAGCATGTGTTTTAAAGTTCCCTCTTTGTTGTTTATCAAAAGTGCTTTTTGCTGGGTAAAATCTACAATAATTCTACCAAATTCATAGTCACTGAGGCAGAGTGCTGCAGGACAAATAGTCGTAAATTCCTCTGGCAACAAAGTATTTTTAGAACTCGCAAGAGAGTATCTGTGGCACAATATGTGCTTTGGAGATATTTCCCCAATACTTCAAGCTGAGGAGAATTAGGATTCTAGGTAATGTGCAATTTTTGGAATGGTTATTTTCTTTGATTGCAAAATGGCTATTTTCTTTGATTGGTCTAGTAAGACTGGACCAATAGTGGGTTTCTATTTTTAGTAATCTAGAAACTATTATTAGTCACTGCCTACACTGTAAACATTTCTTATAAAGCAGGTCTTGGGACTGATGTATACTAGGCTACAGGTTCCTAAAATGTGGTCAAGAGCAGTCCGTGAACTTCATTCAGATGGTTTGTAGATTTCTGGTTAAAGATGGGAGACTGGTTCCCCTCTCATACTAAATATTCATATTTATTTTTAATTGTATTTTTATTGCTTCTTTTATTTATTATATTGCATTTTATTATATTACACTTTGAATTGCATGGAAATCATATAGCATCTAGCAGAACACATTGCAATTACTACAAAAGGTAGAAAAATCATTAAGTGGGCAGCCAAGACCCTCAGCAATTTTCAAGTGGTTCATGGGGAAATTTGGGAGGGAATTTTGTACTAGGCAATCACAAAACCTATCTTCGTGGGCTAGTTTATACTTGCTAGTGAGCACTACTGTAAAATGCTTCATTATGGTGACTGATGGTTTCACCCAGTGTTCATAAAGTCACTTAATATGGAGATGAGAAAACAGATGTCATTGGCCTACAATTTACACCATTCCAGGCCATTTGTGGGGTACAGCTGAAGTCCAACAACTCCCAGAGAGCCACAGATCCCCCTTACCGGACACAGCAGTCCACCATATAGTCTGTCACAATAACAAGGAGAGTTTCAGTGCCTTCAGCATCGACCATCAGGAACATTCAATGATGAGTGCAGAGATACAATGTGGCTGATCCAACAGACAGAGCTGTACAGCATCTAATACAGGGGTGAGGATCCTGTGGCCCTTCACCTCTCATCATCTCTGACCCTTGGGGTCCAAAAACATCTGGAGGGTCACAGGTTCCCCATCTCTGAGCTATGAGAACAGGATTTTCGTGTTCTGATCAAAAGTAGCTTTCCAGTCATTGAAAAACAGATATTCAGTTTGAGACATTCAGCTGGCATCAAAAACCAAGTTGATTGTAAATCAGGCATAAATACGTTGGCTCTTTTAATGTACTACAGTCAGCTTTTCAGCCCAAAGAGTGCTTTTGTGTTTTACATGGTGTTTTTGACCAGCCGTACCCCCCCTTCCTCCAGTTCGCCTCCTATGTGAAACTGATGACTGTACTTGAAAGATCTATAAATCTATAGTTTACAGGCTACCATATATTTGGGGCATTTGATACCTGCAGAGAACCATACATATGCTGGGCCCTTCATAGCACCCAGAACCATACTGATCTCACCTTTACAAGCCTTACAACTCCAACATTTGCATGTTGCCTCAAATTAAGTCCCAGATGATTCAATTAGACACAATGGTAGGGTTGCATGGCAAGGACATGAACCCACATTGAACTTGGTGGGAATCTTCTGAGCAAACACGCATAGGATTGAGATGCAAGGGTGAAATCCTTACCCAGGAGTAAGCCCCACTGGGCACAGTAGCATTCAGGTTTGAGTAAACACATAATACAATTGGGCTGTTTAAAAGAGATAACTTTTTACGAGGAAAAATGGTTTTGTGAATCCACTCTTCGACAAGATGATTGACAATAGGAATGCAGTGTATAAACACTGACGAATTTTTAGCAAAAATGAAAATGGCAGGTATCCTTTTTTTTCTTTTTTTCTTTTTGAAAACCAAAGAACCAAGGTCAGATAAGAGAGATTTAATAAGAGAAAGAGCACACGTTCCTTGGAAGAAATTCCTGCCAGGCATCATAAAGAGGAGATGTACAGTATACTGAACCTCTTGTCATGTGCTATGGGACTGATCATTTAACATAACACCACAACAGCAGAGAGGTGCAATTTATCACTTCTATCAGGTTAGTCTCCTTGAAGGTTTCCACTGCAGTACTTTCCTTAACAGCTTATTAACTCAGAAGTGCTAAGGTGAGAAGATGCAAGTTGCTTCCCCTTAACGCTAACAAAAAGTGCCCAATGAAAGAACATAAACATTACTTTTAAAGATCAGTGATCTACACAGGTTTTTATTTAATTAGAGTGGAGGTGAAATGTTATGTCAGCAGAACAGCGTTGTCATATCAGTCCACCAAGGCCAAATGAGTGGCAGCTAATGGGGAGAGGGAGTTAGTCTAAGTTCAGGGCAAATACTGTTTATGTAAACTGAGAGACAGGCTGGTGAGCAGTCTTGGGCAGCTGCATGTCCAGCAGGAAAAAGTGCAAATAGGACTAGGTTAGCATTTCTAATAACAGGTAAAAAAAAGGGTAAAGGTAAAGGACCCCTGGACAGTTAAGTCCAGTCAAAGGCGACTCTGGGGTTGCGGCGCTCATCCCACTTTCAGACTGAGGGAGCTGGAGTTTGTCCACAGACAGCTTCCGGGTCATGTGACCAGCATGACTAAACCGCTTTTGGCACAACGGGATAGTGTGATGGAAACCAGAGCGCACGGAAATGCCATTTACCTTCCTACCCCAGTGGCACCTATTTATCTACTTGCACTGGCTAGCTTTCAAACTACTAGGTTGGCAGGAGCTGAGACAGAGCAATGGGAGCTTCTGATCTGCAAGCCCAGCAGGCTCAGTGGTTTAGACCACAGCACCACCCGTGTCCACATTTCTCGTAGGACTGTGACAAAGTGCCCCAACTTGTGAAGAATGACCCTTCAGTCCTCTCAGTGCACAGCAGCAGGTCATTTCCCCAGACTACAGGAACTGTTGGAGCTAAGGGGTGGAAATTGCAGGGTAGACTCACTTCTAACACAGAGCTCTCCAAGCAATTTGCAGCATATTTTAAAACAGATGCATAAAAATATTATAAAATTAGCAAATACAGAAACACATGCAACTCATAAAAATATGCAAAATAAACTCCCATGACAGTTGTGGGGAGCTTTGACAGCACACTAACAGCAAAAGCATCACCATCCTACTCCAGGAAATATAAGGTTTTTTCCCCTAGCACAAGACAGATGCTAGATGTCAGATGGATTACTCTACTGCACACTGTGTGGAGCTGTTCTTGAAGTTAGTCTGGAAGCTGCAGTACAGAATGCTTGGGCTAGGCTCCAGTTGGGGATGGTCTCCCACCAGCATGCTGGCTGCCTCAGAGTTTTGGCAACCTGTGTATATAAAGAGCTGAACAACTTGGGTCCTGATTACCTGAGAGAATGTCTGCTTTCCCTATCTATCGAGGGGAAATCATTATAGTGCTTAGTAAATGGTGCTCAGAAACGCTAACATGATACAGCTGATTAGAGCAGTAGCTGCAGCCATGCAGTGTTGGACACATTTTTTTCTCAATTAAAGTGACTCTGGACTCATCCAGACTCCCTTTTGTGCCGTACTTTCCAGGCACAGGTCCACACATTAAAGCTCTGTGTCAGAGTGGTTTGTTTGTTGTTCCCCAGTGCTTTCCTCCGGAAAACCTTCATTTTACCACTGAATTGGAGCAGATTGCAATCCGTGGAAAATATGATTGCCATTTGCTCTGATCCAGTGCTAAAAAGCAGGTTTTCCAGGGGAAAGTGCTGGGACAGCAAACAAACTTATTAACAGAAATGCTTGGACGTGTAGCTTTAAAGCCCAGATCTGTGCCTTGTGAGGGTGATGGGGAGGCAACGTCGCGTGCATGATGTCAGGATGTTGGTAGGAGCTGGGGGTGTGTGCAGTCGAACATGGCAGCTACACAGCTCAATGGCCGGTGGGTGGCTGCACCTCTGCCTCCTCTTGGTGCTGCAACTGGTGGGAGGCTGCTTCGACCCTCCTTCCCCTCGATGGCAGGAGGAGGAGGAGGAGGAGGAGCTGGTTGTTAGAGGCATGCTAAGCTTGGCTCCGTGCTTCAGCTCCATGTCTTTGGGTCATGGGTGGACCCTGGTCCCTACCTCCAAAATGGCTCAGCCACCAGGAGCCGGTGCCCCGGCTGTGCCTAGAAATGTGACACAAAAGGAAGTAGGGATGAGCCCTATGTGAGTCCATGCACACATTTAGTGACTTCACTGGATTTCACACACAGATTTGGATCTGGAGATTGTCTTGTGGCCCAAGAGTCACTTATGGTGCAGCAATGCCACTGATTTTGTGATGCTGCTCATGGAAGAGGCAGCTTGTGGTGAGTTCCAGCTATTTATCCATATTACAAGGGAAATAATTGGTAGTAAACAGCAAAACAATCCCTGCTTTACTTTTGTTGTGCTAATTGCCATGAATCATAAATCTGGTTAACAAAACAATATAAACTGATGGATTTCAATTCAACTGCTTGCTCTGTTAATCCATTTTCAATTAAATTTAACACCAAATTACACTGTTTCCTATTATTATACATTCTCTCCCCACCTCCTGCACCCCATTATGCTATAAAATATTTAGGGAGATACTAAAACTGCCTCAGAAACAAATTCAGGTTGAATGCAACAATTGTTTTGCCAACGTGTCTTATTAAGCCCAAAGTTGCTTTTAAAAATGATGAAGCTATGAAATGCTACTACTTCTTTTTCTTTTTCTTTTAATGCTACTTTCTGCTTTACAAGTCATGTTGGCTAAACAATTGTTGCACTTACCCTGAATTTGAACGGTTTCTAAAGATACTACAAGAATGACCGCTCCCCACATTAAATGGGGAACGCCCTTTGTGGGGTCGCTAGCAGCCCCCAGGACCCTATGTGGCACCATTAGCATAGGTTTGGCTTCACCTTCCCCAGGTGGGATACCTGGAGGTCTCTGCCTACCTCAGCTAGTTGCCCAATCCCGCCTGGGGAGGTGTTGCCAAGGTGATCAGGCCAGTTAGGGGGAAGGACCACCCTGCCCACACAATAGGGGGAGGATCTTACCTGGGAATTGTCAATTGGCTCCAGAGCTTCTCCCACCCTACCCACCCTCAGTTAAGACTTCTTTTGCAGGTTAACCTTTTCTCCACAGGTACACAGGCGCTGCTACATCAAGGTCACTGTTGAAGGGCTGGGAAGGAATTCTCCTGCATTGGCAGGTTTGCCTTTCTCGTAGCAAAACGTCACAACTTTGGCGGTTTCAGGCCTTGGGTGGAATCCTTTAGTCTATCTTCTCTAATGGGGGTGGGCATGTAGTGGTGACCCCCCCTTTGCAGCAGCAATCCCAGGGTTCCCCATTAAAGGGGTTGTTTTGAGGGGACGCTTTGGCCGTACACCTAGAGGTTGTCATTGCTCTCCCTTGTGACGGCGGCGTAATGGGGGCAGGCTCTCTCTGCTTGAACATATGTTCTCCAGAGCCAGGCCAATCCCCACAAACTCTGGAAAACCCTGATGTTCCCCAGATCCCCAGCAGGGGACTGGGAGGGATGAACGCCCAGTGCCTGAGCCAAGGTCTACCCACATCTGAAACATAATAAAGTTGTGGCCAATTTTAATCCCATAACATGTTGTCTTCAGTCATTCTTTCACACGGGGGCCACCCGGAGTTTGGGGGACTCCGCCTGTCCACACAAAATAAGCTTGTTTGTAAAATGTTGATTAGTTTAAATACGTGATAGATGGAATAACTATTGTGGCAAGTGGAATTCAGGCTTAAGAAAAGATATACAGTACCAGATTAAATATGGAAAGCCATTAAGTAATGGAATAAGATATGGTATCCCCCAATATGAATTTATTGGAATTTGTATATAAAATAAATATTTAAAATCTATGCAATCCCCCGTGATCATCTGATTGTTGGGACTCACATTGAATCATGCATGGTACTTTGAAACATTGTCAATCAACTGTTCGTTGGTGCTTGCATAGAACCCGCACAGATTAATTCCCAACTCAACTAGTGTTGTTGTGACAGGTAGATGGCCTGTATGAGAGATGAAAATATGGCTCACCTGAACTTAGAGGGAACTTTCCCATCCAGGAAGACAGGACTGAAACAGTATCTCCACAATCCAAAGCCACAGATTTCTGATAGGATACAAGAGATTTTCCCCACATTATAAAGTATCTTTATTATTATTATTATTCTCTTCCTATAGTCCACATTTATTTATATGGTGTCAAACTTGACAGATGCACCACAAGGAGTCTTTCCATTGCCCCCTCCATTTCTTCTGCTTTTACTACCTTATTATATTGCATTTCTAGCCCTATTCATGACTTGGATGATTGCTTTGCAAGCATGATTTATCCCCGCCACAGAAACCAATGAATTTGCATGCATGAATCTGATCACAACACTCACACACATAACATTTGTTGAACAGGCACTGACATTTCCATACACATAGCAATAAAAGAGTTAACACGACATTTCCCACACAGGTCAGTGCTGACCGCTTTCCAGGTGAAAATTGCAGAACACACACAAAAAGTATACATTCTTGTAAAAGAAGCATAAAACTTTGATTCCCTAGTATACTAAAGCTATCCAATATTAGAAGCACCAGGAAAGGCAGCATTATTATTATTATTATTTAGTAAAGGGACCCCTGACCATTAGGTCCAGTCGTGACCGACTCTGGGGTTGCGCGCTCATCTCGCATTATTGGCCGAGGGAGCCGGCGTATAGCTTCCAGGTCATGTGGCCAGCATGACAAAGCCACTTCTGGCAAACCAGAGCAGCACATGGAAATGCCGTTTACCTTCCCGCTGTAGCGGTTCCTATTTATCTACTTGCATTTTGACGTGCTTTCGAACTGCTAGGTTGGCAGGAGCTGGGACCAAGCAACGGGAGCTCACCCCGTCACAGGGATTCGAACCGCCGACCTTATAATCAGCAAGCCCTAGGCTCAGTGGTTTAACCACAGCGCCACCTGGGTAGCAACATTATTAAGCAGACCTCTGACAGGGGCCAACCAAGCCTAATGCCCCAGGCAGCCATCTGGACTGCCTGCCCAAAATCTGGCCCTGAATCCTGTGAATAAGCTCCTATGTGTGCATCTGTGGTGACTTCTGCTTTTCATTTCTTATCTTTGTCATCAAAGCAACATACCAGTACCTAGACTTTGGGCTCACTTGTTTCTATGGAGCTTTTGCATGATTAGGAACATATTTGCTACTAGGGAAAGTGTTGTTAAAAGCTCAGCATTTCCCTTCAGCTCTTTGCCACAGCAATGCTATCCCTGCCGGTTGCCCCTGGCCTCTTGCTCCTTGGACCCTTGCCTTGCCGACGCCTTGCTCCTTGGACCCTTGCCTTGCCGATGCCTTGATCCTCGACCCTTGGACCTTTGCCTTGCCTGCTCCTTGACTCCCAGACCTTCGCCTCTGCCTTGCTCCTTGACCCTGCGACTGCCTGCTGCTGGACCCTCAGCCCTGCACCTGTTCCTGCTTCTACACCTCCATCTTGCCTCTGGTCCTGACGTCCCCAGCCAGGGCTTCAACCGCCTGCCGACCGGACCGTGACACTAGCTATTCTAGGGCAGGCACATCCAACTCCCAAGAGACTGTGATCTACTCCCAATATATAAAAAAACTGGCAGTGATCTACCCATTGTCATTGGAGGGAGGAGGAGCATGTGTGAAGTGGGTGGATTGCCCAGAGTTGTTGAGGGTTTTTTTTGCGAAGGATTGTCCAGAGTTGTTGAACTTTTATTTGTTAACTTTCGGTAAACTTTATTTAATCTCACGATCGATAAGGGTCCCACGATCTACCAGGATCAGCTAGGGATCTACTGGTAGATCGTGATCTACTGTTTGGAAATGCCTGGTCTAGGGAATGGGCCATTAAAGGGAACAAAGGAATTGGAACTGCACCCCTTCCTCAACTGGCTAGTAGTTAGAAAGACAAAAGCACAAGTTGATGGAGAAGCAAGCAGCAAGCTGGGGAGGCAGAGAAAAAGGGTGATGTTTCATTTCTGTTTGAATCCGAGGCTGGAGAAGCAAGGCCCTATTGGGCAGTTAATGCCATGAACCTCTCCACTGAAGGAAGGATCAGGCTGAATATATGTGTAAATAAACCATATATATCACAAAGACACCACAGTCTCTATTGTACCTAATTCTGAAGGAATCATGAACCCTGGGTAAACTCCTGGAATCTCGCACCACTCAGAGATTGGGATGGCATACAACAGTATGAATCAGATTCACACCAATGCATATCCATATAGGAACACTATGCTTAGGGCAGACTATGGGCTCTCAAATTTCAATGGCACCCTACGCAATGCTAGAATTTGGCACCCCTTGCCTCTCATTCTACATCATTGTTGTGGTTCCCCCTGTGGCAGCGGCACCCATGCAGGCAAGCAAGTTGTGCTACCCTAAAACCACCTATGTGTAAGGAATCTGGCAACACAGTTAGGAACTGCAGCACAGGACTGCCTTGGTTTTTTTTTGTAATAGTTACAGTATATGGGAGAGATTCAGTATGTGAGATATTGGATAAAACAGTTTGTGACTTTTATGGCTTGAAGGTTTGTGCTACCATTCAGCTGCTCAAGGTAAAATGATATGGTCTAAATTGAGCAGTGTTTAGGTTGGATATTTTTCTGGGAATCCCATGAAAGCCTCTTTTTTTTAAGAAAAAGAAAAGAGGGGGAATCATATCTAACCCTGCCAACCAGCAACCTAGATTGCTCAGTGAAGGCTCTAACCTAATCTTGTGGGGCAAAATATCCCTGGACTCTTGAGAGGAAAACCTTATGAAGGCAGAATGAGGTTTATTGCATTTCTATCCCACTTTTCACTGGGGTTTTATGCAGAGAGGCATCTCCATTTCACCGTCCAATTTTACCTTCAACAACCACCCTGTGGGCTGGGAGTGGTTGGTCCAAGGTGAATTTCCTGACTTAGCTGGGATTTGACCCCAGATGTACAATTTGTTTATGGTTTGGGTTGCAAATTCTCAGTGTTGCCCTTACAGCGTCTGTTTGCAAGACCATTGATTCCAGCTCTTAAGCAGCCCAGATTTAACATAATTTGCAAAATAGCTGAGGTCTTGTAAAGAGCCAACTCTGATAGAGAATATCAGGCTTTGTGGGTCTTTTCAATCCCTCAAGAGTTGAGTTTGAAACATCAAAGCTAAGAACTCTGAGTCGCATTGCACAGTATTAGTTAGCTTATAAAGGACTTCAGTTATGTTACAAAACAGAATTTTGCCTTGATCTCAGCTATTTTTAATGGCCTCAATTACCAATAACATTTTTGATGACACAAATTCATAAAACTTCTTTGACACTTTTGCTTTAGGCAAGACTCCAGGTACTGTCTGCTGAGCCAACACACAACAGGTCTTTAGCTCCCTTAACTCCTCTTTATTTCTGACAATGTTGCTAAGGCGGTGCTGGTATTCAATATCATTAGCATCATTTACCTAGGGATTATGTTATGCTGCTCAAGAATATGAGGTGTACTGTGCCTGCTGGCAGAGAGTATGCTAAACTCCACTGTGAAATGCAGAGTGAGACCAGGAATTAAATGCAGCATCCCAGTGTCCTGTCCTCCACCCCCACTTTCAACAACTGAGGCCATATTCATCCAAGTCTGGCTTCACATCCTAATGAAAATTCCTTAAAACAGCAAAATTTTCTTTGAACCACAAACCTTTGGAAACCCCATCTTCCTAATTTTTAAATCACCACCTCTCACTGTTTCAATATTAGCATCATGACGACCAGCTGCACATCAGAGCACGCAAGCTATATTTTGCTATCCATGATTCCCTTTTCTGAATTTAAGAAACAAAACAAAACAAAATCCTTGATTTCCTTTTCTAAAAAGTTCTCATGGTATTTGTGTTTGTAGCAGACATGCCTCAAAGTCACTGTAAACCTATTGTTAGCTGTATGATTTGAAATGTAATAACAGGAAAAATACTGGGAACTGGAGTGTGGTGTTTATATGTTAACCAAAAAGCAAATGACATTGGTGTAGCCCCCTCACAGTATCACCCTCGCTGTAATGGAATTGACTGATTGCTTATTGTTATGCCCACAACTGCAGATGGAATCCAATTATCTATACAAAGCTTTGGGGATTTGAAAGTGCAACCAGAATAGCTAATAATTTACAAGAAGGAGTCAGAACACTCATTGGCAAAATGTTACCACCTAGCTCTGAAGGGAGACTGAATTAACTTCCTAAAAGAAATCACATTTGCAATCCTTTGGCTGAGCAAATGGGAAGGGATATCCTGCCCCTCCGAAGCATATGTTCAACAGTTAATTGTCCTGTCTTTCCAGATAGATTTCTGAAGAACAGGAACTTTTTTTGGGGGGGGAGCAGCAGCAGCGCTATAAAGCAGGCATCCCCAAACTTCGGCCCTCCAGATGTTTTGGACTACAATTCCCATCTTCCCCGACCACTGGTCCTGTTAGCTAGGGATCATGGGAGTTGTAGGCCAAAACATCTGGAGGGCCGCAGTTTGGGGATGCCTGCTATAAAGCAAAATGAATGCAAAAACAGCCTTATCTATTGCAGGCCTAATCCACGGTCCATTCTGTGGGATCAATCAAGCTGAAATGTTTACCTCAATGACACATTCATCCTAAAAGTTTTGCAAGCATTTCAGCCTCACCAAAAACTTGTACTGTCCCACACATACCACTGGTGGCAGTGAAGTCTAGAACCCAACCAACATAGCCACAGGGCTGGCCCTTCCATTAGGTAAACTGAGATAACTGCCTTAAGCAGCAAAGGCAGGGGTTGTAAATTAGCATCCTCTGAGTCTGCCATTTGCCTCTGCAGGCCAGCTCTGCCACCTCCTGCCTGTATAGCAGAGAGGTGCTAAATCTCCTCCTTCACAATTATAACAAAGAAATAAGCAATATCAAGTCACATTTCACAGCAGGTAAAATCCCTCAATCCCAATTTAAACATATGTATCAGGTAAGCAGTTCATCTGTTCAAATCGATATGAAAATGAGACTGACAAATATAAAACGTACATCCAAAAGTAGAAATGGCAGCAGGTTCTTCAGACTACTGAGCAATGGATAGTGAGTGTTCATCCTTCCAACTCTGAAGTCTATTTGTAACCATAAGAGCTTGCAGGATCCACTTCCATTGCCTACCCCTTAGTCCCCACTTCACAGGAACACATGTGGATATCCACATATATCAAGAATTTCTACAAAACAAAGTTAGTGCAAGCAACCACTTCTTTCTTTCTTGAACAATTTCTGACCAAAAGGAAGACATCATAGGCCATGCCTCCAAATGCATCAAAGAGGCATGAGCTCTTATTTAAAACACAGAATCATAGAGTTGGAAGAGACCACAAGGGCCATCCAGTCCAACCCCCTGCCAAGAAGGAAACACCATCATAGCATTCTTGACCTATGCCTGTCAAGCCTCTGCTTAAAGACCTGCAAAGAAGGAGACTCCACCACACTCCTTGGTAGCAAATTCCACTGCCGAACAGCTCTCACTGTCAGGAAGTTCTTCCTAATGTTTAGGTGGAATCTTCTTTCTTGTAGTTTGAATCCATTGCTCCGTGTCTGCTTCTCTGAAGCAGCAGAAAACAACCTTTCTCCCTCCTCTATATGACATCCTTTTATATATTTGAACATGGCTATCATATCACCCCTTAACCTTCTCTTCTCCAGGCTAAACATACCCAGCTCCCTAAGCCGTTCCTCATAAGGCATCGTTTCCAGGCCTTTGACCACTTTGGTTGCCCTCTTCTGGACATGTTCCAGATTGTCAGTATCCTTCTTGAACTGTGGTGCCCAGAACTGGACACAGTATTCCAGGTGAGGTCTGACCAGAGCAGAATACAGTGGTAGAACATGTGGTAGAACAGTGGTAAAACATGTTTGCTGCATTGCAGAAAGTGCCTCACCCCCAGTCGCATAAGCATATCTATTGCGCTAGCAAAATATTGTAGAGGGTTAAAACGTCTAACCTTACAGCGATTTCTGTTAGGGTTAAATTGGCACAAGTCTGCTACTGTCACTAAAGCTGAAATGGGATGAAACAATTGACCTGTTTATCTGTTTTTGATTGGAGCATGAATCAGCTTAAACACCAAATGATTTCATGTAAGTGAGCTGTGGATCACTCTGATAGCACCTAAGGTGGAATGGCTTCCTGATCCAGATGGAACTGAATCACCTTCTATACAAGTAGAACAATTTAACTGATGTGCAGATGGCAGCCTCAGTGTAAATCAGGACAATAACTGGAGTTACAAACTGTAACCGATCATGTTACAGTATTCTGGATTCATTTCCCCCAAGTACAGTCTGGCAACAAGTATGAGGACAGACCAAACACAGCAAGTACATACTGTAGAATGATATCAAAGTCCTTTAAACAACTACCACTGATTAGCAGAGCCCTGCACAACTTGTGCGCAGCCAAGACAAAAAAAACAAACACCTGTGTGGTTTAGCAATTAGTGTATTCCCCTAGGACAGGATTCAAATCCCCACCCAGAAATGAATATTACTGGGGGGCACTTCACAGAATAACCCACTTCATAGGGCAGTTGTGAAGTATGCTTAACATATTGAGATCTTCAGTGGAAAGATGGGATGCATATGTAACAAGTAGGGAATGTAATAAAAGCCAAGCCCTTTCCTGCAATACTCCATTAACCTTCCTTCCTTCCTTCCACCAGTCCAGCCACCATATTGAACCAGTGATCTGTCTCCATGTGTGGCTCCATTCAGCTTGGTGTGCCACAGGTTTTGCTGGTGTAAGTTAGCAGCTTCGGAAGGTCCGAGTCTGCCCTTTCCATGCCTCTTCTAGTTCCGGGAGACAAGGGAGGAGAGAAGCCTGTTGCAGCAGGAGGGAGAGACACCTGTGACTCTCCACCTGCCTGATTCATTTCTGTCTCTTGGCCTCTGTCCTTCCACTCACCTGCTTCAGTGTTTGCCTCTGATTCTGGACTTTTCTCTGCCACAGACTCTCCCAGCTCACTAAGCCCTGTTACCACTTCAGCTTCTGACACCTTCTCTTTGCAGTCTTTTCCCTCTGCCCACTCATGATTGTCCTACCACCACTTCCCAGGCTCTGAGCTTTCATCCCTTGGAGGTTCCCCAGCTTGTTCTCCCACCATTCCTCTGCATCCAACCAGTCCCTAGCACCAGGGGATTGTAGGACCCTCCAGATCAGCATGAGAGGTGATGCTGGAGATGCCAGTGGTGGTGGGGAGCTGCCCTGCCTCTGAGCACCAATGGGAACTACTTTTGGCTCTTTGAGAATAACATGAATCCTTCCACTCACTAGTTAGGATAGAAGCCACTGCTTAGAATTTAACACTTAATCTCTGCGAGCTGCTAGAGCTGTTAGATATGAAGACTATGGATTAAATAAAATAAGAAAAAGTTTTAAATACAATGCAAAACTCCCAACATAAAATGAAAAGTGTGGTCCGTTTTTCTTACCTTAAAAGCTCCCTAACAATAGCCTCTAAATTTGTTTTCTGATAGCAAGTCCCATTGAACGCAATCAATGGCTTGGAGGCTTTATCATGCTTAATCCTATATGAATAGTGCTCTCCAGACCCATTGTCACACCTGGCAGGATGATCTATTATGACTGGAATGTGGCAGGCAACAATTTAAATAAAAAGTATTGTGGTGCTTCCAGTTTGTGATGCTACCTATTCCATTCTATCATTTAGTGCACTGCATTGTCACAACGAGTGAGCTGACAGGACCTGATGTAAAATGATGCAAAGAGCTGTGATGGATGTTGTGTGACACAATGTAATTACAAAGGAAGCCATCAAAAGAACATTACATTTCCTGCAAACACCATTTCCTATACATACAATGCCTAATCAACTAAAAGCAGATATTTCAAACTCAGTTGCTAGTCTAAGTGCAGAGGAAGGAAAATCTGCAAAACATTGGGCTAGGTGGAAACAAAAGAGAGAGAGAGAGAGAGAGAGAGAGAGAGAGAGAGAGAGAGAGAGAGAGAGAGAGAGAGAGAGAGAGAGAGTCAAATGACTTTAGTCTTTTTATACCTGTTGGGCAAATGGTAAAGAGTAATGGAATAAAATGTATATGTTTATTCAATAAATAATATTTACATTATGGTAAAGATCTGGATGCAAAATGAAAATTTATGTCTGAAAGCTTCATGCAAGCAATTGTACACCACTTTGTCATCCTTTCTAGCACTAAATCTGTAAATATTGAAGAAGCACACCAACGTTCTTATAATTTTAACATTAAAGAATTTTCCTTTCACTAAGAGAGCACCAATATTATTCTGTAACATTCGCCAAATATGTTATTGCCTCGGCTAAAGTAAAATGGTCCCAGAATGCAAAAATGTAGTTCTAAAGATAAACCCATCCAGTAATCTGGACACAGCATTTTGAACCAGTTGAAGTTTCTGAGTCATCTTCAAGGGTAGCTGTGTATAGCAAGTGTATAGCAATAATCCAATCTGAAAGTTACTAGAGCATAGAGTTCTGTGGACGAGTCACCTCTGCCCAAAAGGGGACATAGGTGGTGAGCCACGCATGGCTGGAAGTAAGCACTCCTAGCCACAAAGGCCACCTGGGCCTCAAGTGAAAATGCTGGACTCAGCAGAACCCTCAAGTTACAGACCTGGTGTGAAACCCCTTTCAAAACAGGTAACTGACTACCACATAATACATACACAAAACCTGGCCTCACTCTAAGAAGCAACAGTCCGTCATTCAGATGCCTGGCTGTTCAACATGGTTTTCATTTTATGCCAGAATACAGTCAGAGTTGGGAACACTCCTACGGACAGTGTTTTCCATAAGTGGGGGGGGGGGTGTACTGCTAAAAAAACACACCTCCCTCTAAAAACAGTAAAATCTGTCCTTGCAGGTGATACTCTGCAGATATCTTAATTCCCTCAGAAGGCATAACTATGCTTGCAATTAGCATCCAATTCTGCCTGAAAGTTAAAATGTTGCTGGTAATTTCTCTGTTTTGTTTTGTTTTAACAAATAAAGGTTCCATACATAAAACCATCTGGGTGGATCTGCTCAAAATTTGTTAGGCACAATCCACTCTAGATCCTTTGTCTGCAAATT
Organism: Zootoca vivipara; assembly: GCF_963506605.1. Classification (NCBI taxonomy): domain Eukaryota; kingdom Metazoa; phylum Chordata; class Lepidosauria; order Squamata; family Lacertidae; genus Zootoca; species Zootoca vivipara. The sequence continues at coordinate 51,390,268 of NC_083283.1, read as the reverse complement.
TCATCCACTTAAGTGTGATGGGGAAAAGTTAGTGTAATTTTTCAAGTCCCCGTTATAGCCCATGGTGGCAAAACAGAGCTCCAGATTGAATAAGTCTTATTTGGACCCAGAATTTTAAAAATGGAATTGCAAAAACACAGAGCACATGCAAAACAGACTGAGCTGCTAAACACTACACAGGTACAGGTACAAGGCAAATCATGTGGTCACTGCATACTTCTATTATTTATTTATGTCACACAGATGTTTAATACTTTACCCAGGCAGTGTTAAAAGGGGGGGGGGGAGGACCAGTGCTGTGATGTTTAAATTGAATTTTCACGTTTCAGTTCAGAATATAGTGCACAACCCCACTTAGGAAATTATGCTAGGTTGAACAGTGATTAATACATGAAATGCTGAATCATTTAAACTGCTTGCTCTGATCAGTTTTCCCATTGGCCAACATTTCTGACATCTGAAATGCCATCCTCCTTGAATTTCAAGCATTATTACTGCCAAAGGACCAACACTCACTCACGTAATGTTGTCTGACATGAGAGAAAACTGCTGAATGCCAAACAAGCAATGCCACATTTCACAAAAGGATGAAACGTGTGCATGTTGTATCTGACTGTCAACAATAGACCCCAGAAGAGGTTTTGCATCCAAAGGGGAAGACAGCTTGATAATAAATGCATTTCATTTAATAAAAAACAAACACAGCAGAAGATGCACTTTTTACAATGCATTTTAACATAATGTGTTTATTTATTGCATAACAACAACAACTTCCAAGTAGTTTTTCTTTCCACTAATCCTTGCATAACTCACATATATTCCAGGTGTCACCTGCTAAATGATAAACTGGATACCCAATAGCATTTCATTTATTTATGAATTATTTTTATAAACCCAAAACATATGGTTCATTTCATCCATACATCTGTTCCAAGGTCAAACAAAATATTTAGTCAATTATGATATTATTATTATTGTGCATTAACCCTTCAACAACTCTTCTGGTTGAACTCTGTGAGTTTAATAGATCTCTGTGATGACTAAATTAGAAGTAACGTGCTCTTATTAAACTTTGAAATGGATAGTTGCAAACAAATGCATCATATCCAAGGAGAGAGTTTTTTCTATATCAGAGGTGGGCAAACTTTTGTGTATAGGAGCCACATTTTATTTTATTTTATTGATGAATAAAACTCCTAACCTTTAGTTTGGGAAGGGTTGGTTCCACACCAATGAAGGAGGAAACTTTACAAGGCTTTATTCCTAGGGGAGGGGTTAGATACTTCTCTCATATGACCTGCTTCAGCCAATAGGCACAGAGCTGGCTGCCTATTAAAAACAGCCCTTTCCCCAAGTTCTTCCTTCTTCCCTATTGCAGCATCCTGTTCTTCTACCTTTTAAGCAGTGAGCAGCATGGGACTGAGTGGGATTATTTTGGTTATACCGCTTTCGGCCTGCTTTAAACTTTTCCATCTGGCTGTTCAGTTCATTTGGCATTAAGTACAGGCAAGTAAGGGGCTTAGAGCAGGCATCCCCAAACTGCGGCCCTCCAGATGTTTTGGCCTACAACTCCCATGATCCCTAGCTAATAGGACCAATGATCAGGGATGATGGGAATTGTAGTCCAAAACATCTGGAGGGCCGAAGTTTGGGGATGCCTGGCTTAGAGCATCTTGGCATCCTATTGTCACCCATCTGGAAGGGGTCTATGGGTTTGATACTCTTGAGGCCTGACAGGTGTCACCTGCTGATTGCTGAATAGTGAGAGTGGCTGGCACCCATTAGGTCACACACATACACATACACACACTCATCTGAAACACACCAGATGCGCGGGGTATAAATAATAAATTATTATTAAATTATTATTATTATTATGAGAATATGCTATTTGCCTGCCTTCACAGCTTGGGTGATGGAGGTGAACTAGGGTGGATTAGCACTCAGGAGTATGCAGGGTATTTTATATGGACCTGTCCAGAACATACCAACCCACACTTGTCATTTATGACTGTTACAAGTTCTTCTCTCTTGCATTAATAAATATAACCTCAAACCAATTCCTGTCTGAGTCTTTGGTCATGGACCAGGACCATATGCCAGTAGTGGTGGCACTATTGCCACCAAAGCAAGAAATGGGTGGGACACCCCTTCTCATATTTCTGTCCCACTTTCATCCATTATCCATTCATTAAATTCCTCTCTTTTCCCCCTTCTCTCTCTCACAAACAAACCTTCTCTCTCATTTTCTTTTATCCTATTCACCCCTTCAATCCATCTTTTTTTTTTTGCCATTTCTCTCTCTGGGCTTGGAGGAGCACATAAGAGAGTTTCATGCAACACTGTTGGTCCATGGGTCTCTCACCTGTGCTCTGCATCCCAGCAAGCTGTTCCTTATTGAAGAAACTGTTTTCTTTTGGCTAATTTAGGAGTGCCAGTATGGTGACTGCTAAAACAGGAAAAAGTGTTTGTCATTTGCTTCAAGTAGGGTTCTCAGAGATGAATTTCTGAAAGGCTTTCTCAGTAAATGGTATGGTAGATGGTAACCATTATGTTCTTTTTAAGCATAGCTTTAAAATGAGGATTTAGAGTTTTGTGAGCAACAGCTTGTAATGCGCCAGCTAGCATACACTACCCTTGCCAAATATCCTTGCATTCTCCTACAGACTCACAGTGAAAATAAATATAGTGATAATTTTGGCACCCTCTGAGTGCTAGATCCCTTTAGCAATATCCTGCAGAAAAATGGATCAGATTATTATTATTTTTTTAAAAAATGAAACCAATTTAACTTGCAGTAACTTATACAGCACCAGCTGTTATAGTTATTAGCACTTGCATCATCATCATCATCATCATCATCACTATCATAATCAGCATAAATTTAATTACATTTGGAAAGATAAATTAGGAACAACACAGCAAAAGCTGCATGGAGAGTTGTTTGTACTTAATGTCTGACTTCTGAAAGCGTGATCCTCACGATGAATGTTAATGTGACCATCTTGACATGGTTCATAGCTTCCTTTTCCTCTGGTTCCTAGAAATAAGAAGCATAAGAGGAAACCATCTATTGTAGAGCACACAGAAAAAACATACAGGGAATATGCTAAGTAGGAAACATCCACTCTAATATATTTGGGAAAGGCTGCGATCTTTTGGTGCCTGGGAGGGCTTGTCAGGACTGACTGATACAGCGGATCCCACAGAAAAAGAGAACTACAGATGTAGGGGGACATCTGCCCTTGCAAACCATTCTGTTATAGGTTGGGAAGCTTCGCTGCCCTTGTCGCTCTGCTGTCAGTACTCTCTAACAGTGCTTCCAGCAAAAGGTGTGTGTGCTGGGGGAATGGCAGAGGTGGAGAGCAAGAGGTTAGGGATTGAAAGCCTTCCCAATTCCTTCCTTATGCCCCCAGATGGGAAGGGAGGTAAGTATGGCAGTCCTGGACCTGGCAAAAGAAACAAGCTATAGCTTAGGGCCCCTCTCTCTTGCCCCCCCCCAATATACTTCTTCTTAATTGTATTTCACTATCAATATACTTCTTCTTAATTGTATTTCAGTTCAACAATTACTTTGATAAAATACATATTTTGTTATGTGCAAATGGGCTTTAGATACCTATTAGGTCCATAAATTACCATATATCATATATTCAACACAAAAACCAGCGACAATTGGTTGTTGACAAAGGACAGCTGGACATATAAAGGGCCCCATTACCTTCAGTAGCTTAGGGCCTCATCAAACCTAAATCCAGCCCTGGGGAAGGAAGAAGGAATAATGGAGAAACTTGAATATTCATCTTCCACCCTGCCATCCTGAGCCCAGCAGACCTCCAGATTGGGCCAAATGTGGCCAAACCTACCAGCCTGTCAGTCACCCAACGTCATTTGACATTGGAGATCTGTTGATTCCTATCTAAACAGTATAGGTTCTGTAGGCTGGAGCTGTTAGAAAACAACATAAACAATCCTTCAGTTAAATCACTTTGCAATAGGAAGAAAAAGGGCAGGGCAATGAGACATTGTTGAGTGGAACCTAAAGCTATCAATTCATATCTGAATAGCAGTACAGTACAGTGGTACCTCGGTTTATGAACACAATTGGTTCCGGAAGTCTGTTCATAAACTGAAGCGTTCATAAACTGAAGCGAACTTTTCCATTGAAAGTAATGGAAAGTGGATTAATCCGTTCCAGACGGTCCGCAGAGTACTTAAACTGAAGCGTTCATAAACTGAAGCGAACTTTCCCATTGAAAGTAATGGAAAGTGGATTAATCCATTCCAGACAGGTCCGCAGAGTACTTAAACTGAAGCGTTCATAAACTGAAGCATGGGTGTAATTGGTTCCGGAAGTCTGTTCATAAACTGAAGCGTTCATAAACTGAAGCGAACTTTCCCATTGAAAGTAATGGAAAATGAATTAATCCGTTCCAGATGGGTCCACGGTGTTCATAAACCGAAAATTCATAAACCGAGGTGTTCATAAACCGAGGTTCCACTGTAAATGAAAAATGTTCAGGGTTGCTCTCATTGACTAGCTGGAAGGTTCTGCATTTGTTCTGCTTTAATTTTTTATCCCATTCAGCCTTTTTTTTATCATCTCCTCAGAGCCTTTGGGGCTTTTCCTGCTGTCAAAAATTAAAACACACCATTATTTATAGCCTCAGGAAAAAAAAATATGGAAGCAGACTCTGCCCAGCATACTAATGCATTGCCAGTGTTCACTTAAGCCCTTTAAAGCCATTATCTAAAAATCAAATTTAGCTGCATAAATTTATCCTGCATTTACATAAAGATTGACTTCTGCCTTGGTCCAACCTCTTTCCAAGTTGCTTTTGTTAGAACTCCCGGAGAACGACATCCGGATACTTTTTCATTTTGCACTTAAGCATGGTTCTTCCTGTTGACAGGCATTTAAACATAACTGAAATATGAATTATAAATAAGTTTGGCAGAACAAAACTTGAAATCCCTATACACCTGCCCACTGAAAGCTCGATAGGAAGGTGAATAGCTGAAAGGATCATCCATTTATTAGCACCTGGATAATGACCAAAATGTGCCCCTGAATTGATTTACCAGCAACGCCTTTCCATAGTTGAACTGAAAAGGAGAAAATTAAAATGAATGAAAGAAAAAGTGAACTATCTGTGTTTAATCTCCAGTTCCATCAGAAATCGATTAACCAACTGACTTTGGGTCCAAAAGAATTAATTATACTCAGTCTCTGGTATAATTAACAACTCTATGGCCATCTCCCAAAATATTCATTAAACAGTCAGGAACAATATGAAATTCAAATTAAAATTGGAAAAGAGATTAAATAGAAGTAGTCATCGCTAAAAAAGAATCAGAGTACATCTGAGATGAAATCATTTGAGCAATACAAAATATGGAAATACATTTTGTGTTACATTTAATTATCATTAATTCCAGCACTGCAAGCTGGCAGCTATTTTAGGCTCATTACAAAGACTAAAATGGGTTGGAATTTTAATACGAATCAATCCTCATTGGAATAATAGGAATAGGAATCAAGCTTTCAGGAAGTTTAAAGCTAAAAATCCAAGTTGTCATTTTTTATTTCTTACGCTTGGCTGCACCAATCTGCATTTTAGAAGGTCCCTTGATAGGTTTCTGGCAGCAATGCCAAAAAAATCAAGAAATACATATCTATTTGGAGTCCTTATGAACACACCTTGAAGATTCCACGGCTTCAGCATTAACAGTAAAGCAGGTACTTCTATGATGGAATTTCTAAAGCTTGCTTACCGGGAAGCTCTGACTAGCAAAACAGGCTAGGAGATGGTTGCTGCAGAAGTGGCACAAGTCTCATTGTGAGGGCAACTGGACATGCATAGGTAAAGGTAAAGGGACCCCTGACCATTAGGTCCAGTCGTGACCGACTCTGGGGTTGCGCGCTCATCTTGCATTATTGGCCGAGGGAGCCGGCGTATAGCTTCCAGGTCATGTGGCCAGCATGACAAAGCCGCTTCTGGCAAACCAGAGCAGCACATGGAAACGCCATTTACCTTCCCGCTGTAGCGGTTCCTATTTATCTACTTGCATTTTGATGTGCTTTTGAACTGCTAGGTTGGCAGGAGCTGGGACCAAGCAACGGGAGCTCACCCCGTCACAGGGATTCGAACCACCGACCTTCTGATCAGCAAGCCCTAGGCTCAGTGGTTTAACCACAGCGCCACATATTGCATGATGGTAAATACGGTGAAAAATATCTACTTTATTGCCTTGCCTCCTTCCATGAGTAATCATCTATCAGTACCAGCTGATATGATGGCTATGCTCTGTCTTCACAGCTGTGTCCAGTAATCCTTATGAATACCAGTTGCTGGAAACCATAGGAATGGAGATTGCTATTGTGTGCAAAATCTACTCCCATTACCAACTTCAATTGGCTGGCCAATTATAACCATTCCTGGGCAAGGCTAGCATGGTGGTCCATGCATTGGTAACTTCACAATCAGACTGCTCTGTATGAGGGGCTATCCAGCACCTAGTTTGGAAGCTGCAACTAGTACAACATGCAGCTGCTAGGGTGTTTGAAAGACTGCATTGCCTGCCTATTTGCTATCAAGCCAAGTTCAATATTTTGTTACTGACATCTAAAGCCTAAAGAGTTTGGCACCAAGATACCTAGCAAACTGCCTCTCCTGGTACTGACCACACTTTAAGATCATACAAGGAGACCCTGCATCATCTAAATGAAATATATAGGGGCAATGAATATTTATAAGGCAATAGTTGTAACTATTTTGTTGTTTAGTCGTTTAGTCGTGTCCGACTCTTCGTGACCCCATGGACCATAGCACGCCAGGCACTCCTGTCTTCCACTGCCTCCCGTAGTTTGGTCAAACTCATGTTGGTAGCTTCGAGAACACTGTCCAACCATCTTGTCCTCTGTCGTCCCCTTCTCCTAGTGCCCTCAATCTTTCCCAACATCAGGGTCTTTTCCAAGGATTCTTCTCTTCTCATGAGGTGGCCAAAGTATTGGAGCCTCAGCTTCACGATCTGTCCTTCCAGGGAGCACTCAGGGCTGATTTCCTTAAGAATGGATAGGTTTGATCTTCTAGCAGTCCATGGGACTCTCAAGAGTCTCCTCCAGCACCATAATTCAAAAGCATCAATTCTTCGGCGATCAGCCTTCTTTATGGTCCAGCTCTCACTTCCATACATCACTACTGGGAAAACCATAGCTTTAACTATACGGACCTTTGTCGGCAAGGTGATGTCTCTGCTTTTTAAGATGCTGTCTAGGTTTGTCATTGCTTTTCTCCCAAGAAGCAGGCGTCTTTTAATTTCGTGACTGCTGTCACCATCTGCAGTGATCAAGGAGCCCAAGAAAGTAAAATCTCTCACTGCCTCCATTTCTCCCCCTTCTATTTGCCAGGAGGTGATGGGACCAGTGGCCATGATCTTGGTTTTTTTGATGTTGAGCTTCAGACCATATTTTGCGCTCTCCTCTTTCACCCTCATTAAAAGGTTCTTTAATTCCTCCTCACTTTCTGCCATCAAGGTTGTGTCATCTGCATATCTGAGGTTGTTGATATTTCTTCCGGCAATCTTAATTCCTGCTTGGGATTCATCTAGTCCAGCCTTTCGCATGATGAATTCTGCATATAAGTTAAATAAGCAGGGAGACAATATACAACCTTGTCGTACTCCTTTCCCAATTTTGAACCAATCAGTTGTTCCATATCCAGTTCTAACTGTAGCTTCTTGTCCCACGTAGAGATTTCTAAGGAGACAGATGAGGTGATCAGGCACTCCCATTTCTTTAAGAACTTGCCATAGTTTGCTGTGGTCGACACAGTCAAAGGCTTTTGCATAGTCAATGAAGCAGAAAATCTCATCAATTTTCATTATTGATTCTGTTTTTTCATCATTATGAATTGCTGGTTTTGTGAGGTGTCGGCAAGTATGGTACATGACACTATAAGACAACAGGATTTTATGTTCAGCATGTGTTAGAACTAATGCAGGCATCAGATCAGCAATATATCATAAGCAGCTGAGAAGGAAGTGTGGTTCCTTGGAGCAGCCTTCACCTGGTTCCTAGAAAGAGACTTTCTGTAAATCTTCAGCAGCCTGCTTTGCTCATAAAACAAAACCCTTGAGCTCATAGAACAGGCATCCCCAAACTCGGCCCTCCAGATGTTTTGGAACTACAACTCCCATCATCCCTAGCTAACAGGACCAGTGGTCAGGGATGATGGGAATTGTAGTGCCAAAACATCTGGAGGGCCGAGTTTGGGGATGCCTGTCATAGAACCTCTTGATCAACTTGAGGCACCTCTGCTGCTGAGGCCATTTTTGCAGATTTGACCTTCCCTCTGCCATCCTCACCATGCAATCTTCTCCTGTGCCTTGGAGGGTCCCTGAACTCTCTTGTGTCCCCTCTTTTGTTAGTAGAAGCATTCAAGTATTAGTTTTGTTGCTGCTTGTAGTATTGGTGCATTTGTGCTTCTTAAAAGGAAGGGGGGAATGGACAGCCTTCTGCCACCTCATCTACAATAATGGTAAGCATATAAGAAAAGCCTGCCCATTGCCCCACCTAGTTCAGCATCCTGTCCTCAAGGGGGTAAGGGACGTGAGTGGCACTGTGGTCTAAACCACTGAGCCTCTTGCTGATCAGAAAGTTGGCTGTTTGAATCCCTGTGACAGGGTGAGCTCCTGCTAATCTGTCTCAGCTTCTGCCAACCTAGCAGTTCGAAAGCACGCCAGTGCAAGTAGATAAATAGGTACTGCTGTGGCGGGAAGGTAAATGGCATTTCCATGCGCTCTGGCACTCATCACACTGTCCCATTGCACCAGAAGTGGTTTAGCCATGACCCAGAAAACTGTCTGTGGACAAACACTGGCTCCCCCAGCCTGAAAGTGAGATGAGCGCCACAACCCCATAGTCGCCTTTGACAGGACTTAACCATCCAGCCGTCCTTTACCTTTACCTCATAGTGGCCAACAATCAAGAGACCCACAATCAAGAGACCCACAATCAAGTCATAAGACACCATCACTTTCCCCACCACCTACACAAACATCTATTACTAGGAGGAAGAAACTCCAAAGCAGAAATCTTCCAGCCAGAATTAGACCCCTGTACTTTTCATTGCTATGGGGACCCAGGGGGCGCTGTGGGTTAAACCACAGAGCCTAGGGCTTGCTGATCAGAAGGTCGCCGGTTCGAATCTCTGCAACAGGGTGAGCTCCCGTTGCTCGGTCCCAACTCCTGCCACCTAGCAGTTCGAAAGCACATCAAAGTGCAAGTAGATAAATAGGGACTGCTCTGGCGGGAAGATAAATGGCGTTTTCGTGCGCTGCTCTGGTTTCCAGAAGCAGCTTGTCATGCTGGCCACATGACCTGGAAGCTGTCTCCCTTGGCCTATAGAGCGAGATGAGCGCCGCAACCCCAGAGTCGGACACGACTGGACCTGATGGTCAGGAGCCCCTTTATCTTTTACTTTACTTTTCATTGCAGGAATTAAGTACTGGGCGTCTGAGCCATCGGTCATATGCCACAAAGGATTAAGTAAATAAATGAGGAAATTATTAGCTGTTAAACAAGATGGACAGAATATATATTTTCTTTGTATAGTGCTTGTGCTCAATGGGGAGTGGCTTTCTCATTAGTAAAGGACCTTTTATATTACTTCTAAAATATTTGGAACTCCTTACCTCTTCAGGACTAGATAGAGCATTTGTGAGAGACAGCAATGCTATTCATGTTCTAAGGAATATTTTGTTTAACATTTAAATGAAGTGCTCAGTTCTGTATTAACATTTGGGCAGAATAATAGCATCACAAAGCAACTGCAGTAAATGTAGACATCACTGCATGATATCAATAATTGCATCAATGTGAATGAATGTATCTTATTTCCCCACCACCCACCAAAGTGAGGCAAAGCTATAGGTCTACTTCATACTGCCTCTGCAAATCAGTATAATTTTAAATTTGCCACTCTTGAATGCAAAGGAGTTACGAGATGGTGCATCATTGCAGATAAATGTGTTGAGGAATTTCCCCTTTATCCAGCAGAGAGAAAAAGGAATTGTGATCTTGCCTCTCATTTTATATCATAAAAATGTATCAAAGAAACATGGGGGTCCTTTTCTTATGTGCTCTTTTCATCATAACAATGCTTTCAAGAGATTTGAGAGATGATTGCATCCATTTAACAAACTTGTAAAATGGAAATCAAATGATAATTGCATCGTATGCTGATGTGATGGTAATATGTTCCTAACAGATTTCATCTGGAACAAAGTAGCTGGGGCGAAAGAGTGTTCACTTTTCGTAAAAGCAAATAGTCATAGCTGGAGGGTCCCAAGAACATTCCCCCATCTATGAATCAGACTGAAATTTTATAGATTCACATTTTGCAGGCAGCTGAGCCATATCAAACTGACCTTACGCTGTTCTCACTAAACCATTCAATAATTTTATTATAATTGACCTTGTCCAGACCTGGTTTGAAAGGTCACAGTGAATTATTTAATGGAAAGCAAACAGTTTTGTTTAAGCACACGCTTCACATACTGAAACTCTTCCCCCTCCCAAACATCGAACAGCACATTCCTACACTCTATGAATTCAATTTGACTTACTTCCATGAATATCATAGGATTGCAGCTGTATTCTGGTATCTTATTTCCTGGGAGTATGCCCAACAAACCATAATGAGACTTACTTCCATGTAAACATATCCACGTTTGCACTGTACAGCTAAAATACACTTTGTCCTCTGATGTAAAGAGTTTTTCACTGTCTCTAAGCAATATTTTAAATAAAAATGGGTGTGGCACATACCACTGGTCTTTTCCAAGCCAATTTACAGCACCATCCTATCCACATCAACTCTGCAGCAAATCTCGATGATTTGATAGGACATACTTCCAAGTGAGCATGTATAGGACTTCAGTTTTAGGTGTTCTTACTTTCCCATATTTGATTTGGTAAAAGAAATGGATTGGGACATTATAATAAGGACTGAATCAAAATGGGGGAGCTATTTTTTTTTGGTGAACATTCTCTGCAGCATCAAAAAGCCATAGTTTTCTATTTATAGATTGACGAGGAGTCCCATAAGCATTATGCAATGACTGCCCAACATCTAAAACATCAGTGTTTTACCTCAGTGACATTGCCAGTTACCTAACCTGGTTGGGTAAGACATTGTGATGTCATCCCATGCATGATCTCTACTGTTGAGGATGGCTTGTATGACTAACCCAGGCATCCCCAAACTGTGGCCCTCCATATGTTTTGGCCTACAACTCCCATGATCCCTAGCTAACAGGACCACTGGTTGGGGAAGATGGGAATAGTAGTCCCAAACAACTGGAGGGCTGAAATTTGGGGATGCCTGGACTAATGAAATAAGATAATGACAATACAGTAAGGAGAAGAGGAAAAAACTGTAGAAGCAGTTTAGGGAAACAATGACAGTGAACAGGATGGTGTGCGTACTCTCACCATTCAGAACATTTTTTTAAAGGAAAAAGAGAGAAGTTCTGATGCTAGTGTGCAATGGTTCTATGGCAGAGGCAGCAATCCACAGCAATCAGATCAATATGTAAAGGTACAAAGTAATCCCTACATTTGGAACGGTTAGCAGCTACTGTTGGATAAGATTAGTGACCCATATAGTAGCCAAAGACAGCCTTGTCCTCCATGAATTAGTCAAATCCTATTTTAAAGTCATCCAAGTTTGTGGCACATAATTTAACTCACTGGTTCTCAAAGGGTGTGGCAGGAGATTATGACAACAGTGGTGAGAAGATTCAAGGACAATCAAATATTCAAATATTTCAGTGTAGCATAGTATAGTATAGTATAGTATCAAGATTTTTTTTTTAGGGGGGGGGGGAACTATACAACTAGAAAAAAGTAGCCACAACTCTCTTTAAGTGCATTGGCTTTTCTTCAACAGTTCTCCATGGCATGTTGTTGTGAACAGAGATTTTCAATTCTGACAAATATGAAAGATCAGAAAAGAGAAAGGCTTATTTGTGCTGATGAGGAGATGAGAGTTTGTTTGTCTCAAATTAGACCCCTCATTGAGTCTGTAGACATACTTAAGGTACATGTGTAATAGGCTCATTTATATTTTGGGAATAATTTGTGGTCTTATGTAGCTTCATTGTTTTATACTTTCTGGATGTCCTGAATCTTCACGGTTGTGAAACACAGTACACCAGAAAATGAGCACCCTGCTCTTAAAAAGCAAAGAACAACAACTTGCAAGTGCATCCCATTTAATTCATTGCTTTGAAAATAACCCCTTTAGTTCTTCCCCACTGTGGCTTCCCCTAGCTTCTAATAAAATCAGCAAGAGTCCTCACCAAATTGATTCTGCGCAATAATCTAATCTGCATTTCTCATCGCCCATTAATTTATTTCTATAGCACATTAACTGTAAAACAGTTTTTTTGCCCTTTTGGTTACCTCCAACTAATATATCATGACTTCGATCAACAAATGAAAGATGCACTGTAATCAGTAACTTATGTCCTTCAATAGTACTTTCATAAAATAGTTTCAATCCTGGATAGGTTTGCGGTAGAATAGTACTGGTGGGAGGGGGAGAGTGTGGAATCTGAATCAGTGTTCTCTCTCTCTCTCTCTCTTTTGGACAACAGAAAAGAAATCTCTTAGAAGTAGACCGGTTGATTGCTTTGAGGCTTGAGGTAATCATAAAAAATGCCTAGATTGAGTTATTTTTCTTTGAAAGATTGGACTATTCTTTCCTCAAAACAGAGTTTTGAGATTGCCAGGTTGCCCCCCCCCCCAAGGCAGTAGGGAGTGGAAGAGAGAGAGAGTTGTTCAAATGTTAAACTTTAAAGGAAACAATTATGGGCTAGTTCTCAGGCTTTTTTGGTTTGGCAGGGGACGTATCAATATAATAACAATAGCAATGTATTATTTATACCCCGCCCATCTGGTTGGGTTTCCCCAGCCACTCTGGGCAGCTCCCAACTGAATATTAAAAATGCAATACACCATTAAACGTTAAAAACTTTGCTAAACAGGGAATGGTGCCATTAGATTTTGCTGGGCCTTAATTCCTACCATCCCTTTCCCTTGGCCATTGTAGTTGAGGCAGATGGGAGCTGGGAGTCCAACAACATCTGCAGAGCACCACATTGGCCACCACTGGTATGCTATGTGTATGGATGAAAATCATGTCTACATATTCATTTTCAGGAGCAAATTAGTTTATGAGATCTCAAGACACATCAACTCCCACAATCTCAGTTTCATTGCCAATCTATCCCAATATACTATAGGTGAAACAGATCATCAAAAGGTTTGTGAATCAGATTTATACTGAATGGCATAGGTGCAGTCTAGAGAGCCATCGCTGACTGAAGAGCTGTTAAGTAAGATAGCTTTCAGAATAAGAATTGCTCGTCTCATGCATGCCTGTCTCAGAGGAATATTTCGTGAATAATTTTGTGGATTTTATTTCTGAAGTTTGGCATGTGGCCACAAGATTGCTTTAAAAAAATGCCAAGACTTATGTATGTCAGAATAGTACATAAATCATTAAAAACCACACAATCCAAAACTAAAAACATAATGAGAAATGGCTTTAATGTAGCAACAGTTGAAACAATGCAGGTAGCAGGTTAAATGCCATTGTTTTGTTGCAGGTGTGTGTTTAGCTAGCCATGCCCTCCTCCAGCCCTCTGTTCCATTCTCCTTTCATTTTCTATATTTCTTTCATGTGACTACTGAACTTCCTTGGTTCTCATTGGGCCATGCTTGTGTGTTTGTGTGCTTGGTTTCCTTTCAACCTTTTTCTACTTCTGGAAACCTCAGGGTTCTTCCAAACATGGTGATGCTTCTGTTTCTCAGTGGCGCCTTTGATTTTGACTGCTTCCTGAACTTTGTACTGTTCTAGGGGTGGGCATTTGGGTTTGGGACCTTCCTGAATCCTTTGCAAATAATGAGCAACGAAATGATTGGGGCTCCATTTGCAACATAGGGGTTTTTGATCAACTTTGTAGCTGTAAGCATGAAATTTCCCTTAGGAGTTTTAACTGTAGTCATCACTGGTAAAAATGATATGATCAGAAATTTTTAGGGAAATAAAAGGCCTTGTGCAGACCCCCTTAGTGTGTTCAAAATAAATGTTTAATAGGCACGTCCTCTCTAATTGCATTTTCTTAATTAAGTTAATAGAGCTGAGAACTGTGAAAGAGCACATCATGGTGTGAAGAAAATCTCACTCTCCAAGCAGCACGTCTCCCACTGAGGTGATAAAAACCCACAGAACTGTAATTAAATAAACACTAACTGTTTGTATCACAGGCTTAAATCTCCCATGCTACTTCAGAGGGTGATTAAAAGACTTCTCTTAACAAGATATACCGTCTTGAAATGCACAGAACACCTCTTCCACTTCCACTATTTCTTCTTGGGGAGGAATTTACTTAAAGGTAACCAGAGAGCCTTGAGGCACATTTAAGACCAACAAATTTATTGTGCTGTAAGCCAGAGTCCTCTTTGTCAAATACATGAAGTGGACACCTAAGGGGATCAAGCATATATTCCATCAGTGCAGAAATAAGACAAAACTAGAAGAAATCAGAAAGTGAAGCCGAAATTAGGCAATGCAAAAAAGAGTTGTCGGTGTGTCTCGAGACTGTGCACAGCCCAAATGAAGACAGAATTGAATCAAATGAATACAATCCAATCAACTTTGTATCAGCAACTCCTGATCTGCAGCTACTGATGCAGAACATAGCATGAGCCATGCATCCTTCTGGACCACCTGGTGGAAATGGTTTTGAGGGGCATTGCTTTGCCATTGCTCCACCTCCCAAAAACACACAGGCAAACTGATATAGATGGGGGAGAAGAGAAGAGAGGAGCAGGGAGCATGTCCTCCAGGACTCACAGCCAAGATGTTTATGAGCTACAAAGCTCTGTGCTGTAATATCAAAGCAGACTGAAGGAATCACAAAGCCATAAATGAGAAAGGCATTGTTTTCTATGCTCACTAATATGAAATAAAAGTGCACATACAATTAAAATGATGCTTCTAAGAAGAATACTTGCTTTGCATATGCTATGATCTCTGAATGACTATTTACTGCAAAAGTAAAGGGAAAGTAATTCAAATCAAATCCAACAGAAGCTCTATCAAAGTCTCCAAGAAAATGGCTTTGATATTATAATCATGTAATGAATTATTCACTGGGATATTTTTCACCCACTACACTGACATTAGGACTTGCTGAGAAAATGGGTTTGTGTGGGTTGTTTGGGGTTTTTTTCCCCTTCTGTTAGCATTGTGTTTAAAAAGTGTTTTCATAAGGAATGGGAGTTTGCAAAGTGTTGATATGGGGCTCTGAAGAGCAGTTGGACATTTTTTCCTTTCAGTTTTATACATAAAATGCTCTTCTTCAAATCAAAGCATTTTGTTTGATGCTGTTCATTTCCTCACAAGCTGGTCAGCTGCATTATGCAAATAGCCCTGTTCGCACAACAAATGTGCCTTACTTGGAGCTTTGTGAAGCTGTAACCACTAGTCAGCCTTACTGCCTTTTCACAAGGGTATCACTCAATTCTTAGCAAAAAAAAAATCCTTCTGTAGCACCTTAAAGACCAACTAAGTTTTTATTTTGGTATGAGCTTTCGTGTGCATGCACACTTTGTCAGATACACTGAAACAGAATCCACCAAACCCTTATGTATATTCAGGGGGTGGGGGTGATGGGAATGGGTGATGGGCTGATGGGAGTGGTAAACCTGTAGATGGCTGTTAATGACTGCTGATGACTGCAATTGGTCCTGGGGGGGGGAGGAAGGGCTGAGGCGCTAAAGAAAGCTTGATCATGCATAATGAGATAAGAATCCAATATCTTTATTCATCCCAGGTGGCTCCATGGTTTTAAGCTTGGTAATGAGTTCAAATTCAGCAACTTCTCTTTCCAGTCTGTTCCTGAAATTTTTCTGTAATAAAACAGCTGCTTTGAGATCTTGTATAGAATGTCCTGGGAGATTGAAGTGTTCTCCTACTGGTTTTTCTGTCTTGTGGTTCCTGATGTCAGATTTATGTCCATTTATCCTTTGGCGTAGGGTTTGGCCTGTTTGTCCAATATAGAGAGCTGAAGGGCACTGTTGCCCTGTGATCCATGGGAGAATATGCACAAACAGCCGAAGGCAAGACAGGCAAAAGTGCAGCAACTCCAGCTTTATTGGGCTGTGGACCTTGCTACTGACCCAAGCCCCAATCTCACCCTCTAAACAATACAGCCCCTGTTTCCCACAAGCTATAAGAACAACAGCAGACATCCCCAATTAGTTTTGCCTCACCTTTCTCTGTGCCTGGGTCCTCTCCAGTTCCATCAGCTACAGACAACAGGAGTTTAGCCCCGGTCCTTATAATATTGGTCGGTCTGTGACAGGATCTTCCCTGCTATGGCACCTTATGTCTCCTTCCCCAGAGAAAGAGGTGCAGTGGTTCTCTTGCTGACCACTTCTCATGATACCCTAGGCCAGGGTGACACCCAGTGGCCCAGTCTCATACTGTCCTCCAACAAGTGCACTGGTAGGGGAAGCTCCTCTTACCTTTCCCAGCCAGTGGGTCTCCTTTCTCCTAATTGCTCTCATGAGCTTCAAGAGCTCTTTAGTAGGTGCAAGGGTGACTCCCTACAGGGAGCCAGCCCCCATCATCCTAACGTCCACCTCGCCAAGCACAGGGAGCAGCAGTGGGTCTGAAGCAGCCAGGGGGGAGGGGAAAGACTCGGAGGGAGAGAGAAGCCAGTGTGCGGAACGATGGGAAAGCTCAGGGGAGGAGAGATGTAGGCAAGGGCTCAAGGATGCTGGAGAGCCCTTCCACCACCTTGACAGGGAAGAGGCTGAGAGGGCATCGCTCCTTCCGGCGCAAGAGTTAAGGAGAGCACCGCGACGAAGGTCAAGGGGGAGGCGTTTTGGGGTATCCCGACTACTCTGCTGGCGTAGGAACAGACGTACGCCATTGCCGGATTCTGATTCGGAATGAGAGGTCATGTTTTAAGCTGTCTCTGCACTGTAAATACTTTGCACAATAAAAGTCTTTAAAGACAAACTGGACTCAAGCGGAGTTACTCTAGAGTAGCCATGACAACCCTCTGATGGTAGGTATATGCAGCTGCTCCCAATCTTGCCCAGTGCTTGGCTTGGAATGCTGACTTGCAGCAGCTGTAGCTCCTGTGCAGGTGGACTGGGGCTTTTTTGAATGGATAGTCATGGCAGAAGCCGTTCTGCCTGAGGTGAGCCCCTGCAGATCTTCATATGGATGCTATGCGCCAAAATGAGGACCACAGTATGTGTCTGTCTCTGTGGGATTTTAACACCTTGCTCTTCTATAAATATGATAAATATGCTACTGTTGCTACTATATATTTATGAACAATAATATTGCTGCTGGGCAATCTCTTCAGCCAATGGTCTCTGCGAGAGCTGTCAGCATTTTTCCTTTGCAAGTGCTTGCTCAATGTTCTCGTATTGATTTAACAAGCAGAGCATATGCTGTGCGTTACTTGTTTCACTGCTACTTTGTGAGGATAATTTGAGGTTAATAGAATCTCCAAATAAGTACTAGCTCAGTTTTCTCTCTTCAGATAAATAACTACTTAAGCCACAGATTATTTGATTATCCTAGCATTTTCTCTCTCTCTCTCTCTAAACTCAAGGAAAAGAATTGGAGTCTCTTAAGAATGTGAACACCTATTTCAAACAGGGCAGATTCACTGCATAATGAAATACAGCATGGTGGGTCAGTGTGAGAGCCAAGAGACCCTCAGCTGAAAACTCGGTTCATCCACAAAGGGACCAATGCTGTGGCGAGATCTGCTCGGATGAGCATCTCAAGATTCAGCAGATCTGCAGCTGAACTGGTTGATCCATGTCTGATCTGGGCTCAGCTGGTGTTAAGTCCCCAACTCCAGCTCAGCCAAAGATGTTCTGGCATGATTTGCTCATCCTGGCTCAGCTGTCTTCTGGGGATTGCGAATAAATATTGCCTTCCTCAACCAAGAAGCAGCAGGCCAGATAGGAGCAGAGTTAGGCTCACCCATACATGCACAGGCAATGAAAAGGTTGCAAGTTATCCCTGCCTCAGCCAACTTACCACCACAACCATTTATCAGCTGGCAGGTCTTGCTAGATCTCACCTGGTTTAATATAATAAAGTGTATTCGTTTTATTCTATTTCTTTTTATTTCATTTATTAATCACTCCTCATGAAACATCCCAAAGCAGTTAGCAAGAAATATGACAAAACAAAGACACAAACAAACTTCCGATCCATTACAGACACAGGGTGGCCATGGCCCTAGCTAAGAACATGAGAACAGCCTTGCCAAAGGCCCATCAAGCCCAGCTTCCTGTATATTCCAGTGGCCAGTCAGATGCCCATGGAAAGCCCACAAGGAGGTGCTGAAATCTGTTGCCCTAGTTTGTGTCTCGCCTCTTTATTTCCACTTGTGGACACACGGCAATGTTATTTCAAGGCATGACAAAACAGGTAATCAATGCAAGTAAATGTTAAAACGTGTTTGTAGCACTGCACTTGCAGGGACACAACAGGATCTCTTTTGCCAATCAAGTGTTAAGAAAAGTTATTCCTATATCAATGACAAATGTTGAGGCAGCATTGCTCCTTAGGTTGCCTTGATGTTGGCTTGACAGGAGAACCTCAGTTGTGGGCTTCTGAGGAAAGCTGTCAGCAACTGAAATGCACTGGGCATTTTATTGTTTTATTAGGGCTATCATTATTTGATCAAGGCTTTCTTCTTCTCAGTACCATTTTGAAACTTTACTTCCTCCTGGGTTTCCTTCATGTATCAGGAGGAAATAGGTAAGGACCACAAAGAATTATCAGCAGGGAGAAATGACTCTTTTCCATGCACAGCCCAAGGACAATATGAGGATGAAATATTGACCATCCTACAAGGGTCCCTTCCTGCTACCTTTTCTAGGCATTAACAGAAATCTAGGGCCAGGGCCTACGAGGTGGCAAACCAACCCCAATTGTTCAGTTATAAGAACATAATAAGAGTCCTGCTGAATCAGGCCAAAGACTCATCTAGTCCAGCACTCTGTTCCCACAATGGCTCACCAGATATCTGCAAGAAGGACCTCAGTGTGGCAATACTCCCCCCCCCCTCCGCCACCTGCAATTTCCAGCAACTGGCATTCAGAGGCATACTACTACCCCTGACAGTGAAGGTAGACCATAGTCATAGTGCCTGGTAGCCACTAATATAGCCTTGTCCTCCTGGAATGTGTTTAATCCTCTTCTAAAGCCATCTAGGGACACGGGTGGCACTGTGGGCTAAACCACAGAGCCTAGGGCTTGCTGATCAGAAGGTCGGTGATTCGAATCCCCAGACGGGGTGAGCTCCCTTTTTCCGGTCCCAGCTCCTGCCAACCTAGCACTTCGAAAGCACATCAAAGTGCAAGTAGATAAATAGGTAAACGGGAAGGTAAATGGCATTTCCATGTGCTGCTCTGGTTCTCCAGAAGTGGCTTTCTCATGCTGGCCACATGACCTGGAAGCTGTACGCCGGCTCCCTTGGCCAATAACGCGAGATGAGCGCCGCAACCCCAGAGTCAGTCACGACTGGACCTAATGGTCAGGGGTCTCTTTACCTTTTAAAGCCATCTAAGTTGCTGCCCATCACTACCTATCATGGGAGCCATTTCCATAGCTTAACTATGCTATGCATGGATTAATACTTCCTTTTCTCCATATTGGATCTTCAAACATCCAAATTACACTGGATGTCCCCGAGTTCTAATATTATGAGAGGGAGAGAAAAATTGCCTTTCTGTCTGCTTTCTCCACTCCTCTTACTCATAGAAACATAGGAAACATCCTTATACTATATCAGGTTGTTGGTTTATCTAGCTCAGTATTGCCTACAATGACTGGCAACAACTCTCCAGGATGTCAGAAAGAGTTCTCTCCCAGTCCTACTTGGAGATGCCCAGGATTGAGCCTGGGACCTTCTGCATGCAAAACAGATGCTCCACGACTGAGTTATGGCCCTTCCCCACCTTTTCTCTAAACTGAAAAGCCCCAAATGTTATAGCCTTTCCACATGCAGGAGTTGGTCCACCCCCTTGATCATTTTGGTTGCCCTTATTTCAGGCGCTGAAGGTCAGTATTAACTAGGGAACCCTAACAATGGCACTGCCTAAGGCAATGCATTGTTTTCTTGCAGAAACTTGACAGGGCAGCACATGCATTAAACTTTGAATGTTAAAAGAGCTGTGTTGGAGGGGGCATGTAGAGATCAAGATGAACACGAACTGGCAGCAAATCAAGTTCTGAAGGTCTCTTTCACACTTTCACAACTCACACAGGCCAAAGACTCTCCCATAGGATTGACTGACTTTAATCCAACCTGATTACTATACTTTTAATTGGAGCATTAATTAGCATTCACTTTTCTTCACTCTCTCTCATTCCTGAGTACAGTATATATCTAGAGAAAAAACAACTGCGGCAATGTAGTGGGTTTGCTTCTCACAGCTCATTGAACCTCCTCCCACTGACATGTATTTTATGCCATGGAAAAATAATGATGGCAGTTACGGGATATGAGACTAAAATATATACCTTGCAGCTCATTCAGATGACCTGCATTTTGAAAGGGAGTCCTTGTGTACAAGGACATTTGCTTCATACTATTATGCAAAATAAACAAACACAGCCAAGAGCAAAGATTTATTGTAGCAGACTTTGTTACCGCTTCATTTGTCCCCGTGCCAAATTCTTTATACAAAGAAAACACTTTTAATATGACTATTACTTGTACTACAGGTGTGTGTGTGTGTGTGTGTGTGTGTGTGTGTGTGTGTGTGTGTAATGGTATATATAAGCCAATTTCTGACATCCTGTCAGATGACTCTGTTGTTATGAGAAGTTATGGGGATGCAAACCTTACCCCCCCATTTCATTTTCTACTGTTGTGCTGAAGTTCTGGTTGCAAGTTTCCCATGGACATTGTCACCACTGTGAGATTCTGTGAGATTCTGGACTAGATGTACCTTTGGCATAACCTAGCAGGGCTCCTATGTTCTTATGAGCTTGTTGTTGTTGTTTAGTCGTTTAGTCGTGTCCGACTCTTCGTGACCCCATGGACCATAGCACGCCAGGCACTCCTGTCTTGCACTGCCTCCCGCAGTTTGGTCAAACTCATTTTCGTAGCTTCGAGAACACTGTCCAACCATCTTGTCCTCTGTCGTCCCCTTCTCCTAGTGCCCTCAATCTTTCCCAACACCAGGGTCTTTTCCAAGGATTCTTCTCTTCTCATGAGGTGGCCAAAGTATTTGAGCCTCAGCTTCACGATCTGTCCTTCCAGGGAGCACTCAGGGCTGATTTCCTTAAGAATGGATAGGTTTGATCTTCTTGCAGTCCATGGGACTCTCAAGAGTCTCCTCCAGCACCATAATTCAAAAGCATCAATTCTTCGGCGATCAGCCTTCTTTATGGTCCAGCTCTCACTTCCATACATACATCACTACTGGGAAAACCATAGCTTTAACTATACGGACCTTTGTCGGCAAGGTGATGTCTCTGCTTTTTAAGATGCTGTCTAGGTTTGTCATTGCTTTTCTCCCAAGAAGCAGGCGTCTTTTAATTTTGTGACTGCTGTCACCATCTGCAGTGATCAAGGAGCCCAAGAAAGTAAAATCTCTCACTGCCTCCATTTCTTCCCCTTCTATTTGCCAGGAGGTGATGGAACCAGTGGCCATGATCTTGGTTTTTTTGATGTTGAGCTTCAGACCATATTTTGCGCTCTCCTCTTTCACCCTCATTAAAAGGTTCTTTAATTCCTCCTCGCTTTCTGCCATCAAGGTTGTGTCATCTGCATATCTGAGGTTGTTGATATTTCTTCCGGCAATCTTAATTCCGGCTTGGGATTCATCTAGTCCAGCCTTTCGCATGATGAATTCTGCATATAAGTTAAATAAGCAGGTTAAACTTTAACTTATTTAGCTTATTTAACCTGCTTATAAGTTATCTTATGAGCTTACTGAAGGTTTATTAGTATTTTTGCAATATTAGTGTTTATAAAAAGATGCACAAGTTGTGTATAGGTGGAGCACAGACTGAACACTCCAAACAGACAGCCTAAGTCCACTGCTCCAACATCATATGTATAACAAGCGTCTCAAACATTAGAGTGTTAGAGACCCCTAATTCGGCTCTCAGATTTTGACACATGAAACTACATTCTGTCTTATGTTTCTTCCCTAAACACATAGATTTTGTTATCCTTCAGTGGGGTGAGGGAGCAGTATTCATTTTTCAAGAATTTCCTAGTCCTTAATAAGCCCAGTTATTGAGAGTGATCAGCAAAGCCCCCTAGGAAAATGAGGGTACTAGGACTATTAATGAAGCATTCAACCCATCCACTGCAATGAGTCCCATTGAGTTATATAGGACAAAGTGTACTAGGGGGTATTTATTCCATTTTCACGAACTGCTGATTTCCACATTATAGTTGAGCTTTCACAGCCACTTCCATGACTATAGTGGAATATATTGGAACTACAGTGGAATATAGCACAAGTTTAGCACTCATTATTTCCAGATGGATTTTTTTTTCCTGGAAGGGGACAAATTCAGCTTTGCTTCCTTGTACAGATATACAGTACAAGCACATTCAATGTGTGACTTCCTTTACTTTATGCACCTCAGGAATCTTTGTGTTGTGTTTGGTTACGATACATCGAAATACAGCCAAAACTATGGAGAATAAACACAGATAACTTTCTAAAATATATAATGGGTTTATTTAGAGGGGACACACACACACACACACACACACACACACACACACACACAAAATGTTCAGACTATATGAAGACTATATGACAAAAAAATGGACATGCTATCCCAGATCACACCCTTAAAGGGTGTAAACACAATCATAATGCCTCTATTTTCTATTATTCTATCAACCACCATGGGAATCTTTCTGCACCAAAATGTGTAATAGAAATCAAATCAATGATTAATTGCATGCTGACCTGAAAGCAAGTCCCATTGAATTCAGTGGGACTTCTTTTGGAGTAGATGTGCATACGTTGAGTGTAAAAATGACTGTGAAACCAGGAACTTCAGTCTTCCCTGAAAAGTCAGAATCAATAGAATTTTGTAACTTGGTTGCACTTTGTGCATGAGATACTTCTGTAACATTTTCCTGTTCCCAATGTTGCCCCCCCCCACTTGCTTGTTTCAGGGGCTTTGCACTTCAAAGATTTGTTGCAACATATTTTTATTTTATTGCTGTTCCTATTCTATCTTAGAATGCTGGCATCATGTATTTGGCAAAGAAGCAAAGGTGGGGAAAACATAGATCTTCAACTAGAAAGTGCTATAAAAAAGCAATGATTAAATAAATGACATCTGTCTTGCAAATGTTACACTGTTTGTATCAGCCAAAAAAACCCAGAATGCATTGTAGGTCAGTCTCAAATATTGCACTGTGAGATGACAATTTCCTAAAATTCACAACAAGCTTCTTGCAACGTTGTTAAAACTGCTCAAGAACAATGAAACAAAAGTGTCTCAGGTTCTTTGAATTAAACAGCAAAAAGTCCAGATTTGCAATTTGATTCAATTGAAGAATGTAAAAATGTGCAGAATTTAGTTTAATCTGAAAAATTATTCTGAGTGCAACATTTGAGAAGCAGGGATTGTGGTGTTTTTGTAGGGAGCAGGAAAGTGATGCAAAGGAGAAAACATTATCAATCAATCAATCACACTTTATTCGACCATCAGTCAGAAATAAACATTTATCCATTATCAATTATGATCATTGGGTCAAGAGACAATAGGTACATGAAGTCAAGGTAGGGTTGCCATGTGTCTGGAATTTCCCGGACATACCTGGAAAACTGCAGCTGGAAGCAGTGTCTGGGTGGAAATCGGCTAAATGTCCAGGAAAATCCAGATGTATGGCAGCCCATGTTGACAGTGTCGTTATTGCTGATTTTTCTTAACAATAGCTCAAAACGTCATTTTTGTGATTTTGCCTATGGCAATCCCAAATCACGGCACTATGGGAAAGATATTCGACAATCTTGCTCTTATGGGGAGGGGAATGTACCATGAACCAGAAATTCACACCTGTTGCATTGAACTTAGGAAACCCAGCCAGATGGACGGGGTAATAATAATAATAATAATAATAACCATAATAAAACTTAGATCAATCATATACTTCTGTGCTTTCCTACCCTGGATAGGTTCAGAGTGTGTTGGAGGGGGTGGGGACCGGGACCATTGCATCTAGCCCTAGATGGGGCAGGACATATGTATCAATACTATGTCACTATGTGCCAGGATGGGTGGAATCATCCAGGCTATTTCAACCAGTTCCACTCCTGTCTGGCACTCTTTGCTAGTCTGTATGGATGGCCTACCACTCACTCACTTAATTGCTGTGTAGGTAGTTCCAGTCCAGGTTTTTCTGCCCATTTGAGATAAAGGGTTTTCTTTTGCCATTGCTCCTCCACAGCCTCTCCTTAGGGAATAGGGTAAGCAGTGCAGGTGGGGGATTTATTAAATAGGTTTTAGTACAATAAATAATAGCAAGGAGTGTGGGGGAGAACATTGGTGAGCATTAAGAGGTACTGAGATGGTGAAGGGCAATTCCCTAGACTCAATCCCTTCTGGGCAACATTAAAGGGAGTCACATGCCAGTGGTGGGTGGGGCCAGAAGCCAAAGTGGGTGGTGCAATGAATAATAATAAAGGATCTTCACTGGCGCCCAGTACATTTCTGATTACAATTCAAAGTGTTGGTACTGACCTTTAAAGCCTTAAACGGCCTCAGCCCAGTATACCTGAAGGAGTGTCTCCACTCCCATCATTCAGACCAGACACTGAGGTACACTTCCGAGGGCCTTCTGGTGGTTCTCTCAGTGCGAGAAGTGAAGTTACAGGGAACCAGATATAGGGCCTTCTTTGCAGTGGCACCCTCCCTGTGGAAAGCCCTCCCATCAGATGTCAAGGAGATAAAGAATGACACAACTTTTAGAAGACATCTGAAGGCTGCGCTCTATCAGAAAGTTTTTAATGTTTGATGTTTTATTATGTTTTCATATCTTGCTGGAAGCTGCCCAGAGTGGCTGGGAAATCCAGCCAGATTGGCCAGGTTAAAAAAAACAAAACAAAACATCATCATCATCATTGTCATCAGTGTCCTCCAGCTCAGACCCTTTTTCAGCTGCAGCTGTCTTGTGTTCAGTTTCCCATATAGATTGAGGTTCTGCTCCACAGGAAGGTCAGAAGAAGGAGTCAGAATCACTCCTTCCAAAAGAATGGGAGAGGAAGATCTCCCACCTCAAACCCAGGTTTTGATGACCACCACATCCTCCTCCTCCTCCTGTTTCAGAACTGCCAACCCAAGTTTTATCCCCACTGCTATGGGGCTCATGACACACAATTTCACTCAATGTTTAGCCAGAATGTGCTTCCCTGCAATTTCCAATGCTGGTTTCTAATACTGACTTTTGGAGCAAAAGAGAGCAAGTCTCCGTGTCTTCTGCATGATGGTTTGTAGCCCTAACTCTGCACCAAAGCAGTGACAAGCCTTTGCTTATCCATTAGTAACAATTTGCACTTCACAAATCTTTTTCTTCAAACTGGTTTGCTTTCATGGGAGGAGAGGAGAGGGAGATCAGGAATTACTCAGAGGCACATGCAGATGCTTAGCCTGTTTTAGAGCATTTTAAGCACCCAGCTGTAAACTATCAAAACAGGAATTTCTAATGAGAAAGTGGCAAAGCTTTAACTAGAATTGCACCACCAACCAACATTGCAATATTACAGTTTTATAGCGGAAATAAGATTGAGCAGCCATTTGTGGCTTGGACAATATCATAAAGTTTGTAATACCGTGAAATGAATTTTTGTTGGGTGTATTTCTATGTGTGTGTGTGTGTGTGTGTGTATTGAAAATATAGAGCACCTCAAAAGCCATTTGTAAATTGGGCTGAAGTATTCATTTTACATGAATTTTAGCTATTTCAAAATCAAGAGTCTCATTTAACTTCTGCTTGTGCAATTAACCATTCGTTCAATGTATGTTTTCCATGCAGCAGATAATTAACTTGCAACTGCCAATCAAAAGAAGCAATAGAATTTGGGGCATTTCTTTATGTGCTAGTCTAATTAAGTTAAGAAACATATGTAGCAGCTTTCTTTAAGAGTTCAGTGGGCTAGGGATGACTACTAGGGATGCATGAAGAAGCAATTATTTGTGAACTCTAATATGAACTAACCCAATTCGTACCTTTTGGACAAGCATCTGGAATGGAACATTGTTACTATCCTTTAGATGTTGCACCTCTCTGAATTTTGCTCTGAAGTTCTCAGCTCATAAATTATCTTTAAAAATATGTGCCAGCTTTCATTTATTTTTGGTAGAAAATTACGTAGCAAATAGTATTTAAATATGAACTTTTGTGATGACTTTTGTTAAATGCAAATTCACGCAGAAAGGGGATAGAACCAACTTAGGCCTGAACACATAGAAATAGACTATGTCAGAGGTTTTCAACCTTTTTGAGTCCACGCTTCCCTTAAACAACTACATTATTTCTGTGGCACCCATGTGGGGCTCAGGAGCCCAGTTATGTCACTCCTTGCCTACAGAGATGGCAGCTTCTCATCCTTTTTTGCACATGCTCCCTTGTGGAGTGTTCCCTTAGCCTCCTCTCCTCTCCCCTCTCCTTGGGAGTTCTCTGGACAGCCGCTGCTGCCCCTGGTCTCTGAGCTGCCCCCCTCCCGCCCCAAAGATAGGTGCCTCCTCACACTTCACCACAGGGTCAGCATCCATGTTACTGTAGGACGGGGCTTTCTAAGAATGATTTTACTCACCTCCAGGTCGAATTAAGGCCTATGAATGAATGAGGGTCTATTTGATCTATTTAGATCTGGCATAAAATGTCATTGGAACCTGGGTTTCCCCCCAGATCTCTCTGCAGCTAGAGAACTATAAATTATAGATGTGAAGATCTATAATAAATGCTTTGTTAAGCCAGAGGGATAGTGTGCTTACACCAGCCGGTGTGAGTTGCTGGGAGCGCACTGGAGAAGAAGGGGATGCCTTTTCCAGAGCTGCGCAATGGGAGACGCTCAGTGGTCCAGGACTTGCAGGCTCACCCTGGGAGCCATTTTCCACAACATGTCTCCACAAAAGTTGATCTTTAGTGCCAGCATCAGCAATCTATTTCTGATTTAGCATTTTTCTATTGATTGATATCAGTCAGTGAGAAGGCAATTGCACCTAGAAGAGAGCCTCATTCATTTTCTTCACACCTACTCCTCTTGTTTTGTATGAAAATTGTATATATTCCAAATCTTTATGAGGGGGGGGGGTCTGAGGAAAAAGTAGCTTATTGAAACTCTAATTGCAATCTAGATGGAAACAGCGCAGCATGAAGTATAGGTGCATATGCATATTCATGTTCATTTTAGAATTCCAAACAAATCAAAATTTTGTGTTATAAACCATTCATTAACAGGCAGGGGAAGCTTTTGCATGGGTTTTCTGAGGGTTTTTATTTAGCTTTGCAATTGGAATAGGATTTTGTTTTATGTAAACACATCATGAGTGATATCTCTGATTATGCAACACAGATGAAAGCTAAATACTGCACAAAATCAAAGCAGTGTCTCTCTGACCACATGAAGGCACAGAGGGATTATAGAAAAAAAGAAAACCACTTTGCTTTGATACAGCGAGAAAAGCTATAATTTACAAGTGCAGTCCTTTAGCTAGTTAGTCTATCTATACTCAAACACTCTTAACTCAGCAGTCTAAACTGAATACAGACAGAAGTGCTCTTCAGGGGTTCTGTATACCTGGATAGCTATTTCCAGAATGGTGGTGATGGAGGATTTCTGTGGAACTCAGTTACATCTATGGGTTGGGCTCCCAAAGGTCTTGGTCTGCTTTGTTCAGCTGTTTGGTCTTGTTTCTTATTCTGCCGCTGTTCTATTTTCCACTGTGCCGTATATTACATTATGATTTGTAATATTTTGTGTTTAAAATACATTGTGATCTGCCCTGCAAGCAGTACAGCTGAAACGTATTTTATAAATAACACACACAAAAATCTCCGATGCTATTTAAAATATACTAAGCATGAAAATGCTAAGTAAAGTCATCTGGTGATTATCGTAAGTCCAGACAAAATGGAAGGAGTTCCTAGTTGGTGGCATTCAATTTGCTCCAGTCACTGTTGCACTCCCCCTAAAGAATTGGAGACACAAGAGGTCCCAGTGGTCTCAGACATCTTTATCTGTCTTATTCTAGTTATACCAATCCTGACATTAGCTGGATGGTGATAGTGGTGCTTCAGTTATCTGTGCCCTGGTAAACCTCTGGGTTACTTCAATGGGTTGTGTGTTGGGCTGCCTTTGAAAGCAGTCTGGACACTTCAGCTAGTACAAAATATGGTGGCAAGATTGCTAGCTGGGACTGTGTATTATTAACATGCTATGCCAATAAGCTGTCATTTTCCCTGCCAGTCCTTTTCCAGGCCAAATTGAAGGTACTTGTATTGACCTTGATAGTTCTGACCTTGAAAGCCTTTCATGGTTTGGGATCATGGTACTCGAAGATCATTGTCGAAAGCTTTCGGGGTACCTGGCTTTATATTTTGGAAACCACATGGTAAAGATTGGAATGACATTGTAAAAGCTTTTATTTTGTTCAGCTTTGCAGGGGGGATTCAGAAGACTGCTGCTTGATTCTATATTAAATGGAGTGTGCACAGGGAAGGTGGTCGACTGTAACATAAACACCTGGCTATGACATGAGAATGCTTGTTGCTGGGTGGCTTATGCAAATACAGTACAATTGTGGTATAGTGGTTAAGAGCAGTGGACTCATAATCTGGTGAACCAGGTTTGATTCCCTGCTCCTCCACATGCAGCTGCTGGGTGACCTTGGGCTAGTCACACTTCTCTGAAGTCTCTCAGCCACACTCACGTCACAGACTGTTTGTTGTGGGGGAGGAAGGGAAAAGGAGATTGTTGGCCACTTTGAGACTCCTTAGGGTAGTGATAAAGTGGGATATCAAATCCAAACTCTTCTTCTTCTTCAAAGTAAATAAACAAATGTCAAAAGATTCACATTAATGACTTGCATCTGAGATAGGTTCACCCAGCAGGTACTTTAATATATTTTGGCACTGGGCAAAAATACTTTTTGTTCTCCCAACTTTTTAAAAAAAATCTCTTACTTTTCCATATCTGGTCAAAATCCTCCCCCCCCCCCCTCAACACACAAATGTACTTTTATTTCTTTGCTTTTTAAGGTCCTATCTTCTGCTTGATACAGTTTTAGTTGCCTTTTTAATCGTCTAATCCTGCCTTCGTGTGTGTGTGTGTGTGTGTGTGTGTGTGTGTGTGTGTGTGTGTGTACTTTCTCTCTCACACACTCTCTTGCTACATATTCTTTTGTATGATGCCCAGAGACCATTTGTCACTGAGTCCCTAACAAATTTAGTAAATAAATACAGTAAGTGGGTGGGTGGGTGGATTTATTCCTCATTCATCCTCTCAGCAGTTCTGAATCCATCCTAAAATCAAAACTGGAGGTCAAAATGCAGTCTCAGAATTAGACATTGACATTTCATTATGTTAACAGTATTGCATCTGTCAAGAGAAAATGAGACTCGTCTCCAATCTCACCTTTCATGGGGATGCTGTGCGCTACATCAAAAAGATCCCTGATGCATCAGGTCAAAGACCCATCTAGTTGATAATCCTGTACTCACAGTGGCAAAGCAGATGTCTATTTGACTAAAGAGATACTCCTATACATGCCTGCTCAGAAGTGAACCTCCCTGAGTTCAGTTGGACTTCCTCCCAGGCCATAGTGTCTAGGATTGTAGCCTAAGCCAGCTACCCACATTTCAACAAAAGTATAATTACGCTATAGTATTACTTCAAACTACAAGTGTTCCTAAATGCAACAAAATTACCTGAAATCCTCTCAGATCCTCAACTGAATTTCTTTATTGACTTTATAAAAGAGAGCATGGTTCAATGTGGGGCTGCTTACCCAAAGTCACTTATCCAAAATTGGCATAATTGTACAAAATTGCTTGAAACAAAGCTGGCAATGGAAGCAGTCATTTTGTCTTTGCAGGTTTGCTTGGCTGCTTTCCACACCCAGGAGTTTCAGAAATTCCTCAAAAGATAACAGAGCAAAATATTTGGCAGCGGCAACTATGCCCCATGATTCAAAACAGCCGTGTTGGATTAGATTTCCTGGATTTATTGTTTTGAGCCTGGGACTTTAATGGGATAGAAAATGACACACTACTTCCTTTACAGCACTCCCTATGCATATTTACTCAGAGGTAAGCCCTACTGATCCCAATGGGGCTTTCCTCCAGGTTAGCAAGTTTTACCACTATGAGCTTTCCATAGTTCTAGTTACAGGTAGGTAGCCGTGTTGGTCTGAGTTGAAGCAAAATAAAAAAATTCCTTCAGTAGCACCTTAAAGACCAACTAAGTTTATATTTTGGTATGAGCTTTCGTGTGCATGCACACTTCTTCAGATACACTAGAAACAGAAGTGTCAGACCCTATATATATACAGAGGGTGGTGGGGGTGGGTGGGAATGGGAGATGGGCTGATGGGAGTGGTAAACCTGTAGATGGGTGTTAATGGCTGCTGATGGCTGCAATTAGTCCTGGGCTGAGGTGCTAAAGAAAGCTTGATCATGCATAATGAGATAAGAATCCGATATCTCTATTCATCCCAGGTGCTTCCATGGTTTTAAGCTTGGTAATGATTTCCAATTCAGCAACTTCCCTTTCCAGTCTGTTCCTGAAATTTCTCTGTAATAAAACAGCTGCTTTGAGATCTTGTATAGAATGTCCTGGGAGATTGAAGTGTTCTCCTACTGGTTTTTCAGTCTTATGGTTCCTGATGTCAGATTTATGTCCATTTATCCTTTGGCATAGGGTTTGGCCTGTTTGTCCAATATAGAGAGCTGAAGGGCACCGTTGGCATTTGATGGCATACACAATGTTAGAAGATGAGCAATTAAATAGTCCTGAGATGGTATGTTGGATGTTGTTGGGGCCAGTAATGATGTTGTCCGGGTGTATGTGGCAGCAAAGTTGGCATCTGGGTTTATTGCAGGCTCTGGTACCAGTGTCCATGTTAAGCCTGGTGGTTGTATTATTGTGGGTGAGGAGTTGTTTAAGATTGGGTGGCTGTCTGTAGGCAATGAAAGGTCTTCCTCCCAGAGCTTGAGAAAGGGAGCTGTCATTGTCCAGGAGAGGCTGTAGATCTCTGATGATGCGTTGTACTGTTTTAACTTGGGAGCTGTATGTGATGACTAGTGGTGTTCTGTTATTTTCTTTTTTGGGTCTGTCTTGCAGCAGGTTCTCCCTAGGTATCAGTCTGGCTCTGTTGATCTGTTGTTTAACTTCATCAGGTGGATATTTTAGTTCTAAAAAGGTTTGCTGTAGATCTCTTAGGTGAGATTCTCTGTCTGTAGAGTTGGAACAGATACTGAAGGAATTTTTTTTTTCACTATGAGCTTGTAGTTTTACCACTTGCTATTTTCATTCATTCATACACACACACACAGAGAGAGACAGAGAGAGAGAGAGAGAGAGAGAGAGAGAGAGAGAGAGAGAGAGAGAGAGAGAGATTAAAGAAAGATAAATATATCTCCATTAACTAACGGCAAGGGGTGAGACACTCCTGACAAATGATTATTTAAGTGTGTGTTAAACAAGTATTTTGCTAACACAGTAGCATAGCGCACGACACCATTCTGATTTTATGGCCTCACAGGAATTACAAAAACAATGTGAATGAAGTACTAGAATGAAATGTTTAGGTTCATTTTCATTAAACAGCCTTCCATAACAGAACAGCCTTTTCTTTCAAATTTATTGGTTAAATAGGTAAACATATTAATTTATCCAGCAATTAATCTAATGCTTTGAAATGCCATGGGACAACTGTCCATTTGGTATTCTTGTTGTAACTTTATTCTCTGAACAATTTTGTAGAAAATAACACCTAGTCCAGTCCTATAATAATATTTTGCCGAGACTTTTCCCCAAACCAGTTGTGAACAAATGTCTTTCTTTATGCAGTTACAGTTATGAAAAAGCCATAGTACTGTGTAACCAAAAGTGAGATTCATAAGTAAAGAACATCTGATGCAATTACTGGTCAGCAGTTTATATTGCTCTCTCTCTCTCTCTCTCTCTCTCTCTCTCTCTCTCTCTCTCTCTCTCTGTGTGTGTGTGTGTGTTTGACTTAAAATCTGAGAGAGCCAGAACACAGATTGAAGGCAAGGCTTTGAAAATGGATTGGGAAATCAAATTGTTCCAGCACCTTTTTGTCCATCTCTAGTCACTGCTGCTTGGATGGCAACAAATTTCATAGAACGATGACCCTGAAGAAGAATTTAAAAATCATCTGGCCCAATAGGGTCCTGCAACAGAGAGTTTTTTGTTTTGTTTTGTGCTTCCTCTCATTTTGAACACAGAGTGAGTGAGTGACCCAGGGGATAAATCTGAATTGAGGTGGTGGTGCCCACCTCAAAATTCCAAAGGTGTCTATGGACCCTAAACAAGGCTCTAGATGAAGAAGTGAGCCACGTCTCATATAGTAGTAGAAGCTGTTAGTGCATGCATAGCCTTAGACCCTGGAGAGCTGATGCCACTGGAAGCTGTGGGAACCTGTGCCCCTCCAGATGTTGCTGGACTCCAGCTCCCATCAGCTCCAGCTGCATGGCCAGTGGTTGGGGGTGATGGGAGTTGCAGTCCAACAAAAAATACCAGGCCACAAATTCCCCACCCCTGGGTTAGATAGGCAAACAGTGTGACCTGGCACAAGGCTTCCTTGTGTGTGTAGTGCTGGAGCAATACGCTTCTCTAGAATTAGGGTTTAATAAGAAAGATAGTAGTAGTTTGGACAAGGAAGAGCTAAGAAGATTAAGGAAGAAAGAAAATGCAGACTTCTCTGGGGAGCAACTGCAAAAGATACACAAGTGGAATTGTTGTGAAAAATAGAGAAATTTCCCACCACTGTTGCTGTTGTAAGAGGAAGATAACTCACCTCGGTGTACAGGTAGCCTCAGTGCTGCTTGGCCATCTAATCTCAGACTCATTTCAGGAAAACTCTCCCATTCCTCTTTTGGTGCCTGGATGTAAAATAATAATAATAATAATAATAATAATAATAATAATAATAATAATAAAATTAAGGGGGATTCAACCCAGCTAGTAATTCTTAAAAACACCATTCCTGCCACCTTTTGGAATGAATCCGGGGGAAAATATATTTTGCTGTCACGGAATCTAAAAAGGTATTTATTTCCCCTTGCGAAAAGGACCATCTGATACCAAAGCTAATGTAGAACATATTTCATTGTGTACTCCCTGAAGAAATCTATTTAAAAGGTGAAAGGTAAGAAGAGCTAGAAATGTATGGGGATGGAAAATTGCTGGCTATGCTTCTTAAATCCTAAAACCAGTTTCTGACAACTGAACATTATTTATCAGTTGCTCTTCCTTGCACTTTTCCATTTGTGGTGTGTGTGTGTTTAAAGCCCTCTAAAGGCTGCTTTCTTTCAGCAGGACTGAGAGCTTATTCTGACATTTCCCCACCTGATTGCACTAGCGACTAGCTCAACCTGCACTGGGCGTGAGTGGATGGGTATTGCTTCTTTGAAAGTACATCTGCATTAAATTTCCGCTGCACCTGGAAAATTTATAGGGAAGTCTTTCCAAGTCTTAATGCAGGATGAAGCAGAGCTATACATTAAATAAGAATAGCAGGATGCTACTGCAAATAGGAGGCCACCTAGGGGCATAGGAAGGGGGGCAGTGGGGACGGACCACCCCGGTGCCCTCACTGAGGTAGACGACATTCGGCACACTGCCCATGACTCCCAAGCCTGCTTTGCTGGCGGCATTCGCCCACCCCTCTTCATTTTGACAGCTTGGGGGAGGCTTGGGAGCCGTGGGGAGGCGGCGTGCCGAATTTTCGCCATGCGCAGCTTGCTCCGCCCCCTTCAGTGCCTCACTCTCCCCCTGGCTGCAGGGCGTGCACACTGCTCCAGGCACCTGGGTGGCTATCCTGCGCCTGGGCAGGCACCCTCTGCACCATGCCCCTCTCAGGAACGCGCCCGCTCTGGGCAGCATGGACATATTGCTCTGCCGCTGAGGCCAGCAGCAGGATATGATTTCTTCCACTGGCAGAAAAGGGCCACAATCAGTGGCAGACGGCATATTGGGGTGGTCCCAGTCAACTGACATCTGCACAGTTACTCTGGTGCTGCTTACCAGTAGGTAAAGGGCAAGGGCAAGGTGGCAGCAAGGTTCATGTTGTGTGAATATATCAGTGGAACCAATCTGGCAATCCATGCCAACCTCAACTGATTCACCCTCTGGTCTGCTTCCGGTTTCCTTCTCCACAGCCCTCAGACTCCTCACCTACCAGGGCAGCTCCCAGTGATGGCCCTACTTTGTTAATACTTCCTTCCCCCTCAGTGACTAATGCTGCTAAGGCCTAGACTGCAACACTGGTAACAGGTGTATAGTGGCAGCAGAGCATTCTTGGCTGTTCCTCTGTGGCTATTCTGGGCCTGCTGGCCAGCGCACTGCTTGCTTACTTTCCTGTCCACACTGTCTACCTGCTGTTCTTTTATCTCACATTAGAGCTGACATACCACCTATCAGCAGCCACAAAAACTGCAGCATAATTATGGTCCCCCCCCCCAAAAAAAAATAGTGTGTGCTTATGTATTTGTGTGTGTATTAAAAATTTACATTAGTTTCCAATGTATACTTGGAAAGGATGGGACACTTTGCATCTAAAAATTGTATGCATTGTGATTGTTATAGCTTAAAATATTGCTTTCCCCAAGCCTCAGACTAAAGTGAGTCTTCCTGCAAATATAAACAAGCTCATATATGTTTACTGTAAAATGATTCCAACAACAAATCAGGCAGAGTATGGCAGGAAATTATAACGTCCCAAAATTTGCATATACTATTACCATTGCTTTATAAATCACCCTCAAACATATGGCAGCCTGTTTCAGTTCCTTGTTGACTAAAGAGATAAGAACAGGAAAGAAAAAATAATTGCTCATTCTTATAATTATCCTCAAGTAAAAAGAGACAGCTATCACCATAATTTAAAAAGCAATTTTGAAAGTTGTGTCCTAAACTAAGGCAAGCATGTAAAAATTGTTATGTCCTAGCTAATTACTAATAGAATATCAGTTGTTCTTCAACAATTAAGTGATTATTTCTAAATGCATCTATATTTAAGACTTGTGTGGGGATGAAGTTCCAATCTGCTGTGTTTATGCAGTTGTTTTATGGAGTTATTTTGTTTTAATATGCTGAACTTTTTTGTAGACATAATCAGAAAAGGCATGTCGTAGGAAATGTATGTATTCAGAAGGCATAATAAGGTTGCACCATCATGTCTGAATTACCACAATTTGGTAAATAGAAAATCACAACAAAAGAGGGTGATGGATCAGGCCAATGGCCCATCTAGTCCAGCACTGTATTCTTACAGAAACTGACAAAACTTCTTCACTTTGCCCTTACAAGGTCTTGGTGATCAGTGTCCTCTCATTCACTGTGCTTTGTAATGCCTTTCATTGTCCATTCATCACTCTCTTCATTCAGGTGGGACTGCCCCAGGTACTTTTGCTATGCCAGAAATGGGGAGAGGAAAACAAATAAGTTAACAGCTTTAGCAAACTCTTTATCTAGCCAACATCCTCCTGGTTTTTATGTGGCCCCATGAATAGCAGATGCTTCCTCTCTGTGTCGTCTTCCAAACTTTAATTTAACATGGAAATGGAGAGGAAAAATGCCACACAGCTGCTGAATTATTCAAAGTGTTATATGACAATCTTAATTACTGTGAAAGTTTACTGTTGGAGATTACTGTTGTGAGTGTTCCAGTTAATTTGATTGGCCTTTGCATTGACATTTTAAGCTTCCACAAGCCATTTAAATGAATAAGTTGGCATGCTGCAAAGCAGCAATCGGGTTAAAGTCCAGCAAATTATTATACATGGAGAGAGGGAGGGAGGGGAGCACATAAATGAATTTGCTTTTGTCTTATGGCACAATCTGTATACTGTACACAATAAGATCAGGGAAACGTGGCATGGCCTGTAAGAGAAAAATGAGTTGAGCTATCAGCCTCTCATAGAAAGGAGCACATCTTGCTATTAGAGCGACTCTTGTTGGTCTGTACCAGACCTTAATATTACGGCAGCAGCCTTATGTACATTACCGTATTCACCTACCGGTAGGGAAAAGTTCAACTGGTTTCAGTGGGGCTGGATTTCTTGTGTGTACATGTCTCTGAACACCAATTGCTAGGGAACAGCTAGCTGTTGAACTCAGGCAGCTATGCCAACTCTATAGGGACGAGGTGTTTTCAGCCCCCTCAATATTTGTTGGCAGGGGGGGGGCACCTCAATGTTGAAGGGGTGGAGGAGGCTGAGCGCAGAGCTGAGCATAGTGTGGGCTCCTCCTGAGCATGAGAGTGGAGGAGCCACCAGCCACTGAAGCCACACACTGCTGGGATCCACGCTTCATCTCCTCCCATTGAGGCAGCACTACATGTGTGGTGTATGCCTGTGACATCATACACACATGCAATGCACTGGGCACATGATGTCACACACACACACACACACACACACACACAACATACTCTGCGGCCCCTCAATCATGGGTATAAGATGGTGCTTCTGCGCTCAGGTCCTGCTTGCAGGTTACCTAGAACCATCTGATTGGTCACATTGAGAGCAGAAAGCAGGACTTGATGGACCTTGATGGCTTGAGACAGTAGAACTTTAGGTCATATCCATGCATAAAAGGGTGACCTAATTTGATTCACCAAACTAGCTAAAGGCAACCTACCATTTTTTATGTGTGCAGTTATTTTCAATATCTTAGCTATAAATCCTTATAAAATGGCAGGTCTAATGTAATACATACAAACATCTTATGTGCATTTAGTTTTTTAGCATACTTTTTTTAAGCTATGCATTATTGATAATTTCAAGAGTTCCATGATCAAGTGGTCCATAAATCTTTTAAAATAAATAAATAAATATAATCCATAAATATATTTTGGTGCATAGGTTCATGCATACCATTGCTATGTTGGCTCATGCACGATAAATATTGTTGGATTGAGATGAGAAATGCCCGTTCTGTGAATGTTTTTGTTAATTTTGTACAACAGGGAGATGGGGTGTGTGGGGGGGGAGAGAGAGATGAATTTATAACATACAGATCATCAATGACTTCCAAGGTCAATGACACACCTGCACAGGATTTTCTCGGGTACACATCCATCCATTATGTATGTCACTTGAATGTTTATACCTATTACTTCAACATACCTGCTCTAAAGCATTAAACTTGGAGAGCTGCTGCTAAAACGTTTCCCTCTGGTTAGAAGCTAGTCCTATTAGTCACAACATGCATGTCCCTCCTCTATCTACCTTGGTGTTTTCCTTTTCTGGCAGGCTAGGGAAGAACTGTTTCAGTATGTTCAGACACACCATACACACACACACACACACACACACACACACACACACACACCATCTGATTCTTCAAATATTCTCAGATAGCTTTGGAGAGCCCTGCTTTGGTTAGGGAATGCTTCACAGAAATTCTGTTCTGGCTTGGACAAACCCTGAATACGTATGAAATGGCCTGCTTTGGTTACTAATTCAGGATTTGTTCAATTTGTAAGCACATCC
The DNA here is from genome assembly GCF_963506605.1 of Zootoca vivipara. Classification (NCBI taxonomy): domain Eukaryota; kingdom Metazoa; phylum Chordata; class Lepidosauria; order Squamata; family Lacertidae; genus Zootoca; species Zootoca vivipara. Next base: position 51,352,420 of record NC_083283.1, on the reverse strand, counting down.
CTTCTAAATATCTTAGCAACACTTCTTTTGTCATTTCAGATAATCTCAGGGGTCAATAGAAGAATGCACATTCATTCTTTAATACAAAGTTGTGAACTTGACTCATGTTGTAAGGGACATCCATGCTTCACTAATTCAAATGGTTCAGCATCATATACCTGTTACATAAGCTCAGTTCTCATAAGCAACAATTAGATCTGATCTACAGCACTTCAGGTGGGTACTGATATGACTGACTATTCTTCTGTGCAATATTTTCTTTGAATAGATTTTCTGGGAGATAGCTAATCTGGGACCCTTCTCTTGATATCTAGTTTTCCATCTATATGAACTTTGCTTTATGGAACTGCATTTGATCGCATGACCTTCTCTCCTCTGTTGGAAGTTGAACAAAGTAGGTACACGTTTTCCATCTTATTTGCTGTTTGTGAGGATGAAGCCACAGTGGGGACAATGCAGCTGTCGGGGGCCACATGATTCATCCTCTTCTGTTAGGATGGAAGAACACTATTGCAAACACTGGCACAATTAAGCCAAACATAAAATGAATGCTATAAATTCATATCAGAAGGTATTGTGCCATCCAAGACACACAACTCCTGGATTGTACTTTCAGATCGACAAACAAAATTTAGCCAAGCAAGCTGTGGAAAAAAAACATCACATTTCTTAAGACGTAGTAAGCTCACCATAAAATGCAAAGAGAGTTTTGAGTCTCTGTATTGTGGGAAATGTTTGATATTGAGAAGGAAATAAAGGCTTTAATTCATTGGCTATCATACTGCACCTGCTAACTCCAACCCTGAATGCAGCTTTTGGGAGAAACACCTCGATGGACCTTGAAGTAATGACTGAAATTTTATTGTCTTGGGAGTCCTGTTAGTGCAACCAACTCTGTCACCTTCATATTGCAGCTGCTTCCCTTATTCTTATCTTTCAAACATAATCAGGACCCCGTCTAACTGGCAAAAACCCACCTGTGACTGTATGAGCCCTATTCTTCTCCTCCTTTCTTCTCCTGCTTTCTGCAATTATTATGCCCATATGAAATATTTCTATTATTTTGTATGCCTTCAGAATGACACCAAGGCACAAATTTCCTGAATACCATATCAAAATACATTTCTGGCAAATGCAAAACAAACCCAATGTATTTAAGTTTAACTTTTGTCCATTTCATATATTAACATAAAGCTGTTTAAAAAAATCTAACAACTATTTGAGTGGAAGCATTTTTTAAAAAAATGCCCTTGTCTTTAATAGAGCTGGCTTCTATTCATTCATTCATTCATTCTTGGCTTAGTTAGAAATGTACCAGTGCATCTTCCCTATCCTAGCTTAGCTGGGACCCAGCTGAGTTCAAGGACGGCCATGTTTCTCTCTTAGCATTTTACAGTTGCATGAAGCAGTAGGTAACTTTGCTGTGTCTACATAGGGAAAAAGGTCTTTTCAAATGCTCCCAATAAATGTTTGTGTGCCTTAATGTGCCACCCCTACTTCGGGAAATGTATGGAGAAGGAGACAGCTGCCCCCATGTACCACCAACCCATCTGTGCCAAGCGTGGGAGAAGTGAAGATACCCATTATCTCTAATCTGTTTCCTATGTTGCTCCACAACACCTGAGAACTCCTGAGATCATGGTCTGTCCTTCGCTTACATCATACTATATGCTTCACACTATTCCTAAGAATCCAAAACGATTAACATTTAAATGTGCATAAATTCTCCGTAATGTACTTTTTATTGCCCAAATGCCAGGAATTCAAAATAAATTATAGAAGCATCTTTAGAGAAAGCAGCCTGCTAACACTTGGGTTGCTTCTGCCTTTGTGCAAAACAGAAATTCCCACAGGTACAGCTTTTCCCATCACGGGATTACAGTAATCAAGGGGGGGGGGGATGACTGCTGTATATTGCCATGTTTCCAAGCTCTTAAGAGACAGAAACTCTGTTCTTCTTGAAATATGCTCATCTTTCCATACATCCAAAGTAATTAAAGACATAATGCATCATAAGCCAGTCTCAGTTTCTCACTATCTCAATTGCTCCTTTAGCAACTGTTCTGCTGTATTTAATCCTTCAGTCATATATTCAGTTGCTTTACCTGTTGGTAATTAATGCTATTTAAGCATCTGCCACCAGAAAATTAGCATTCCTTATTACCTATTAGAAACTCATAGCATAGCATTTCAGCCAATTAGTAAATGTTTGTCTGTAGAAAAGGGGGGGGGGAACAAAACACCTTATAAATGATCAAATGCAAACAATACTGATGCTCATAATGTCTCCCTTGATGGGAATTCACTTCGGAGGTGTGCTACCTGGTTTTAACACACAGCTTCAACTGCAACAAAAGTAGCACTGGAAAAATACCAAAAGGGGTTGCAAAATGCACAGAAGAAATATGGATTTGTGGCTGCTGGTAAAATAAAAATTCAGAGAACTTTACATTTTAAAAAAAAAGGATGAGGATTAAGAATTCCAGTTTCAGCCAAATCTGATGTGTTTTTGAACTCGGGAATAATTCCTTTATTAATTGACATTTGGCGGGTAATAAGTAAAGTTTTCCCAAGTTGTGAACTATTAGATCACCCACAAGATTCATCTAAAATCTGTATCTGTAGCATTTGGAAGAAGCCTGATCTTTTTTGGATTTGCTCTCCCATGCCAACTCAATTCACCAATCAGGTCCGAATTTGATCTGATAAATATGAAACTCCAATTCTCCCTTCCTCCCCTTTCTCTCACACACCTGTGCTGTCATTGACTATAATGAGAAATCTAAAAACAGCTGTAACTTTTTTCTTTCAAATATACGGTAGATGAAATTTGAAAATGAAGGAACTCCTTCAGAGTGGATTAACCTGGGTTTTCAAGTTAGGAACCTTTGCATTTTATTTTTAAAGAAAAAAAATCTCTTAACTTTTTTTTTCTTTTTGCCAGAGTTGGATTCAAATTAAATCTGAGGGGATGAAGCCTGCCAAATTTTAGAAAGATGGGTGTAACAGTTCTCTCAAGGGCAGGCTATACTGTTTTGGGGTGGAGAAGCAGAAATCAAAATCTCCTCCCAACAGTCCTCCCCCCCCAATGAGTTTGAAAACTGGAGACATCCCCCTCGGTAAACAAAGCCTGCTAAAGTTGTGATAAGTAGTCAAGGGCTAACTTGTTAGATGATTTTGTCTCATAGCTGCCAGGTCTCCCGTTTTTCACGGGGAAACCTCCGGATTTTAATCTGTTTCCCGCTGCTATCCCAAATAGAAAAAAATCCCGGAAATCCCCCGGATTTCCTAACTGCCAGGGAGGTTCCATTTCGGGTGCCGCTCTGCCCATGCCTGGGCACCGGAAATAGGGCAGAGCGGCACCGGAAGTCACTCTGCCCATGTCTGGGCACCAGAAATCGGGCAGCGCCGGCACCGGAAGTTGCTTCTACGCATGTCCAGACATGTGTAGAAGCAACGTCCGGTGCCGTGCCGCTGCTGATCCCGCATTTTTTCAGCAGGAGACTTGGCAGCTATGTTTTTCCTTCACTGTTAAAAAAAAAGTCACCCTTTGTTCCTGGAATTACCCCATGAAAGATAGAGAGCTATGCAACTTTTAATTGTTTTTTTTTTTTTTAAGAAAAGGAAAAAATAATGGTTATAAAGGGGTAGGCCACCCCAGAACTCTAATTCCACACTTATGCCCTAATCTCATGACCAACACTCAAACAATGTCAGCACACATGCTTACTCTATCATCTCTTCCCCGAATCTCTGCAAGTGGAATGCATAGGGGGAAATGATTCACTATACAGTGGTACCTCTACTTACGAATGTTTCTACTTACGAATGTTTCTACTTACGAATGGAGCTCTGTCCACCATCTTGGATGCAGTTTAGATAGGATTTTTTCTACTTACGAATTTTTAGATAGGGTTGCTTCGACTTACGAATTTTTTCTCTCAATGCATTCCTATGGGATTCAACTTACAAATTTATTCGACTTACAAAAGTGTGTTCGGAACGAATTAAATTCGTAAGTAGAGGTACCACTGTACTTAAAAGCTAGACCTGTCTATTAACACAAAAACCCTTCCTAAACTATGGGCATAGCAGAACCAAGTGCTGGGAAGGGAGGCGGCAAACGCTACTCCTATTGCTGTTGTGTGGGGTGCACAAAGGAGCCCCTCATTTAAGGGGTGGAGAGCAATTACTTCTTTTGTAGGAAAGCCATGGCAACTGAACTACTTGCAAGTCCTGACACTTCCTGATCATCCTTGACACACCTTGTTACGAGTGTGTTCCAACTCATTAATTTCAAAGACTAGTCTGAATCTCCCCATTAACTGGAATTTCACATTAAGGTTACCAGATTTTTTTCAATGAATTCTGGGACATTTTTCAACTTCAATGGATTTTGTATGACGACTGATGCGTAAATCCGGGTACTGTCCCTGGGAAACAGGGAATCTGATAACCTTAGTTCACATGCATGCATATAGCAACAGCAACTACTACTATGATTAGTGGGATGCAGGTGGTGCTGTGGTCTAAACCTCTGAGACTCTTGGGCTTGCCAATCAGAGGGTCGGTGGTTCGAATCCCCACAACGGGGTGAGCTCCCGTTGCTCTGTCCCAGCTCCTGCCAACCGAAAGCACGCCAGTGCAAGTAAATATATAGGTACCGCTGTGGTGGGAAGGTAAATGGCATTTCCGTGCGCTCTGGTTTCTGACATGTTATGCCAGAAGCGGTTTAGTCATGCTGGCCACATGACCTGGAAAGCTGTCTGTGGACAAACGCTGGCTCCCTCAGCCTGAAAGCAAGATGAGCGCTGCAAATCCATAGTCGCCTTTTACTGAACTTAACCATCCAGGGGTCCTTTACCTTTATTTTATTTTATTTTTACTACCTTTTTTGTTACAGACAAGAGTTTCTTCCTGTGATAGTGTTGGATGATTCTGACAAGGAATCCGAAAGCACATGCTTCTTTGTCCATCCAGTTATAATTTACAGTCTACTGTGTCATTTTGTCCTTCAGAAGTACAATATGGCAGCCGTGAAGCAGGTCCCTTCTAACAAATACCAGTCATGCTTATATATCAGTTTTAAGAAAATTGTCCAATTACATTTCAGTTAACAAATTTTTATGGTACATATGACATGGTTGACAGAATGGAGGAACCAAGTACTCTGTATGGATTATAAACCTTCCATCTACTCTTGTAAAGAGCTTTCAAAAAACAATGTGCAATGCTTCATAGTGTCACGTGCTCACAAGTCCATCGAGTACTTCATGTTGCAGTAAAGATATTAAGTTTCTGATATCTTGAAGGGAGATATATATATATATATATATATATATATATATATATATATATTCATTCATTCTGTGGCTTCCACGAGCTTAGGTCAAATATGTAATCAGCCTTTCATGCTCATCAATGGAATTAGCAATGTTACATTTGTCATTTTATTAATAACATGTCAACTATCAAGACATGTTATTAATAAAATGAAAGGAACAACATGAAAGGGGTTCTTTTGAAATGTATTAAGTAGGATTACACAATGATTAAATGATGATTAAGAAAAAGCTAGGTTTTAATAGGATTGTACTGGGCTTCACAATTATGCAACCAATACTTATCGAAGTTGACAGTACAGTATATGTGTTGCCAATTTTAGTTAAACAAGCACTAACTGCTTGTGCAATGAATGTTAAAATCATCAAAGACGTTGATGCATTTAGAAAAGGCAAACCATAGGAGACACATTTACAGTGTGCTAAGTGGCAATTATATTGAAAAGGAGGGTTGTGAAGAGTCTTTTCAAAACATCTAACATTGGAGAAGCTCCATAGGTGTCAGACGGATTCTTTCTTACAACAAGGTTTTCTTTATAACATCAGGTTTATTGCTGCTTCTCTTAGTAGCACACTTCTTCTTCTCTTTGGCGAGTAAGATTGTCTTCCATAAACACGGTTTTAACAATGAGTCCGTAAGTGACTGTGGAGGCTAATTCTGGATCCACACGTCCTTCCACAGTGGGGATATTGGTTTCCGGGCAGGAGTTGATCATGGTGTGGATTTGCCAGGCGTGCTTTCCTCTTAGCACGTCTCTCCCTTGCGTACTGACTTTGAGTGTCTTCAAAGCCCATGACACTAAAGGCTGTTCTCCAACTGGAGCGCTCACAGGCCAGTGTTTCCCAGTTGTCAGTGATTATACTACATTTTTTTTAGATTTGCCTTGAGATGGTCTTTAAACCTCTTTTGTTGACCACCAGCATTATGTTTTCCATTTTTATGTTCGGAATAGAGTAGTTGCTTTGGAAGACGATGATCAGGCTTCCGCACAACATGGTGATCTTTGCTTCTTCCAGTACACTGATATTAGTTCGCCAAGTGATGTGTAAAATTTTTCGGAGACACCGTTGATGGAATCTTTCAAGGAGTTGGAGATGGCGTTTCTAAGTGGTCCATGTTTCACAAGCATATAGTAAGCATATAGTAAGTCCTCAATCAGGAAAAAGCCACACTCGCAGAGCTCAGGCGATGCTGGATTTCAGCATCAGTGTTGGTCCTTGTGGAAAGATAACTGCCTAGGTAGGAGAAGTGATCAACATTTTCCAATGTTACACCATTGAGTGGGATTTGTGGCACTGCAGAGGGGTTATTTTGTATAACAGTACAGTATTAATTAAAAGCCTTTGCAGATGATTTAGTGTCATTGCAGGACCCAGAATCCAGCACTTAATGGGATCTTGAAGGGCTTAAGTGTTCATTTTGTGCCTTGGTTTCCTTCCTTGAAGCCTGCGTTGAGGTATAATCTTGATAGCCATTGTGGAGCATATTAGTCGGTGATCTGCCCAGCAGTCATTGGAGCTCGTCATAGCTCTGGTAAGGAGCACATCACAGCGATCTTTAAGCACGGACAATAACATAGTCCAAGAGGTGCCAGTGGTTTGACTGAGGATGCTTCCGTGAAGTTTTAAATTTATTTTTCTGTTGAAAGAGTATGTTGGTAATAACAAGGTTGTGCGGTGCACATATTGTCAAAAGTATGATTCCATTCTGGTTGCTGTTGCCAATTCCTTCTTTCCCAATAATCCCAGGGCACAGATTGAAATCTTGCCCGATTCTTGCATTAAAATCACCCAGGAGGATAATTTTATCTTCCTTAGGCGTCTCTGATAGGATGGTATCCAGTTGAGAGTATTTTTTTTCTTTAATGTCTTCATCGGCATCCAGTGTAAGCGCTTATAATAGTAGCCTGTTGGTTTTTGGTGAGCTTTATTTGAAGGGTTGAGAGTCGCTCATTAATGCCAGTAGGGACTTCTGGCAGGAGCTTCACATGATCGTTTTTGATAGTGAAGCCTACCCCATGTATTCAATGTTCTTGTTCAGATAGACCTTTCCAGAAGAAAGTGTAGCCTCCTTTTTCTTCCTTCAGTTGTCCCTCGCCTGCTCTTTGAGACTCTTGTAGCACTGCAATATCGATGTTAAAACATCACAGCTCTTTTGCAATGATGGCAGTTCTGCGTTCAGGACGCTCACTGTCTGTGTTATCTGACAAAGTGCGTATATTCCATGTTCCAAAGTTCAATTGTCTTTTATGACCGCTTGGTGGTGACCCCACTGGGCGTTGTAATCCAGTCAGGGAAAATGGGAGACAGACTATGCTTAGGGCACCTTTTCTAGCCCCTCCACCTTTTTGGGGTGAGCGGAATAGACCCTTAAACAAAGCTGCTCAGTAATGGATACAGCTGCCGAGCTACTCAACTGCCTTGCTCCTTGAGTCAGAATGACTGAATCTGTATCCACCACCCATGTGCCAGTTCATGATTAGGGGCTTCCAGATTTCACGATCCTGCCCCCGTTACAATTTGCCAATCGCCATGGGACTTTTAGGCTTTGGGTTGGGTTTTTGGAAGATGCCTGAACGTTAATTTGTTTTATGCGTGTAGATCAGTGCACACTGACCAATGCACAGTCTTCTCAGTAGGGCTCTGTTCCAATGGCATGAAGTAGTCATGACAAACCGGTAGATTCCTATCTGCTGCAGCCTTCATCTGCCTTCACAGCCGTTGTAATATACCGCTTGTTATCATCCGCCTGTTCTGCCATTGAGGACTTCTTGGATCATTCTTTGTTTAGCTCCTTCCCTTTGATCTTACCGCCTTGGGTGACCCTGCTGGGAGTATGAGATTCCTGACGGCTTTGCTCACAAGTCGTTGGAACATGCAAGCCCATTCACCATGACAAGGTGATATTCCAGTGAGTGGGGCTTAGTAGCAGAGCATTCCCTAGGCCAAGGGTGTTCTGAAGCAGGATCCTTCCACAGTCAGGAATTTTCACTGTATTTGATTTTTGGAAGACCAACCCTTTGATTCCATCAAGGAAACTGCATCCAAAACATACTGAATGCTTCTAGGAGCTTGATACACCTTTTGGCTTTTTGTAGTGGTGTCATTTGGCCAGGTGTAAAAAAGGACAGAGTTTCTGCAGTTTCAATAGCAATACTGAAGAGGGCATTTCAGTAGGTGTAGCTTGCAATGACCAGCTTCACCTACTGAACTTACCCATGCTACGCAATTATTAAAGGTGCGTTTCACTCAACCACCCAAATCTGGGATGGCTAGGAGATCAGAGAGAATCTGTCTGACAGACCACACAGAGAACTGCCTTATGCTGAGATGCAAGGCTATTCAGGGTCTCAGACAGAGGCCTTTCCTATGCCACACTGCCTGTTCATTTTATGGCTTCCCACCAGAAAAATGTTGGTGCAGGCTGGTTTAATGGTGACAATTTTGCAATTGGTACCATAGCTCCCATAGTTAGCAGTATAGGATGTGGTGGATCTCTGCGACAACTGGCTGAGCTAGGTTCAGCTGGTGTTAAATCAATTTTGCAATGGGGACTTTTACAATAGGCAGCCTCCATAGTTAGCAGTTTAGGATGTGGTGGATTTCTGGGTCAACTGGCTGAGCTAGCCTTGGCTGGTGCTAAATTCATAATCCTGGCTCAGCTGGGGCTCAGCTGCAGATGGATGAGCGGAGGCTAATATAAGTCTCCCCCAAAGGGATGTGGTCAGTGCAGGACCAGAGAATAGGAACCTAGGCTGCATCCTAAGCCTCTTCAGCTCAGTCACGTGAGCTGGCAACCTGCCATATGTACATTTTAAAGGCTTCATTTTTCCCTCTGCCAGGCTTAGGCAGAGCAGTAGCAGCCCTGCTGAACAGAGTTTGCATCTGGTGTAACTTTAAAAGGTAAAGGGACCCCTGACCATTCGGTCCAGTCCTGACCGACTCTGCGGTTGCGGCACTCATCTCGTGTTATTGGCCGAGGGAGCTGGCGTACAGCTTCCAGGTCATGTGGCCAGCATGACAAAGCCACTTCTGGCGAACCAGAGCAGCACACGGAAACGCCGTTTACCTTCCCGCTGTAGAGGTACCTATTTATCTACTTGCACTTTGATGTGCTTTCAAACTGCTAAGTTGGCAGGAACTGGGACCGAGCAACGAGAGCTCACCCCATCAGGAGGATTTGAACCGCCGACCTTCTGATTTCAAACACTAGGCGCTAGGCTCTGTGGTTTAACCCACAGCGCCACCTGCATCCCATGGTGTAACTTTATGTGGGCCTAATTCACACCAGCTTGCTTAATGCCAGCTTCTTGCAGATAGTATTGGTTCCTATGTGTCAATCTTTCGATAAATAACAATTTCCTTCTGCAGAAGTTGGGAGGAAGAGCATCCAGTACAATATTTTCTTCATTCCCGATAAGTTTGTGGCCACAGAATTGCCATGGCAACCATGATACATCCCAACCCCAGCCCCCATAACAGCAAGATACATTAGAATGGAGAACTGGTGAAGTGACAGGAGCTGAAGGGATTGTCAGGCACCCGGGTGACAGTGTCTCATTTAGAAACAGTCGCTGTAGCGCAGATACATACTTCTTCTCAGCTGACAGGAACAGCCTGCCCTTGGACTGACAAGATCAGAATGGAACATCGCTTCCTAGCATTAATGCCAAAATGACAGCATGGCTTTTTTTTAATAACAGCAGTTTAAGAACACATAATATTGAGAGAACCAAGGTAAAGTGTGTGTGTGCGCACACACGCACACACGCAGAATATTTCACAGCACAAGAAGGAGTGTCTTACTTTGAACACCGTTGTAACGTGGCACTTTTTAACATGCCAAACAAGCAAATCTAACCTCATCTGCTTGCCATCAACCAGGCACAGCACAAGGTTTCAACACCACCTTGACAGGTTTTGTTTTGTCTGTTCCACCATTAACTGGCTTCTGTGCACTGCATGATGATGGCATGGATCCAAGGGAAACAACCCTAATGAGCAGTAATTAATATTTTGATCCAGTAGGGAATAAGTCACAATCTATTCCATATGAGTGTTGCATACAGCAGTCATCTAACAACAATCATTTTTAAAATCATTGGTAAGAGAGTAGGAGTCTTCCATATACTGGTAATACGGCCAGTATTAGAAATAAAATAAAAAATACACACATACTCTCCCACCCCACCCAGGATACTTAGTCTCCTGAATAAGTGTGGTGGGTGGGATACTTGATGATTTGGGAGTTGCCAAGAGAATTTTTATCTTACTTTTACAAGACAATCGTTGTAATCTCTCTCCCCCCCCCTTCTTTCTTTTTGCTAAACCTTCAAGTAGCAGGCTTGGCTTCTGACAGCAGCCCAGCCTCATTCACAGGGCAGGATGTCACTGGGAAACAGACTACCGTACATAATGCCCCCCCTCCCAGATGTTTGTCCAAGCTCAGGGTCAAGAGAGGCAGCATGTTAGTGCACATAAGTTTGCCCTCTTTATACCTGTTGATCAAATAGCTCCTGTTGATCGGTTACAAGCTTCAGTCTCTAGGCAGCATTAATTTCACATTAGCCACCACAGACTTCAGCATTAGTTAAATGATCCCAGCCCATTCCTATTAATCTCAAGCCCTGTTTGGGGAATCTTTTAATGTTTAACGGACCATTGTATTTTAATATTTTGTTGGAAGCCACCCAGAGTGGCTGGGGAAACCCAGCCAGATGGGCGGGGTATAAATAATAAATTATATTATTATTATTATTATTATTGCACTTTAAAAACAAACACAGGTTTTTCTCATTGATTACATAGGTTATTTTAAAATCCATTCTGGATTGTTTACAAGCAATTTATTCTTGATCTGATTTAACGTTATTTTTTGCTGTTTGTTTGCAGCCTGGTTTTCAATATGTCGGTTCCTGTGTTTACACAAATTCCTGTTTGTTGACAATTAACTCTCTTGTCAACAATTGGGGGTTATGTTTTTGGGGGTAGGGGTGCTATGAATAACAATTATTTACAAATCTCAGCCTAAACAACAGCAAAAGACAAAATCGAGCACACAGAAAGGAATAAAGGAGTTAGCAGTCTTTTATGATGGTTTATATATATATATACTAAGAGGGTAATTATCTGAAAAGCAGAATGTAAATCAGTTAAGAAGATACAGGAAAGAAAGCTGACAAAAGTGACCACAGAATAGCTAGGAACAGTTCCTTGGAGTTGGTGCCCCTGCTAAATAAACACACTGAAGTTAAACAACAAAGCCAGTGGTTTAATTTTGTCAGAGAGAGAAAGGGTTATTATTTACCAAACTTAAGAACTAATGATGTGTCAACAAAACAATATTATTGATGTATTTTGCTGGAAACCAACTTAAACAAAAATCGTCTATCAACTCTAAGTGCCAAAGGACTGACATGGAGAAGAGAAACGGCTTGCCAGAAGCTGCAGCACAATTTTATAAGCAAATTAAGTATATTTTTGCATTGGGCCACAGAAATTGCTTTCTTCAGCTCTTTCTTTGCTTTAATCATATATGACTACATATGTGATGCAGAACATCCCAATGGCTTTTACAGAAGGGAATAATGGGCATGTAATTCAGAAGACTAAAGACAGAAGAATGACACAGTAGCTGTGAAGTCTGGTTTTTTTTTTACTTCATGGAGGTTAAAGCTTCTAGTAGCTCTGCGGCTCCCATCATTTGTGGAGAGTACCTTTGCCACACCCCAACACCCCTTTAAAGAGAACTCTGTGTGGCTTTGCCCTTGGGAGGAGTTGAGGAGGCATCATGTGTGATGCTGAGCCAATCCACTTTAGGAAGGAGCCAGGCTATTTCAGAGGGTGGTACGCCCTGCACCATGGCACTGAGAGGTAACATGTAAAGTTCATTCAACCAGTTATGTTTTGCTGGGCTTTGGATTTCCTTACGCTGATCCTTTCCATTCAATGGGAAGGTCTGTACAGCTGAAATTAACACTCTTCTTGAGGTGGACTTGTTTGGAAATATGGTGCTGGGGCTGAAAATGGCACCTTGATTGAAACATCCCCAACTTCCCCCATAATTTAAGGTACAGCTTCAACATTATATCCTGGCATGTGTCTGTCCCACACTGGAGTATGCCCTGGCATGTGTTCGGGAAAATATTAAGCACAGTTACATCCAACAGGTCACAAGAGCCATGCTATGCGAGGGGTGGAGGGAAACTTTGCAATGAGCCATCATTTTCAGTTGGAGTCTAGTGCTATCTTTATAATGAGAGCTGCCCACACTTGTCATTTACTCGAATGTACAGTGTAGCAAAGCACATAACACAGAAATTTTCCTTGCTGGTTATCTACAGTTACCTCACCTGTTCCTTAATTTCCAATCCCCTCTTTGCCACCCACCACCAAGCTTATATTTCTTTTCTTTCTTTTTTGTAAGGCTGAGAATCAGATATTTGTCATGTTGAATATGAAGTTCAAGTCAATTAAAGAATGACCGTGGCAGATAAGCTTTTTAAAAACAGCATTTCCTCACGATACCAAGAATATATGGATACCATGTTAATTTTGATATGCCAACCCCCACCTTCCTTTTTGACCTTATACTTTTTATTGATAATCATTCCTATAATTTAGTCACATATATTATCTTTGCATGCTTTATATTCAGAGGAATGAATTATCTTCTACATGTCTCGCAAGCTAATTCCAGAATGAACCCTTTGGGGAGCATGATGCTAATGTGTGCATGTTAATAGACATATTTAATCCATTACTTGGCGAATGTTTTATTGCACTTAGAAGCTTGCAAACAAAATGTTCTTCAGGGGCATGCTGTCCTGAAGTAACACAACAAAATGAAGTTCGGGCACAGATGGAGCTGCAGGATTGCGTTGGAGTTATTTCCCCCTTTCCTATGGTTATACACTATCTTTCTTTCTTTTTTCTAGACTCAGAAATCAAATTTCAGTTGAAAAGTGCTTTTCCAAGCAAGATTCATTTTGAATTTCTTTCCCACAATATAAAGTAATATACTGCCAATATACAGAACAGCAAGAGGAAAACATAACTTCAGAAACAAAATCTACTGCACAGCACAAAGTAAAAAGTTGCACTACTGATCATTTGCAGTTTCTAAAAAAACAAAAAAACAAACCCTTTCCTACAACCAATTTAAACATCAAAGATTGGTGCAAAGTCTATATGAGACAGGGGTCCATATAAATTTGTTTATATTTAGGATACACTTAGGGATGAGTACATGGAATTATCTCATATTAGTGCAAAGAAGAAAGACAACTTTGATTCAGCTGCATAACTTTCACATCCTCCTTAGGCCATTTAATGCTGCTTGTCCCACAAGCTTATTCATGATATGCTAAGCACTGTGATCTTGTTAGCCCCCTATGTGTGTTCTTCCTTTGTTTTTTTCTGTATTTTAACTTTAAAGGTAAAGGTCCCCTGACAGTTAAGTGCAGTTGCAGACAACTCTGGTGTTGCGGCACTCATCTCGCTTTATAGGCCGAGGGAGCTGGCATTTGTATGCAGACAGTTTTTCCAGTTTTTCCATGTGGCCAGCATGACTAAGCCGCTTCTGGAAACCAGAGCAGAACACAGAAACACAGTTTACCTTCCTGCCGGAGCGGTACCTATTTATCTACTTGCACTTTTTTGGCATGCTTTCAAACTGCTAGGTTGGCAGAAGCTGGGACCGAGTAGTGGGAGCTCACTCCATCGCAGGGATTTGAACACCGACCTTCTGATTGGCAAGCCCAAGAGGCTCAGTGGTTTAGACCACAGTGCCACCCACATCCCTTTAACTTTATTTAAAATTAAATAATAGCAGGATATCAGCTTGGAATGTGCCTCATTAAATTGTGAATGGAGGAAGAAGGGAGATTCAGAGTGAGGATGCAGGACTCATAATAAAAATAATAAAAAGTATTAAAGGTAAAGGTAAAGAGACCCCTGACCATTAGGTCCAGTCGTGACTGACTCTGGGGTTGCGGCGCTCATCTCGCGTTAATGGCCAAGGGAGCCGGTGTACAGCTTCCAGGTCATGTGGCCAACATGGCAAAGCCGCTTCTGGTGAACCAGAGCAGCACACGGAAATGCCGTTTACCTTCCCGCTGTAGCGGTACCTATTTATGTACTTGCACTTTGACGTAGTTTCAAACTGCTAGGTTGGCAGGAGCTGGGACCGAGCAATGGGAGCTCACCCCGTCGCAGGGATTCAAACCGCCAACCTTCTGGTCAGCAAGCCCTAGGCTCTGCGGTTTAACTCACAGCTCCACCTTTGCATGCTGGACAGCATCACTTGCTGCTGGATGTGTCCAGGAGAGGAGTGCTAGTATTGGGTACCATGGATGAGCAGCAAGGAAGACTAGAAATACTGGCTGATTGCCTTGAACCTAATATAACTCCATCACTCATTGGCTCCCTGCCAATGGGTCACAGCTATTTTGATTTGCACTAGATGATTTTGGCCATCTAAAAGGGAAATCCCACAGGAGTCAAATTGATGCATAATCTGAATCCTGCCTCATAATGAGTGATGTGCCTTTGTTTTGAGAAGGCACAACACTAAAACATCTATTACTGAGTTATGCCATTCAATTAGAAATCAATCTTTCCTTTGCTAATGCCTATTCTGCTTAGCTATATCAATCCCTTGTCTTATTAGAGTTCTCAGAAGACCTGAATTGACCTAGTAAAGGGAAGGAATGTCTTGCGAAAAACCTATCCAATGATTATCTACTTTCCCTCCCCACTGCTCTTGCTCAAAATCTGTGCCTGTCTAAGGAAATATACAAGGCTTTAAAAAACAAAAACAAAAACACAGTTTGATCCAATATGTATAATTTCACATCCTCTGCATTTCTCTTTCTGTGAGACAGAGCTATTACTATTGCCATACACAGTCATTTAAAGAGTCGGCTTGTCAGATTCCTGCAGATGACAGTCAGTTTCCATAGTGTTTTTATGTTTGTAATTCTCCTCAAGCAAATTTGAAGGTGGGGAGGGGGGGGGGACTAAGAAGTTTCCTAAGCCCCATTACTATCTATGCTCAGTATAAAAGTATCTATTACTATTAGGTTAAAATGAAGCGCCACATAATATCACATAACTGTTGTGCTGGTGTAATAAAGTGAAATTGCACTAACTGCTTGGGCCATGTCTCAAGGAGCCCATGCCACACAACTGAGAAAGACCCAGCTGAGAGTGGGTTGTTAGAAACACCCAAAGCGAAAGGCCTAAACATGTCTTATCCACCCGCCCTTTCTCTAAGATATGTGTGTAACATGAAGTGGCTGGTATAATGCCAAGGTTGGATTCAGCAGCATTGACTGAGTGTGAGGAATTTGCTGAATGCTTGTATCAGTAGCAAAGCTATAGGGATGCTGGTGGCGCTGTGGTCTAAACCACTGAGCCTCTTGGGCTTGCCGATCAGAGGGTCGGTGGTTCGAATCCCCACGATAGGGTGAGCTCCCGTCGCTCTGTCCCAGCTCCTGCCAACCTAGCAATTGAAAACCACACCAGTGAAAGTAGCTGCTGCAGGAAGGTAAACTGTGTTTCTGTGTGCTCCAGTTTCCATCACGGTGTTCCATTGCACCAGAAGCGGTTTAGTCATGCTGGCCACAAGACCTGGAAAGCTGTCTGTGGACAAACCCTGGCTCCCTTGGCCCGAAGCAAGATGAGTGCTGCAACCCCAGAGTCACCTTTGACTGGACTTTGACTGGGCCAGGGGTCCTTTACCTTTTTCTTTTACCTTATCATGCTATATGGTGATACTATAGCATGGTGTCCTAGCATGGTAAATTGCTAGTAAATCTCTCTGTAAACCTGGATATTAACATGATTTATTTCTAAGAACTTATAATAGTCCAGTTTATGACGTACCAGCATCTCTTAAAGTTTATGTAGATAGTTTGCTTAAGGTCTTGTGTCATGATACAATATACACTTAAAGACACTGAATTGAATTGTGTGTAGGAAAGGAGCTTTCTTAACTGGAAACTCTGGAAAAGGCTGACTACTGGAAAACAGGAAAACTCTAATATTCTGCAGCTAGACAACTCTGCTGGAGCTATGCATACTCTGCTGATCACACTGGTCAAAGTCAAAACAAAATTTAAAAATTCCTTCCAGTAGCACCTTAGAGACCAACTAAGTTTGTCATTGGTATGAGATTTCGTGTGCATGATACACTGAATCTGACGAAGTGTGCATGCACATGAAAGCTCATACCAATGACAGACTTAGTTGGTCTCTAAGGTGCTACTGGAAGGAATTTTTAAATTTTGTTTCGACTACGGCAGACCAACACGGCTACCTACCTGTAACTGGTCAAAGTGTTCTGTAGTATCAACAGCAGGTAATGGGCCCGGTATAACAGGTTATGGGCTAATTGACTTCTACAAGTGTTACAGTTGTGCTGCAGTTGTTTTTTTCTGGTATAGCTATCTAGAACGATGAATTAGAATTACTGCTTACATTATGGGGAAGGGGATACATTAGATAACTAAGGGAATCCCAACTGATTCAGGTTCTCGTGGACTATAGAGCCCAATCCAAGCAACTTTCCCCAATCTGGTGCCTTCACATTGTTTTGGACCTCAACCTTCATCAGACTTAGCCAGCATGACTAATGGTCAGGGACAGTGCCATCCAAAACACCTCAACATAACCAAGTTGGGTGAAGCTGCTTTAAAGGAAATCTTTGAAATATGTAGAATTTATCAGCTTCCTTGTTCTGATTTCTGATTGAGAAATGACAAAATAACATTCAAAGCTGAAATTTGAAAGAGGCACTTGCACTCAAATGTCCATTTGTTGAAATTTTCTTTTGATGTGGGCAGGCTTCACATGTGCAATCTCCTAAACTATCAACTGTCAAAAACTAATTACCATTGGATGTTATCTGCTTAATTCTGTCAGATACCAAGTTTGCTTCCACCCCAAGGCTCTGTGTGATTTAGGAATTTCTTTCTGCAATCAGCTAGAAGTGGAATTAAATAGTTTTTGGCATCCGTCTGTCTTGGGAGACAGTTGTGTTCCACATAATACTTAACACAGCACTATATTATCTAGCAATACTCATTCCCTGCAATCAAAATCAAATAATCATAGAGTTGGGAGGTACTCCAAGGGTCATCTTGTCCAATCCCCTGGATTGCAGGAATCTCAGCTAAAGCATCCAAGATGGGCATCCAACCTCTGCTTAAAAACCTCAAAGAAAAGAGAATCTACCACCTCCTGAGGGAGTCCATTCCACTGCCGAACAGTTCTTACTGTCAGAAAGATCTTCCTGATGTTTAGTCGCAATGTCCTTTCTTGTAAACTGAAGCCTTTAGTTTAAGTCTAACCCTCCAGAGCAGGAGAAAACAAGCCATGTGACCGCCCTTCAGATTTCTGAAGATGGCTATCATTTTTCCTTTCAGTCTCCTCTTACACAGGCTACATATACACAGCTCCCTCAACCATTCCTGATAAGGCTTGGTTTCTTGATCTTTCCATGTTGCTTACTCACAATTTAAGCAACTGCTGATTTAACTATAAGCCTTCTCCTTTTGCATCAACCTCTTCCTGTTCAGGTAGCATTTATGATGAATTGCCCCTTAATTAATCTGTTTTTGATCTCGATGCTTGGGTGCTTTAATTCTTGGTTTCCTCTCCATTTTCTTTTAATTGCAAAAGGACACCATTTCATAATACAAAAGAAAGGAAAATCAGTGCAAAGAAACTAGTAATCAAAGCCAATTTCACTGCCTTCAGGAATGTACATGGGAAGAAACTGAAACTGAAGATTTCAATGAATGATACCATGGCTCTGAAAAAGCCACAGTAGTGCTGTACCAGTTGATAGTGTATTGGTTGACCTTGAAATTGCATTCTAAGTCGATTAAAACCCTATCAATCAAATAAAATTTTGCTCCTTCTGTCTAGCCTTAAACAACATCTGAATGGGAACATTTGTTTGTGATGGAACAGGGCTCAATCATGGCAAGTTTGTCAGGGCTTGGGTACAGCAGGAGGGGTATATAAGGAGGCCCCATCTGTATCCTTCCCCCTTCAATATTCAGCCAGCACCCAGCTCACCTGCCCAGTCTGCCATGTGGGGCTAGCTAGTCAAAGAATCATAGAACCCCATCACTAAATGGGTTGAATATTATTTTTCTGTTACTGCCTATAATTGACCTAAAGAGGGATTTCTGCCCTACCCCTCCATACTGCAGTGATGGGTAAGAGTAGTTAGTGGTAGGGGCTGAGCATGTAGATTGTTTGGTTCAGTCACATGGTAGGAATGTTCAGGAAAAGGGAAGAAGTTGGTCCAGGTGGTGAACATCCTGAGGCACAGATTAGGTGATGGGGGGATCCTGTCACTCTGAGCTGTAGGGCTACAAGAGGTATGAGGTCAGGAAGACCTCCCACCTTCCCTGATAGTGTGTGGCACAGGGGGAGGGGTGGAATGAAAGCCACCTCTCCTCCTGCAGGGTAGGCTCACCCAATAATCACAGTCAGAGGAGCCTTATAGCAGGCATCCCCAAACTTCGGCCCTCCAGATGTTTTGGACTACAATTCCCATCATCCCTGACCACTGGTCCTGTTAGCTAGGGATCATGGGAGTTGTAGGCCAAAACATCTGGAGGGCCACAGTTTGGGGCCACACATTGACTTGCCCCATTGCAGATCATAAGCTCTATTGTAATTAATAAAGTGGCCCTAGTTCATCTGGGTCCTCTGGAAGAAATACAAGGAGTGACTGAATGACAATTAAATACTTAATTGGCTAGTTCAGAAGCAAACACAGTAAGATCATCATGCATTGCATTAGGCGTTGTGTAACAGGAAATAACATTGCATCAAATGCTATGATATGCTGTTATTTTCAACCTAGTTTAGAAGCAAACTCAATAAGATGAAAATTTCATTGCATCAAGCATTATCTAGTATTAGATAATATTGCATCAAATGCTATGATATCGTATTATTTTCAACTTAGTTTAGAAGCAGACTCAATAAGATGAAAATGTCATTGCATGAAACATTATCTAATATTAAATAATATTGCACCAAATACTATGGTATACTGTTGTATTCAGCATATCTTCCAGGAAACCCTGAGTTCTTTTCAGTGTACCTCAATAAAAAGGACAGCTTGATAAGAGTTTGGTGATTGCCACTAATCTTCTTAGTAATTCATGAGGAAATTTCTAATGCACTCTTAGGGTCTTTTAGTTCCAGCCCAAGGATGTCCGTATGTTGCCTGAATGCTGACCCTAGAATTCACCACAGGATCCTTGACAATGTGTAGGGATCCTGTCAAAAGTTGCTGAAGGTAGCATGTTTGACGACCACTGTAATAGAGCATTCAATACCAAATACTAAATGCCATCAAATGTTTGTTCTCACATATTGCAAACTACTGCAGAATGCCATCTGTCAGATACCTAGTATTTCAATCATATATGATTAGATGTCAACCACAGAAATATACAATATTCAAAGAATGCTCTCTTCATGCTGGTTAAGTCTGAGAACAGCATCCCATTTTGTAAATGCAGACTGGTAGAAAAAAGAAAAGGCCTGGTTATAGGGGAAAGTTGTTGACTGCTGTAAAAATATATAATGATGGTGCCAGATGAGCCTCCCTGGGGAGAGCATTCCACAAATGGGGAGCCACCACAGAAAAGGCCCATGCTCATGTTGCCACCCAATGGACCTCTGACTGAGGACTCACCTGAAGGGGGGGGGCTCAGATGATGATTGCAGGGTCTGGGTCAGTTCATATGGAGAGAGGTGGCCCTTGAGGTACTGTGGTCTTGAGCTATTGGTGGCATTATAGGTCAAAAATAATAAGCTTCACTGCCAAATTGATCTTAAAGCTTTTCCTAACTATTAAATGAAACCTACCTGTAAATTAAATAGTTTTAATGGTTATTGACATTAAGCATCTTTGACTGGCAACTTCTGCGTTCCTGAGGACTACTTTCTACTTTTGGCTGAAAAACCCCCACTGAGGAATTTCCTGGAAAACTTTGTTGCTGAAGATGCCCGATGGGCGAAATAAGGGTGTATCCTGAGAACTATTCTACTATTAGCTGCCTTTTGTTACTAATCAGTTCCATTTGCCACACTTTCAGACTTAGGACGATGCAGAAGGTAGTTTTGCTTGTTACACTCTTAAGACGTAGGATGATGCAGAAGGTGTTGTTGTTGTTCTTTAGTCGTTTAGTCGTGTCCAACTCTTTGTGACCCCATGGACCAGAGCACGCCAGGCACTCCTGTCTTCCACTGCCTCCCGCAGTTTGGTCAAATTCATGTTGGTAGCTTTGAGAACACTGTCCAACCATCTCATCCTCTGTCGTCCCCTTCTCCTTGTGCCCTCAATCTTTCCCAACATCAGGGTCTTTTCCAGGGACTCTTCAGTTCTCATGAGGTGGCCAAAGTATTGGATCCTCAGCTTCACAATCTGTCCTTCCAGTGAGCGATGCAGAAGATATCAGCATGAAATGGCATTGCCAACAGGAATTGTGCATTGTAATCTTGGGACTTGACAATCCTTGGACTTTACGATACCAATACATATAGAAGATATGATATGTTGCCATCAGGAACTGTGCTTTTTGATATGATGATTAAAATTACAATTTTATTACATATCATGTTGTCTTACTTTACAGCTAGTTACATGTTAGTTATAATTCCTGCATTGCAGGGGGTTGGATTAGATGACCCTTGGGATCCCTTCCAACTCCACAATTCTATGATTCTATGAATCTATGACTGTAGTCTTCTGAATACGTACTTGTGAGTAACTCAGGGATAGGTCTGAAATTAGATTCATGTCTCATTTACAAGCTGCATCTCACTTTCTGAAGCCCAACTATCCTTCAAAATTCACACTTGCCTGAATTTTGCAATGCAGTTGGCCAACTAAACAATGTTTAGAAAAGTGCACATATTAGGGGAAACTGCACATAAAGATGAATTTATTCATGAAAATAACACTCAAAAATGTGTTAGGAGAAATTGCTTGCATTCTGTGTTAGTCAAAACTGCATGTAAGATGTGTTTAGCACTAAAATGTTAATGAATTTTCATGAGGATTTAAATAATAATAATTTGCAAATGGCTGCAAAATGTGGAGAACTGAATTTAAGACTGCAAAAGTGACAAACTGGAGGAATTGAAATTAACCAGATCCCTTCATCCCTACCTCCAAGTAAATGTGCCAGATGGCACTGTCCTAATTGAAATTGAGACACACACTCTTATTATATCCTCTTCAGGTTTGTGTGTGTGTTGAAGGTGCTTCTCAATTTCATCTTCTTAAGTATCAGCAGTGCATGTCAACATGCTTTTCAGAAATGCAGAATAGTTGATAGAGAATGGGACTGAAATAATGCCCATGCCAGGGATGATTCTGCTGTAATGGATCAAGAAGACAAAAGCAGCTCGTGCTGCAAAAAATTTAGTTCCCTCTTGAGCACAGCACTGCATAACCGCTTAGTGCAGCCACCCAATTCTAACAATGTGTACAAATGTCTGTTCTTCTGAGACTGCTCATATTTATCAAACTGTGAAGTATGGCTATCTTTCCAATCAGGAAACAATAAATACAAAGCCCCATTGATGGCCAACATTGCCAGACCTTGCCATTGTTCGGAGGCAGATTTTGTTTGCAGGAAATATATTTCCAGTCATTCCACTAGATGGCAGTAAAAGTGCAACTGTGAACTTTTCTAGGTAGCATTCATAAACCGCAGGACATCTCGAAGACAGACCAGGATTATCACTCTGTGGCAGCCTGCCCTCAAAGGTTAACCGGAGGACACTATTGAATATCGCATGGAACTGCAGTATAATGTAAGAAATAATGTAATAAAATAAAATAAAATAAAAGCCACAGCAATCGAAGTCTACAACAGGATAGCAGCACAATAGTGTATGTATTGTAGGTGTCGCTGTATAACATAATCTGGGCCAGATTTTTATCTGAGTGTGGCATTCCTGCTAGCCCAAATTTAGCATAATAGGCTGTCCCCACATATCGACTGAAAAGAGCTTCCTTGATGCAGAGAAGAAGTGTTACTTGAGGGGATGGCTATCTTTTTATTACAATCAAGGTAGGCATACGTGCATTATCACACTCGCCTGGAAGCATTAAAAGGAGATGAGGAGGGAGGCATAGCTGCCAAGTTATCCCTTTTTTACAGGGATTTTCCCTTATGCTGAATAGGCTTCCTCGCGAGAAAAGCGAAAACTTGGCAGCTATGGAGGGAGGGGACACACCAATAAAGCAGAATGTGAGTAAGGAAGGTATTGCTGTTAGCAGGGAAAGTAGCCTTGCCTAGTATTGGAGCCTTTGTTAAATGCTTAAACTACTCTCATAGGGAATTAAGGGGAGCAGCCATAGCTCAGTGATAGAGTTGTCGTGTATGCATGGATGGATTAGTTTATTTCTGGCTGGCATCATTCATTCATTGTACACATGACTTCATTCATTAGTCTAGTCCATCCTGTTTGCATTTTTAAAAAAGCACGAAAATTCACATTTACATGCATACTTAAACAGATATTTCTAATTGGTATTTTCTATGAAAACACACATCTTAAAATCCATTTTGATATATACTGTAAGACCTCAGACCACACAGTAATGTGACTGGGTGCTGTTCTTGCGGCTAGATCAAGACCTCCATAACCTTTTGGATCACATCAAGAGCGTTCCATTTTCCAAAGTCATTCTTGACCAGTGGGACAATTCTGACATCTGATGGGATCATAGAATCATAGAATCAAATTGTAGAGTTAGAAGGGACCCTGAGGACCATCTAGTCCAATGCTCTGCAATGCAGGAATATGCAGCTGTCCCTTTCGGGGATCGAACTTGCAACTGGCACCACTCTTGGTCAAGCACCTTAAGGCTCAGAGCTAAGCTCTGTTTGGTATGTTTAGCCCTTCTCCCTAGTCCAGATGCAGTTTCCTGCTGGAAGATATGGCATGCCTGTGTGTCCAATCAATGGCACTGTGTCTGCAGATCCATACTGATATGAGGTTGGAACATGAACTTACCTGCCAAGTCTCCCGCTGAAAAATGTGGGATCAGCATAGAAGCAACTTCCGGGGCCGCTCTGCCCATGTGTGGGCACTGGAAATTGGGCAGAGTGGCACCGGAAGTCACTTCTACGCATGCCCGGGGGCCATCTTGGTGGTGGCCGCATGGCGGCGGCCATCTTGGTGACGGCCACCGCCATGCGGCCACCACCAAAATGGCCGTCGTGGGCAGAGCGGCACCCAAAATGGAGGCTCCGTGGCAGGTAGGAAATCCGGGGGGTTTCTGGGATTTTTCTCCATTCGGGAGAACAGCAGGAAACGGATTAAAATCTGGGGGTTTCCCGTGAAAAACGGGATACTTGGCAGCTAAGAACATGAAGCTGCAAAGAAAATGAGCAGTGAATGGAATCAGGAATTAATTGGGAAAACTGGGGCAAAGAGCCATAAAGGCCTGAGCAGAGAATGAGCAGGGATTGTGACCATTGCCGCTGGCTGTGATGAAAGCATTCTAAGATGGATTCTAGCAGGCCTTTTGCCTGTTTATTTGAGACCTAGTGCAGGGGCAAACTCTCCTCCTCACCTCCCTGGCAGCAAATAGCCATCTCTGTTGTCTAAAGTGCACTTTGAATTATCTGCCCTAAATGAACCCACCTGTTTCCCCATCCTCAGGCCAAAAAAGGTCAAGGAGAAGGTTAACACCCCCCAAAAAAGATGTCTGAAAATTGGACAGAAGGTCGCATGTTATGAGCCTCCTAACATCCTGGTTGTGTGGTAATGCCATGGAAGGGATACATGGGGCCATTACAACTAGAGGTTTTCATAAAATAGGGAATGGTGGTCAGCTGAGTATTGCAGAACGTTTGTATTCAAAATAAGTCATATGTCGATTCCACCCTTCCTTGAATGCGCTTCAAATGTGCTTCAAAATTTCACATAAAAGAAAATTCATGGATCTCATAATGTGATACCTGGTTACCATTCATAAAATTCAGTGACATTCTCAGAAAGCAGCCTTCTTCAAAGGTCAAGCTTTCCTCCACAGAACTCTGCTAAACAGAAGTGATTCTAACAGAGAATTGGAGAATGAATTAGATTTTCATAAGACGCCTGAACATCTTGGCAAGGTCTCAAGATGGATGTTTAGCTTGTGTGTGTTTTTCAGAAACTGAGTCTTTATTTCAAAAGAACAATGTGGTAGGTCAAGGGCTCAATTTAGCCAAAAGTGAATGACATGAACATTTGAAGGAATGTGGATTCTGCAGCAGGGAACGTTTTATTTTATTTTTTATCATATTATCTATTTCATCATTTGATAGCATTTCTAGGCCATCTCTCTGGGCAATGCCTATCCATGGCAGCTGACATTAGGAATAGGGAACTTTGGGCCCTCCAGATGCTGTCAGACTAGAACTCCCATCTTCCTGCTTTGGTCATTCTGGCTGGGGCTTATGGGAACTGGAGTTCAACAACATCTGGGAGGTTACAGCTTACCCACCCCAGTTTATAGCAATAAAAAAACATGAAAAGGGGAAAATCAGCAATACAAAATACTATCAGATTCTCCCACCACAATAAGAGGCAATGAAGCAGAATCATTCAGCCAATAAATTCTTTTTTGTGGCTATCATTTTGCAGTACAGCCAATAAAACATATCAGCAACAACCATCTTGTTCTTTATCCAATCAGGCCATTCACATAATAAACAGATAATAATAATAATACTAAAGGCATCAAAATTGCTACTTACAAAGTGCATTAAGCCAAGCTAAAATATGATTTAAAATTATACTGTTACAACTGGTTGACATGTATTGACATGTTCTCTGATCTAAAACACTTAGCATTTTCCATTTCCTTAAAGCCAATTCCACAAATTCCACTGTCTTAAATCTGTTCCAACCAATATGGATATTACTAATCCCAACAATAAGGACTCCTCAGATCTAAATAGAAACAACTTTCCATTTGTTTTTGTTTTTAAGTACCAGTCACAAATAAGCCAGCAAGAAGAGATATGCTGTTTAAGACTTTCAAATTCCACAAAGTATGGTAGCTTTCAATGGCAGGGAGATTTATTTATTTATGCTCTGCCTTTTCCCCTGACAGGGACTCAAGGCAGTTTACTGATAAAATAAGAACTGCTTAAAACATTGGGGTGGGGGGTGGGGAATGACCAATAATTGCAAAACAAATTTTCAAAGCCATGGAGCGACCATGAAGAAGGTCCTTGACCTTGTAGCTACCAACCTCACTGATCCAGGTGGTTGACACACCAACAGGACTTCTGTCATACACCTCAGTGTGCAGGTAAGGTGATATGGTCCAACCAATTACAAATGCAATCAATGAATAAAATAAACAAATAGCTTGGGCCAAAACCACTTGTGGAGTTTTCTTCCTATCTGCCAACATTTATTCTCAGATATACCCTAACTCCAAACGTAATAGATTTATGCTTAGGAAATGGCGAAAAGTTTGTAACACTATGAGACATCCATCCATGTTCACAGTGACCTCACTCTAGTGTAACATTCGTATTTATTTTTGCAATTACTTAACTCAGACTTCCAGTGCATTTCTCAAATGGTTTTTTTTATTTATTTCTCACATCTTGCTCCTCTTCCACCTGCTTTTTAGTGTCAGTGCCACTAAAAATGGACCATCCTTGATCTGCATGTTCACTGTAAAGAAGCACTGTTTGGTCTGAGTGGATTTGCTCAGCAGAAGAAATCAGAGTAATCAGAGAGACCACTCCATTTCTTCCAGATAATCTGTGCAGTGGAAAAGCTATGAATACCTGTGGTGGAGAGGTGCTGTTGCTGTCATGTGTAATTCATTTGCTGTCGAATGTAGTCTAAAATAGCAAAACAAACAGCAGTGACCCCCCCCCCTCCCAAAAAGTGCCATCCTTATGTGCTCAATAAGTCATCAACTTTACTGACACAAGCCATCCAGGAGTGTGGTCTGGGAGAAATCTTTGAAACTTCATAAAGATTTCATATTCAGATCCATATTTCCTCAAAGACATATTGGGCAGTGAAAAGAAGCATTTCTACATTGACTACTTAGCTAGGCACCACACATAAATCAGAGTAAGATATAGACCTTGCCTTCAGCTTTACAATCTACGAGACAAGACACCTCAGGAAAAAGGACTAGGCGGAGGAGTAGATAAACATCAATGAAAGAATGAAGAGGTCTAACAAGCAATTAAATCCAGTTGGGACCAAGCTGATCTCCTTCTCATAGCTGCCAAGTTATCCCTTTTTTAAAGGGATTTCCCCTTATGCTGAATAGGCTTCCTCGCGAGAAAAGGGAAAACTTGGCAGCTATGCTCCTTCTGCTGGTATTCTTGCTACACTTGAGTTAGTCTACCCAATAACCCTTGTTATTTTGAGCTGTGACTGGAGCTATATTTCCCTTCCCACAGCCCGGGGTGGAGAAGCTTTTTCAGTCTGAGGGCCATAGCCCCTTCTGGGCAACATTCTAGGGGGTACATGTCACTTGTGGGCAGGGCCAGAAGCAAAAGTGGGAGGAGCAACAAATGCTAATTTACTCACACATGCCTCACCAGCTTTCACCCTGGCAGACAATAAACATTATCAGAGCTCTAGGACACGTTCTGACCAGCCAAATAATAATAATAATTAGGGTACAATTAGGGTCAGTAAAGAAGGTCGTCTGAAGAAAAGGAGTGTGGCTTTTAAGGATGGGGTGGGGAGATTTTAGTGGCAAACTACCAACTTGCACTTCTCAAACCAATACAGGAACCAATGTCCTTTGCAATTTGTACTTCCCTGAATTTGCGACGCAGTTCTCCCACCGAATAATGAGTGCAAAAATGTAGAAATTAGAGGCATGTGTGCATAAAAAGCCATATATTAGTGAATATGTCATACATAGATACATTATCTTCGGGAAACGTTATTGCAAAAAGGTAAAAATAATCAAAACTGCATTCAAAAATATGCAGTCCAACCACACCCAGAAGTGCCACATTGGCTACCCCAGATATCCCATTGCGGTGTCTCTAGCATTTGCAAGTATTTCCATTCTACTTCCCTGTAGCGTGTACCCTGTAGCTAAGTATACCCTGAAGTGTGGTATACTTAGCATTTTCACACCATTAGAACTACTTCTCAGATTGGTGAGTGATGAGGATAACTCCACCAATCCCCTTCCTGATTCCCATCAAGTCAGCTGTCTGAGCTGCCCTGACTATCTGGCCTGGACACTATTAATCAGTTCTTGCCGTGGATCTGATGGGTGGGGAACAGCAGTGCTTCTAGAGAGGGATTGTTCTTTATTAAGGGCAAGGTATCCAGAACCACCACTGATATAGGGATTAGTTTCCGCTCTTCTAGACAGCCAGAATCCACATAGACAAAACTACTGTATATAATTGCATTGTAAGAACTATAACTTAAGAACTTGTGCCTGAGTTTGCTTTCATGACAGTGAAGCTCAGATGCTGACAGAAGGAGGGGAAGCAGGCCTAGGGAGAGAACAGTTAGCAGCGGAAGGCAGAGGGGAGGGGGAGAGCAGCTGTAATCTGAGCTTGGAACAGGGCCAGAGTGACAGGCAGCTGTGTGAAAGCTCCAATAGTGAGCCAGATGTTGGAATGCTGGAAACATTCTCTCCCAAATCTCGTAGGATCAAAAGTGGCCGAGACACGTGAAAGATACCGGAAAAAAGGTGGGGGCTTCTGTGCTGGGGAAGGGGGAGGAGCTCAGTCCGGGCAACTCCATCTTCTGGGGAGGATGATGAGTAGAGGAGCTCCATCTTAGTTTGTTGTTTTAAGCAATAAATCTGAAATAATTACCAGTAACAGCCAGAGTCATCTTGCATTTGTGGGAGAAACAAAACATTTTCCCCTCTTCCCTCCTCTTTCTTTTTCCTCCTTTGTCAGGTCTTTTTGGGTGGTTAGGGCACAGACCACCTTAGAACTTACTTTTGGCAGCCCCTCTGCCTCTAGAGCTCAAGGGTAGAGCATCAAACCACCAAGCGGTATATAATTTTATGAAATTAAATTTAAAAATGTTTTTTAATTTAAGGGCCGCACCCCCCAGCATCTCTGTAAGCAAGGTTAGTCACTTGTATATTCTAGCTCCATTATTTTCAGCTTTGTGCATAGCTGTATGGTGTGTTTTTTTTCAAAGGCCTGCTCCCAACCTAGGGTTCACATCGTTTTGTCATTCAAGTCAACATGTTATAAATAGAGGCACTAAAAGCATTTAAGGATTGTATCCCTCCAGCGACTACAAGTTAGCAGCCAATATTTTCCCCATTCATTCTTAAGACAGTTAATATTTTATGGAGGAAAAGGTAATTAATAGCAAGATTGCCTTCAGTCCCTTGAGAAAACATTGGCCTTAACATAGCTTACAACTGTAGCAGACAAAGGTTAGGAATATTTATTATCCTGCTCTCCCTCTTTAATAAGGCTCAACTTGATCAAAATCACCAAGGATGCTTTATTCTAATGTACAATTTGCATCTTGCAATCAATGGACCGAAGTGAACAGGCATCATTCGGCTCAAAATTTAAAGGGTACTTTAGCTCAAAGTGTATGTTCATTGGTTGTGATCTGAAGCACTTGCTTGAAGCAGTAACAATACGTTGTTAGTGCTGCAAGACATCTAAAATAAGAATTACTTGAGAGATAAGAGAGACTAATTGTTTAGGTCTATGTCAAGTAGAAATCTGGCGGATATCATTTTTCTTCTTCTTCATTTAGTTAATAGCCCTTAAGGTCACAATTTATAATGATAACTCAAAGACATCACTTCTTGAGGATGGAACTTGTGCTCCATGTACATAACTTTTAAAACATACAGTGCGGGAAACTGCAGTCTTAAGCAGAAGCCTAGTGCAGGGAGAGAAGGACTTCATAGCACTTTTCCTTTCATGTCATTTCCCCACTGAGTCTTTTCTCCCCTACTGTGTTTAAACACTGCAAAGGGGGAAAATAACAACTGGTACATGAACCTGGATGGGTCAAAAGCAGTCGGGGGGGGGGAGGTTTTCAGTGGGGAAATTGTACAATCTTAAGTTCTGGTTTGTGTTCAGCAGCACACTCATGTCTTAACCATGTCTGCTTTATAGTTTTGAACCCAATAGGACTAATGTACAGGAAAGTGGGGTTAAATAGGTCAGGGCTAAGAGATACTTGTTTTGATTAGTTAGTGCGCAAGACAGAGAAGAAGAGAGGTTGGCCGGCCATTTTCTGTGCAATTCTCTCCTAAGAGATTGGCCTTGTTTTCTGACGTTTACAGTATTCACCACTATTTGTAAACCTCACAGTGTAGACAAGCCTGAGAATGCAAAACTGGAATGGACATGAAATGGCACTCAGGCTACTAGTATTAAAAACCCTAAGAATTTTTACTAGAACAAATGTTACTGTAGTTGGCTTGATCTGTAATTAGTTTTTGGCATACCTTGATTGGGTCAAAATGATATGTGTACCTATTGCCTAGTGAGTTTGTTGTCTCTGGGATGTATTTCTTATCTTAGAACACATTTTCATATCTATCTATCTATCTATCTATCTATCTAAACATATGGCCATCCACAATATCATGGTAACCATTCTAAGTACATTGATCTTTACAGAGCTACTGATGTGGTGGGAGTCCACAGTTGATAGAACCCTGTGGAATGAGGTGAAGGATGAGCTGATGAAGAGTCAAGGTTGTAGGTGGGCTTCCATTCTGTTCACCAAATATGTGCACTCTTTATTTTTGGTCACTGAATACACAGCAGTGAAGTCTCCACACAGATTGCAGAAGTCCACGAGTCTTTATATTTGTGCTACTGAGATGGAAGGGACAGGAGGGCCCTTGCTGATGAAAACAAACCAGTAGGTCAACTAGGAAACTCCTAATGAGAGTTTTACTGAAGCATCAAGTCCAACCCTCATTAATAATTATGTACTCTACCAGAATCCACTGTAGAAGCACTCTCCATTTACAAAGACACTCATTCTACTGAGGCAATGAAGCTGAGCTGATTTTGATTTCACATAACTGTACTTAGGGTTTCCAACTAAGTAAAGACAATACACTGTTGAAATGTATTTAAATCTGAATAGAAAGATAGCGGAAAAATTGTTTCTAATGTATTTCCAATCTTGAAATTTGATGTTTTAGATCAGGCATCCCCAAACTTCGGCCCTCCAGGTGTTTTGGACTACAATTCCCATCATCCCTGACCACTGGTCCCGTTAGCTAGGGATCATGGGAGTTGTAGGCCAAAACATCTGGAGGGCCGCAGTTTGGGGATGCCTGTTTTAGATGTACCAACTAAAAATAATACATCTGCTGGCCCTTTGAAACATCCTTCCCCCAACCTGGTGCCCTCCAGGTGTGAATGACAATTCTCATCAGCCCAAGCAATGATGGCTGGAGCTGATCGTAGTTGTCATCCAATATATTTGACTGCTTTAAGACAAAGGTTTAAACCATTCTTTGTTCCTTAGGATGCTATATTCAAGCAATCTTGCTATAATTAGAAGACAAATTACCAAGTAGCCCAGGGTATAAAATCTTAAATATTGCTGTTCATCATCTGTTACCTTTCCAAAAGTGCTACAACATTTCTGTCTGTATGATATGCTTGTACTGGCATATTATTTTTCTAGTACCCAAAGAAGCATGACCTTTTTTTAAAAAAGTAAGCTAAAGCTTTTGTTCACAAAGACAGTTATCTAGAAGCAGTTAAAGGCTTTCACAAGATAGATGGTAACTTCTCGTTAATCCCCAGCAGAATATAAAGTGGTAACATCTGCATATAAATGACATTTATCCAAGCTCATTTATTGGAAAGTGTACTTTAGCCTAAAAAAGCAGTTCTGGTATCCCCTCCTCACTTAAAGGACATCCACTATCATATCCTCTTTAACAACTTGTTTCCCATAGCACCACAGGGCAGCAAAACCTACCCATTGAACTCAAGGAATATAATATAGTCATGCCCATTCATGTCAATGGGTCTGCTTAGGAATGTCCAAGGGTTTGAGCATGACCAGTAGGATACTTTTCTTTTCTTTGAAGAGTTTGCCTCTGATATAACACAAGCTGATTGAGCTGATTTTCAAAGTCCCCTTTAAAAAGTGGTTTGCTGTTGTGGAGTGGTGGATTACTTGTGAGAAATTCAAGTCCCAACCTGGAAGATCCACATAGGTCCCTCACTCTTTCTCTCTCCCCTTTCCTCTCCCGTCTCCAGCAGCAGTCACTGCTAAGACAGTAAAACAGTAATGCTGGGAATTCCTGAAGCTTGGGATTGCACCCACTAGGCATTCTTCCCTCCTGCTTCCATTAGGACCACAGCTGGCACAAGGTGAGCAGGTAGCTGGGATGGCGGCTCCCAGGTGGGTGGGATGGGGAAGTGAGTTTTGAAGTCAAGAGGTTAGGGAACCTTGAATTCTACTATGAATATAACCCTCTTGGAAGACTTCATTTTAGGCAGCTGCAAAGAGTTATCCTTATATAGCTCAATATGATGTACCCCTAGGTAAGTGTGCAGAGGGTTGGAGACGGGCAGCATCAAATCCACAGCCTCATTCAAAGTTAGTTCATCGATTTGCTTAACAAATTTATAAACTGCTACACAGCCTCATTGAGCCCCGTGGCATACTTTTCAGGTAAGTGTGAATAGGATTGCAGCATAAGGTGCAAATATTTTTCATGAAACTATTCCCACAATCAAAACTGGTGAATATGTGATCTACTTGAATTTGAGCCATACTCAGTTAATATTCTATGCTTGGCAAATGTTAGCTAGTGAAATAAAGATCATTTGTGTACCATAATTTTTATTAAGTTGTAAGCAGAACAGTTAAGCGAAGTCGGAATTAGGACATATGTAAGAATCTGTTTTAAACCTGTACCTAATCTCTATGCAATTAGATATCTGAGGACAGGTTTGGCCTTTACATTAACGCTATCGATGGGTTAGGATGAGTGAGCCTTTTGTTTGCAATTACCTAATTGTCAATCAATAACTATAATTTCTTTCCCAGTCCTCTTTGTGACTTTCTCCCTTCATTGCTGTGACATTTTCACTGTGGATCAAATGTTTCCAGGATGCCTGTAGACAGTTCACTTTAACAGACGTTGACTCTTCAGAGGTTACTGGTGTGCTATTAATGGAAATGCCAATACTGGTCTCCCTGCTAGTTGATTCCCCGCCCTCCTCCTATTGGCAATATAGCTTTGGATGTACCACACATCCTAACATGCAGGTTAATGCACTGTAGGAGATCTTCAATTCAAAGATACAAGCTTAACAGCATGAGGCTGCTCCACTTTTCAAAGGTCCAATCTTTGGATCAATAGTAAGTTTCTAATACTGTTTGGAAAGTATTGGGAAGGCAATTATGTAATTGCAGGAGAATAGAAGATTACCGCAGACAACTAGTTGCGACTGCCATTGACTGAACCCCCCCTAAGTTTTGTCCCCCAAAGCAGGAGATTGATAGGCTGGATCTTAAATAGTTATTTTGTTCTTGAGGTTTGCCACAAGTGAAGGGGCATTCCCCTAGTTATGACCTCCACCCCTCTGGGATTCACCAACAGGGAGGAAATATGCAATTTAGCTGCATTTTAGATACATGTGAAAACATTTGTTGTAATTTTAATTCAACATATATCTTAATTTTTTCAATAAACATTGCTAAGGCTGTAGCCAGAGCATTGCTATTTTGCAGGTGGGATTCAACTATGTAAGCCTACATTGTAAGATTATGCAATTAAAGTTGTTTTGGCACTTTTCAGGACAATTACGCTTCTATGCTCCAAGTGAGGTGGGATTCACTTAACCAGTCCTATAAGCAAAGCCCTGTATAAGGATTTCTGCTTGGGAACAGGACTTTCACCTCTCTCCTCCTCCCATGTGTACTCTGAAATTTACTTGGTGAGTTCATGAGAACCCTCAGAACAACACATTGGGGAAGGGATACTGTTTTGTCTGGCAAGAAAGGCTTTACTATCTCTCTGCACTTAAGTCTCCACCAATCTCATTGGATATCTCATTCATACTGAGGTAAATAGAGGTAAAGTCTGAATAAAAACAGAGCTCTTATCATGTAGTATTGATGCAATGAGAAGCAAGATCATGAGGGTCACATTCCTAGAGGAGATCTTGCTGCGTTTCTCGGAAATAGGGCAGTGGTGGGAGTTTATTGTTTGTTTACAACCAGGTGATTTATTTGTTGTATTGGTAACCTTGTTATATGGAAGTATTATGGACATGGAAAAGAGCTTACTAGAAACACAGGTTAGAAAGGGAAAAGAGTGCTCTCTATGGATTCTGATTTATCTGTCAATCTCATTCAGTAAAGCACAACACAAACAAATGAACTTTCTGGCCACATTTTCTTTCTAGCACCCTATAAATTTTATAGGTTTGGTTTAAAAAAGAAAGAAAGAAAGAAATCAACTCCTTTCCTGTTCCAAATACTCTGTGCTTCTCTCCACACCTGCCCAAAACTCTCGATGCACTGGACCTCCAAAGATGGAACCTCTACACTTCAAAAAGACTGCACAGACTTTTTGAACTAGTTTATCCTTGTCGAGACTAATTTTTTTTATTTTAGATGATTGTTTACACCACACTTTGAACAGGTTGGTTTACAACAAAAATAAGATAATAAGAATGGATAAGACCCATTAGAAACCATATAATCTATTAAAAAACACATGATGACAAATGAAAGTTACCAATAGCAACAATCTGGTCCCTCCTCCTCCAAATGCACTCTGATAAAGATGTGTCTTGTACAGGTTAATGATGATGATGATGATGATGATGATGATGATAAGGCTCATAGATTTTTTCCCCTTTTATAAAGTTTCAATAAACTGTTCTTGACCAAATGGTTGCAAAATTCAGAGCCAAGAAGCCATTTCCTCCCCAATTCAGATTGGCTAGTGTCGCAAAAAGGGTGCTTATGTATTTTGTGTGTTTTATATTGTAATTTTATTTTGTGAACCACCCTGAAATCTGTGTATAGAACAGTATGTATATATATATGTGTGTGTGTTACTAATAACAACAATAACAATAACAACAACAACAATAATGTTACCTTCCTCGTAGTTTTAAGCATGCCACAAATAAGTCTGGGGCTGCAGTTCACACAGATAAGATTATATAAGATTATATGCTCCCTCAGTGGTGCAGGGTCACCTTTTGAAATGATTAAAACCAGCCTTCCTGTGAATAAAATGCACTAGCCCTTTCTTCATCTCAGAAATGTTTGAGAGCAAGAATCCCTATATTATTATTATTATTATTATTATTATTATTATTATTATTATTATTATTATTTAAAAAATACTTTTGGTGCTGATATTTTGAAAAGATGAGACTTGGAATGCTGGCCAAATAAACACTGTTGTAATAGAAAAGGGGATGATCATAGGAACCATCCTTTAACTGAGTCAGATCATTGGTCCAATATTAGCTCAGTATTGTCCACAGAAACGGGCAGCAGCTTCCTGGGGTTTCAGGCAGGCCATCTTTTCCAGCCCTACCTGGAGATGTCAAACATTGAACCTAGGACCTGCATGCAAAGCAGATGCTCTGCCACTGAGCTATGATTTGTTTTTGGTTCACATTTTTAATGTGAGTCTACCTAATGCACACTCCCTGAACCAATACTTAAACCAGAGGGCAGCTATCCTTCAAAATCCACACTTCTCTGAATTTTGCCATGCAGTTATTCAACCAAGAAATACGTACACAAGGGTGTGTGTATTAGGAGTCAAAAAGGTACAAGAAGATCAGTAAAAATAGCATGAACAAATCAGATTACATTTGTTGCAAAAATGTGTGTATTCAGCAAAATTGCATACACAAAAGTCTACGTTAGGACAAATGCACACTAAAATGCTGTGAGGACTTTAAGAGCAGCAACCAATAAATCACACACTGTTGTGGAAACATGAAATGTAGAAAAAAGAGAAACTGAGAGAAACTGCGATTAACAGATCCACCCACCCTTACCCTTAGGGACGTAGGTAGCGGTATGGGTTAAACCACAGAGCCTAGGGCTTGCTGATCAGAAGGTCGGCAGTTCGAATCCCCATGACGGGGTGAGCTCCCATTGTTCGGTTCCTGCTCCTGCCAACCTAGCAGTTCGAAAGCATTCAACGTGCAAGTAGATAAATAGGTACCGCTCCAGTGGGAAGGTAAACGGCATTTCCGTTTACCTTCCGCTTAGTCATGCTGGCCACATGACTCGGAAGCTGTGCACTGGCTCCCTCAGCCAATAAAGCGAGATGAGTGCTGCAACCCCAGAGTCGGTCATTACCTTTACCACCCTTACTTTCTAGTTGTATTCCTGTTGGAACATTGATGTTTTCTTTTTTTTATATAACTATTTATTAAATTTTCCAATTAAACACATTTAAAACAATATACAAAACAAACAAACAAATAAACATTCAAAATACATACATCACTCTTTTAACAATTCTCATTACTCATTACAAAATACTCCGCCGAGTTTGACTTCCCTCCCTCCCCTCAATAGGTTTTCTAATCCGCTCTTATCTCGCAGTTCCTTTATATCTAGTCTTTAAAGTCAATTCGTAGGATTTATTTCAAGCCTGCAAGTGTCTTTAAACCTCTACAATTCTTTTCCATATAATCCACAAATTTACTCCAATCCCTTAGAAACCTTGTCTCCCTCTGGTTTCGAATCCTGCTAGTCAGTCTCGCTAATTCTGCATATTCAATCATCTTTGTCTGCCAGTCTCCGATTGTCGGTAAGTCCTGGGTCTTCCATTTTTGGGCCAATAATGTCCTTGCCGCGGTTGTCGCATACAAAAATAAGGTATTATCCTCCTTGGTTATCTCTTGACCTATCATTCCTAACAAAAAGGCTTCCGGTCTCTTGGGAAAGGTATACTGGAACATTGATGTTTTCTACACTCTAATGTCTCTCCCCCTGCATTTATAAATAAATAACATTTCTTTTCTTGCCATAAATGGAAGAATGCTTATAGGAGAGGCACCATGCTGTTGGGTTAAGACAAAATCTATCTACCCCAAAGCTCAACAATAGGAGAAAGAGGAGTAATAAGGCTTAACAATTAAAGATGCCTTGTCTATTCTTGTGGCAACTGTGATTTTGGTTTTGCAGTTAGTTTTTGACACTACACACTCCAACTGTTCATTGGTTGTTGACTTTTTAATAGCTTTGGGCTATTAAGACAGAGACATTTCCATTCGTTCTCTGCCTCCTTCCTGCTTTGTCCCTAGAGGGAGCTCACATCCTTTCACTTTTGTATTTGCTCTTACATAGCAGCAAAATATCTATAATTTAGAGGGCTGATTCCAACCTTAGATGCTCTCTGCAAGTGCAAGTAACAAAACTGTCCTGATCATCAATATAATGAAGAACAGCACTAGTATTAGTCCTTCTGTGCTTTTTTAACATTGTACTTTTGTGGGTATTCCTTGAAGGATGTAGATTTGCAGAATATGTTTATTCATTTAATTTTATTTAAATAGATGTACATCAAACTTTTTTTAGGCTGAACTACTTCAAGGCAGCTCACAGCATGAAAAAGATACACACTGAAAATATAAAAGCAATACCATCAGTAAACAAAATGTGGAAGCAGGAATTTCATTACATCCAACAGCAACAGACTACAGTAAAATAGCAGAGCCCCAAATGCCATTTAAAATAAAACAGCATGACACCAAAAAGCCATCAGCACAGAAGCATGATCTGTCTCCCCGCAAGATGGCGCTCCAGAGCCTTAGTGCCACTGCAGAAAAGGCCCCGTCCCTGATGCAACCCCATTGTACCTCAAAAAGCAAGACAACATAATCTAACCCCAAATTGATGGGGTCAGCCTTTGCAACACACCATGAAGAGCACTGATACTTCATGGTACCAAATAATGTCAGTACTATGCAGGAAATGTTGTTGTTTTTCGAAAACAAAACCATCTCCACACACACTTCAGGGCCATGTGCTGCTCACAGCATAAATGACATATAATATTAATAGTCATAAGAATATCTGCTCTATTGTTATGGGCTTATTGCACACACTAATAATCATGTACCACTGATATTTTTTATAAACAGTTTTTGAAACACTGACAGCCAACTCCTGCTACAGGAAATTCAGGGATCATTATTTCCAGAATCTTCAAATGAGAGTAAGGTGGAGCTACAGGATAGTTGCTAATATTCAATTCTCCTTCACTAAGCAAATGAGAGGTATTCAGAAAGGGACAAACTCCACAGAAATGCTTCAGCATTTCATTGGAACTTCTCAATTAGCTATCTTTGCAGAACACGAAAGCATTGTGTGGTGATTTAGGGCTGTGGAAAGGACTGTTACTTAGCTCTTTGAAGATGCTAGACAGCTTTTGCCTTTCTGACCTAGCCTTTCCATCAAGTTTACTGATCCCCTTATAATACCACAGGCATTGCTATGCTACAACACGCCAACATGTATGAAACTAACTGGCAGGAAACTTTTAATTAAACAAAGGATGTTTTTTTCCTGGGCAATGCAAATGCAAAGGTCAGAATGCCCTACTGGTTCTGAGGTTTTAATCAATGGAGACAGCAAGTGTGTTGTGCAAAGGAATGAAATAGTGCAGAACAGATGCATGGACAGCTCAGGTTTTGTCTAAGCACATGATTTGAATGTGTGGGTAGGAGGAGCTCATCTCCATGACAAAAGAAGAATGCAAATGCCATGTTTAAGGTAAAGTGACAATAAAAGTCCAACAAGAAGAAATCAGATATGTCATTGCCAACATCTGCTACAGATAATAAGGTCTAGGGAATTTCCTTGTCAGGAACTTAAAATGAGTCACAGTGACTTAACAGTAATTGGGTATTTCAAGAAGTAAGGCATATTTGCAATGGTTTTTGAGTTCATGTGACCCTTTCTGAGCTGAACAGTTCACAGACTGCACAAACAAACAAAAACGTGGGTGCCAATATACATACTGAATAGTGGGCACACATCATTAACAGCTTATCCGATTGTGAACAACTCGGCTCATAAGTGTTATATTTCCACTGTAACAGAAGCACATTATACCACAGTGGATAGAACCATGAACAGCAAGGAATGGATGTTTACTCTGGGAAGCCTAAACCTGCCCCTAAATCCTACCAATTATTGTACAGGCAGAGCCAAGAGAGAGCATGCCAACACACCAACACTATGAAGTCTTTGGATAGCAATAGGACAAAATCCATTTTTTATACATTGGTACCCTACCTCAGAGTGTGGTCTGATGTGGCTCATCTGCTATTTTTCTTCCCCGGTATAACATCAGAGAGTGGGCAATGTTCTTTCAGTCAAGTTAGGTACATTAAATTTATGTCCCACTAGGATTGCCATATGTCCAGAATTTCCCACACATACCCATAACACTGCAATTAGAAGCAATGTCTGGATGGAAATTGCTAAAATTGTCTATGAAACTCTAGGTGTATGGCAACCCATGTCAGCAATGTCATTTTATAGCACAAAAACTTCTTTTTTTTGCCAAAGAAGTTCAGCAACTTTGGGCAAAACTAAAAAAAAAAGCTGAACAACTTTGCCACCCTCCAAAAGAGCTCAACAACCCTATGTCCCACTTTATCAGGGAAACATCTATGACGTTATGCAGTACAATGAAATAAGTCATTCATAGCATTTTTAAAATGATACATCACAGCTCTAGCAATTCCAGTGATCACTGATGCTGAAAAATGTTGCACTGTCATTATGAAAATCACCATTAGGAATTTGCAACTAGATCTATACATAGGCTTGTTTGTTTTTTGCATGGACATGTTCTATGAGACCCATAGCATTGCATAGAAATTTTGAATGTCTGGGGCCACCTGGGTCAGTGTTGGAATTGGATGTGAGAGGAACATCCATGTTCAATTCTTTACTCAGCCATGAAACAAAATAGAGAAGACACTTTATCTTAGCCAGCTAATTTGTTTTTAATTATCTCCGGGCCAGGGCTTAGCAGCTCTACTCAGTTTTGTACTTTCCTGCTGCAACAACACACAGTAATATCTGGGAAGCCTCAATAGTACCACTGCCAACAATTAGAGTGGGCATTGTGTAGCACAATGCAATAGCACCCCTGACTTGGTCTGTTCTCCTAAAAGCAATAGGAACATTACAAACTCTTCAGCTACATACACCCATGTGACACACCACTGGCCTTAGCCTTCAACTATCTTTCCCAGCTCCCTTAACTACTAAACCCATTCAACTGTATTTCCATTTTTTGGCTCTCAACTCGATCATAATTTCCACTCATATTGAGAGCCCTCTCTACTCCACTTTTAGGGCTGCCACCTGTTTCCCTGGCAGTGCGCAAAGAAATTCAAGAGATACATCTTGAAGATGCATTGAGGCATGGAGAAGCTGTACCTGCAGAATATTTTTCTTTATTGTGTTGATATTTAACGCACAAATGGCCTTCTGTCTGAAACCAAAAGTGGCAACATATTTGAAGAATCTAGCTTTATTTCCTTACTGAACATCATTGCACAAATAAGCTGTTGATCATTTGCAAGTTCATTCATGGGAATGGAAATGTTTTTCATTGCCAAGATTTGAGACCAAACTGAATCCCATTGATGTGGGATGTGTGTCCAAATCTAGAGACTACTATTCAGTTTTGCTAATAAGTTTCAGCCAAGAATGGAATGGCACTCCTCCAGCCTTTAGTGGGGGTAGGTTTACCACAGCCAATGCCTGGGAAGAACCACTGCAAGACTCATGAGTTTATTGTGATGATGGTTTATCAGCTGGCCAATGGGAAGAAAACTCAATGCACCTTTATCAGGTAGCAACCCGGCCCTTCAATCCTGTGTAGCAGCCAGCCAACCAATCCCCAGTAATGATGTCGGGTAACAATCATCAATAATTGCTGTTCACATGGGAGCTGAATTAGGTTTTGGTCTGGGGTTTCCCCTCCCCCAATATTGACCAAGGGAGCCTTTTTTGCCCACTCCACATTGAAAAATACAATCTTGGCATGTTAGTACTGATTGGGGTGATTAGTTTGAACTGGCAGCGAATGAGAGCAAGGAAGGAGACTAGCGTAGGCTGCCCCAGTGAGCACACAGAAACCTATTCATAGTAAAGGGAAGCTTCTCCGACCTACATCTCACTGCCTGCTAGATCGAGGAGACATGGGAGAGGAACTCGGCTCTGCAGTATTCTTCCCTCCAAATACTGACCTATGGGGTGGGCACAGAACAGTTAACTAAGTTCTCCACAGGTATGGATCCACAAGGGACGCAGGTGGTGCAGTGGTCTAAACAAAGTAGATACACGTAAAACAGAAAAGAAACAACACAATAATATAAGAGGAATCCTTTTTGGATCAGGGAAGCCTGGAAGCAGAACTTGAGTGCAACAGCTCTTTCTCTGCTTGTGATCTTCAGCAACTGGTAAAGGTAAAGGTACAACTCTGGGGTTTGCGGTGTTCATCTCCCTTTACTGGCCGGGGGAGCCAGTGTACAGCTTTCGGGTCATGTGGCCAGTATGACTAAGCCACTTCTGGTGAACCAGAGCAGCACACGGAAATGCTGTTTACCTTCCCGCTGGAGTGATACCTATTTATCTACTTGCACTTTGTGCTTTTGAACTGCTAGCTTGGCAGGAGCTGGGACAAAGCAATGGGAGCTCACCCCATCGCGGGGATTCGAACCTAGCCCCACTGAAACTACCGGTAGTTAAACTTCTGCTTCATTAAATAATGTGCATAAGATTGTGATTCCCAGTTACTGGAATTCAGAGGTAGAAAATGGCCACTGGGAATAGTTGCTACTGAATAAGAGCCTCTTGGACACAGATCAGCTGTTTCCGGGGCCTGCACAACCAAGTTACATATTGCAAAGAAATGCTTAGCACCCCTGAAATATTAAATCAATTTTAAGTTCAACTAGAATGTTACAGGTAGGCTTTTCTGCAACTACAATTACAGGAAATTGTTCTGCTAGAGAGACTTTTGGCACCTTCACCAGTGCAGTACAGATCGATAGGATATCAGGCTCATTGTGGTGTAAACTCTAATGGAAGGGAGGGAACATACTCGTTGCAACTGCTTCTCACTAGAAACCTTGGCAAATGTGCAAAAAATGAACAGCTGAGTTCTCAGGCAAGTGCTAATTGAGATCAGTAACTGGGTGGGGGAAGAAAGCGTACTAAATATATGCTTTTATTTGCTATTTTCAAAAGTACTATTTAATGCCACGTAGTGGTGTATTTAACTTCATGTCACTAAAAGCTGATAGCATTGTGAATTTCAGGTTATACTGTAATGTCTAAGCTTGAAAGACAACAACACAAGGAAGGGCAGCTTCCATAAAACTAGATTAAAATCTCTTTTGTTGTGGTGAAAGATCCATTATTAAAATTTCCTGTGGTTTTTGTTTTATTAAGAAGCAGCACTGTGAGGCTGCTTTGAAGATGAGTGGTGTGATGCTCTGGGTGTTTAATCCATCCTACTCTCACGTCCATTCCTGATGTCAGTTCCCCCCCCCCAATGAAGCTGCTATTAGCTCCAGGAAAGGGTCCAGGATGGCGGTGGGATGCTGGACGAACTTGAAAGACTGCAAAACAGTACATGCCTTGAGTATAAATTGTTTCAGTGTAATTCTGTGCCCATTCCTTTTCCATCATCGGTTTCCTCTATTGGTGTTTCTTTTTTCTTTTTTGCTTCTGACTTTTCAATAACTTCCTAGCTTCGTTACTAGAATTCTGACAGTTGTACATGTGCAGTCATTTCTGCTGCAGCAGCGCCACGCCTCTCCACTTTCTACCTCCAGAAGGAACCTATCTTACATCCTCAAAGGAAGATGGAGAGTCAGGGAGCCTGTGCAAGGCAAAAGAGCGATGTGGTGCTGCTTGCAAAAGGCTTTTCAAACAGTCTTGGGCCACACTTTGGCTGTGCATGTCTGTTCCCAGGAGGGGAAGTTTTGCATGCAACCAAACTGAACAGAACTAAACTCTCTGCTCACTTACTGGTGGGCTGAATCCTATTGGTTGCCGGAATTCACCAGCCCTTTTCCTGCAGGAAATGTGTTGGTGCAGTCGTACCCAGCAGTATTGAACTCTCCATTCATGAGATGATTCAATCCTGCATTCTTTGTGCTGTCTTTTGGAGTGTGCGGGGAGGGGGGTACATGATCTCCTTCTCCACTTTGCCCTCTCTTGACCACATGTTTAATCAGGATTTTAAAACCCTGATTAAACATGTGGTTGGGAGCAGAAAGGGAGAAACTGTTAAGCAAAATTGTTCAATTATACAATGAAGCTGAAAACAACTCTGTATTTATCTGTATGTATCATGCTGAAGGCATAGTATGGAAACTTCCATTGAGCTACTCAAAAGCTGCTAGAGAGTCTAACAGTTAATGATTAAGTGAGAATGTATCTCTGCTGGCTCTGTCATGAGTCAGGTGTTTAACTTAGATCACATGAGAAGGATTCACTCACAGCTCTCCATTTTGGGGTGTGTTAGTGGTCTTTTGCTCTGAAGCACCAAAGAGAAAGGATATGCTGTGCTAATGATATTTCCCAGGAAGAATAGCCTCAGGTTGGAATGCAGGCTGTTTGTAGAGACAGAGCTTTGTCTTTACCTCGTGATTAAGAAATCCATATTTCTGGGGTTAGCACATTATATTATGCAACTATCTGGATATAACTTTATTTGTTATATGTTTGTTTTGGAGAAAGTTCTGTTAGTAAAGCTTTGAGCCATATTTTTGGACTGGACAATTTTTATCTCAAGAAGAGTCATGTTTTTTGTCCTATTGCTTCCAAATGTGAAATATTAATAACCTCAATAGAAATTGTGTGCCCTTCTTTTAGCACCACCCTCTCCTGACCTCAGTTTTAAACCCCAATTAAACATTAAATGGCTTCAAGGCCCAGATCCAGGGTCAGGTCAGTCCCAAATTGGCCTAGATTAAGTGTCACAAATGATAGTAAACAGTAAAAGAGTATCCTTCATTTCACATCTTGCAGACCTATGGGCAAGTCTCCAGAGTATTATATCCTAGTACCGGGGGGGGGGCAGTCCTGTTGGTACTAAAATGCTAACAAGGAAAATAATTCTTTGGTTAAAATACCTAAAACATGAAATATATAAGAAGTTACTGGATACCTTATAATAGTTTGTTCTGAGAAGCAGCACATCACTCCTTGGCAAGCTCTGAAGTGAGCTATTCTGAGATGTCTCCCAGGAATACATCTTAGTGACTAAGAGGGTATTATATTCACCCTAGAGATGCAAAACACTTCCTATACTGATATGTTGAAACATAAGGGTAACGGCAGTTGCTAAGGTGCCAGTACTAGATTCTTATTACACCACAGCAAAGTGAGTCAATAACACTGAAGTAACCTTCTGTCACCTGGCATATGGTTAACACATTCAGGAATGCATTTATGCCCCCAAGTGAGTTTACAGCTCTTCATCTTATGTTGCACTATCTAAGTACCTTGCATTGTGTGTCTTGAAGAAAATATATTTTCTCCTTCCAAATGCTAGAGTTTGGTTTTGCATTTTATAAAAGTTGTCCATCTGCATGCACACACACACACACACACACACACACACACACACACACACAAAATCTATTAACTTTTCAGGCATCTATTTAAACAGAAGTGTTGTTATTATAAAGTGTCCCGTGAAGCCTCAGAAGTTGTGATAAATAACGCCTGACTCATCTTATTTTGTAATTTGAATAAAG
The DNA here is from genome assembly GCF_963506605.1 of Zootoca vivipara. Lineage (NCBI taxonomy): Eukaryota > Metazoa > Chordata > Lepidosauria > Squamata > Lacertidae > Zootoca > Zootoca vivipara. Next base: position 51,308,265 of record NC_083283.1, on the reverse strand, counting down.
ACTATTAACTGCAATGTGAGGAATAAAAAGCAGTGAACTTTCAGTCTGTGCAGAATTCACACTATCTTGAGTCTATGAGGGAACAATCACCTCATTTTAGAGAGCTCAGAGGCTTCAAATATTTGGCTTGTGCTCTTGGATTTCCTTTCTCTTAGCCCCCTTTATCCCAGTACACAGGGACAGAAAAATGAAATGAGTGAAAAATTATGGTAGATCCATGCTAAGGCTTTCTTAGAGTCACAAGTTAGCCATATGATTAAGTGGTTTAAGTGGATTTAGCCTAGGCTTGGCCCTGGATTCTATCCACTCAGCTCGATCTTCAGCAGATTTCCACTCACAGTGATCAGAGGGATCATGAAGGTGAGTCCAACAATTCCTCTTTCTACCTACAGCCCCTTGTGTCCCACACACAGCTGCTCTAGAGGATTATGGGATACAGGAAGTCTCCACAGGATCCTGCTTGTCTCCCTAAGTGGAAGGAGGCCCTCTGTTCATGAAGAAGGAAATCTGGATTTAATCCAGTATACTTATCCTTCTTTGTCTCCCTTTCTTCAACCTTAAACCATGAGCATTGGGGTATTTGCCCATTCTACACCTCCAGTGCATGGTAAGAGGATAAAATAAAATAAAAAAGCCTTCCAGTAGCACCTTAGAGACCAACTATGTTTGTTGTTGGTATGAGCTTTCGTGTGCATGTAGAGGATATTTGTCATTGGTAAATCACACCTTGTAAAGTAGGAATGGTATGACAGTAGTGAACCCATGCCACCCCCCACAGTGGAAGAGGCAAACATTTGCACTAGCGGTTGCAGCAATTGCCAATTTGCACCCATTGGAGGTGCAACGTTGGGTAGATTCCTCAAATGTACATGGTTGAAACTGAGGTATAACTGACTGCCATGTCTTGCCCAAAATGGTAGCAGACTCCTCCAGAATTTGATGAGTCTCCTCTCCTAGAAGTCTAGCTTCTTCTCCACTTCTGGCTTCGTGACCACCCCAGAACCAGAGCAAGGCTGGACACTGATCAGGAAATTTGTAACATGGAAATGCCATCTGGATTTTTGCCAGCACCACCACAGTCACTGCCCTCAGATAATAATCACTGTATTTACACAGGATTTCCCAAATGTAATTGGCACTATAACCCCCATCTTTCCCAGTCAGCATGGCCAAGGGTCAGTGATTTTGGGAGTCATAGTCCAAGAGAGATGGAGGAAACTAGGATGGGGAAAGTTGATTTACACTATCAAGGAAGTGACTTTCAGCGACATGCTGACTTGTCTAGAGTCATCCATAGGTCAGGGTGTCTTTTGGGAAAAACTACACCATGTCCCCATCTAAGTACCAAAACGAACAAGGCTCTCAGTGTTTGCATGTTTGCTCATACCAGAATGAATGTGATGCCAGAAGCCACTCCTTTTACAGAATGTTCTCAAGCCTCCATTCCAGCCCCATTTTCACCCTCAAAAGGAGAGGGAAAGTTGTCAGACGATGAAGATGTCATCAGTATTAGGATGAATCATGGGTATTGGAATTGTGCTCTGTTAACACAGAAAATGACCAATGCAATGCTTCTTTCTTTCTTTCTTTCTTTCTTTCTTTCTTTCTTTCTTTCTTTCTTTCTAACAGACACTTTTCCAAATAAAATAAGACAGTTAATAAGGATGTTTTCTGACCCTTCTATTTAACTCGTCAACATTTCATATCTTGTGGACACCTTTGAAATGATAAACAGTTAGTGAAGAACATGATAATCATATTGATGATTTTTTAAAGTCAGATGCCACCATTCTGAATTACACACACATTCCACAGGCTGAAACCATCACAGTACCTTTAGAGTGGGATACAACACTGCAGTCTGCAAGCTACTAACTTTGCACTGCCTCCATTTATTGCAATGGGCTTGAACAGGGTTCCTCTTCCCCATTAAGGTTGCTATCTTTTACAATGGCTTTTGCCCATGCATTTAAGAGCAGCATGTCACATGGAAATGTAGCAGGCAAAGATTTCCTAGGGATGCAGATGTGACAGCTAAAGGTGCACCTGTTAAATTTCTGTGCAGTTTCTTCATCACCAGCCAAAAAGATTCTTTAGACCTTTAGCTCTATTTGGGCATTCATTTTCCTTGCATGTAAGCAAACACATGTGGGAGGTCGTCCCAAGACGGGCCCAATTCCAGTGCACCACTTTCCTCCTTTAACTCTGCAGGGTTTCAACTGTGCAAGGAAATTTCCCATTTTAGACTGTTGCTGTTAGGCTGCATACACACTATCCTGTATATAACAGAAAAATGCAGTTTTCCATTCATGCTTGTTCTCAGCAAGCTGCTTTCAGTCTAGATCGATTCTAGATCCTAATCCAAAAGGGGGGGGGGGGTGCCATTCCTTGATACATATTTGAACATGCACACACCTTCAATATGCAACAGATCTAGATTCTGTGTCCTACATAGTCCATGTGGATGCATGCAAATGTAGTTCCCACAAACTTTTCCCCATAGGGATGGATACAGTTATTCTTGGATTCATGGATTCTCCATTATGTTATATGTATGTTGAAGAGTGATTGTGTGATTCTAGTGGCCCACTGAACATTGAGAATTACTGGATATGCAAAAGTGCATAACTTAGGTCACCATTTTTTTCAAGCAGTGGATCTTTAGCTTATAGCTTTTAAATACCCTGTATCTCTGTTTACTATGAAGGTTTTTTTAAAAAAAATAAAGCAATGCCCACACGCTACACTATGTAATTTTGGATGCATCTAAGAACTTCAAACTTGCTGCAAATTTTCCTTGCTTGCTACTAAAATCTAAAATGACCTGGAGCCCAAGTGTGGCCTGATAGTAGTATTTAGGTTGCAATGATATGCAGACAAAGGACAATGAAAAACTTAAGAGAGGGTATGGAGCACAGCAATATTAAAGGAACTTCAAATTCAAGGCCAATTAATAACTTTAAAGGAACTGTAGTCTTCTTTCTTCTTTGGCAATCACTCGTAGCGAGTAAGATTGTCTTCCATAAACACGGTTCTAACAATGAGTCCATAAGTGACTGTGGAGGCCAGTTCTGGATCCACACGTCCTTCCACAGTGGGGACATTGGTTTCCGGGCGGGAGTTGATCATGGTGTGGATTTGCCAAGCGTGCCTTCCTCTTAGCATGTTTCTCCCTTGCGTCCTGAGTTCGAGTGTCTTCAAAGCCCATGACACCTTTGGTAAAGGCTGTTCTACAACTGGAGCGCTCACAGGCCAATGTTTCCCAGTTGTCACATATACTCAGCTGAAATAGAATGGTGAACATGATCTAAAATTTCAAAGCAAGAATATCTTTCTTGCTATGAAGCAGGGAACTCGGAGGATGTCATTATATTTCCCCTTTAAAAGAAAGATGCAGCCAAATAGAGAAAACTAATGTAATTAGAGCTGCAATATTGAATAACTGGTATAACTTCAGATCATTATTATCCCCAGGTATTTCTCCATTGGTATCTGCATTTACTTTCATTTACTTTCAACAAGCAAGAATATATTATAATTAGGATTTATGGGTTCAAAATGGTTAGCTGACCAAAAGATTTTATGAAGGAAAGAAAAATCATTACATACTCAGAATTGGTTCGGCAATGGATTCAGATCCCTGTGTTCTCCAACCCTGTTATACAGTGTAACAATGAAGATACAGGCCTTAGATTTCTTATTTACAGGAGGCTAGATAAGCATTTAAGGGACCCAGGTGGTGCTGTGGGTTAAACCACTGAGCCTAGGGCTTGCTGATCAGAAGGTCGGCGGTTCGAATCCCTGCAACGGGATGAGCTCCCGTTGCTCGGTCCCAGCTCCTGCCCACCTAGCAGTTCGAAAGCACATCAAAGTGCAAGAAGATAAATAGGGACCACTCCGGCGGGAAGGTAAACAGCGTTTCCGTGCGCTGCTCTGGTTCACCAGAAGCAGCTTTGTCATGCTGGCCACATGACCCGGAGGCTGTCTGCGGACAAACGCTGGCTCCCTCGGCCTATAGAGCGAGATGAGCGCCGCAACCCCAGAGTCAGACACGACTGGACCTGATGGTCAGGGGCCCCTTTACCTTTACCTAGATAAGCATTTATCATGACTAGTATAATGGGCATGAAAGCAACAAATGGATTCGGATTGTGTTTTAAAATAAATGCTAGCTTTAAATTGTACAGCATGATCATACAACAGGTTATCTCTCTCATAAACACATATATGCACATCAACACAGGTGCTCAAGTGGACAGTTTCATTAAAGTTGACATTGGCTTCCCTATTACTGACAAAAATTAAACACATTGCCCTAGCCTTGAAAAATTCAGGTTCTTGATTCTCATTAAAAAGCAATTTGCACTTAGACCTTGAAGTGAGTGGACCCAGAGCATGCAAGACAAAGCAATCTTTTCCTAATGACATGATGGCACACAACTTAACATTCTCCATTTACCTTTGTACCCCAGAGCTTCAACTTTACATCAATGGCATCAATTGCAACAACACAAACAGGCCTAAGAGCTTCTCTGAGAGGTCCAAGTCAACCATTGATTCATCATTCAAAGAAATATTTCTCCATCGAGCTGCACTATAAATAATGAACAGAGTTCAGTAAACTGTCAAGGCTTGAAAAGCACTGCTAGCCTCAGTGCCTTTTAAATATATTGGCTGATCCAGCTTGTACATAAAATGTTGGAGCTTTGAAAAGATGAACTGATTGTATTTGCCATGTTCTGCAGGTCTACTCATTAATTTACAAGGCTAAGAACATTTCCATCAGTTTCACAGTTTTTACCATCAATAGGGCAACACACACACAAACAACAACAACAACAAACAGATTTGATGAAGACAGAATTGACAATGAACACCACCCTGATTTTCTTTAACAAGCATGCAGGTTTTATCAATTCTTGGGTTCCAGTATCTGTGGCAGTAGAAGGTATGAGAGCAACCTTGCCAAACCAGTCCTTTTGTCCAGGCAACAGTTGTGACTGACTCTATGCCATAAGGCACATGTGTGGGCCTCCCCATGCAGCTCTCCCTAGGCAGAGGAACAATAGCGAGTGTGATGTGTGAGAGCTGAGCTGGAAAGTTGGAGACACAGAGACATGCTTAGTCTGGGCTGGACCCAAGGATGAGATTGGCGGAGAAGCAAAATCTGTTGGGGTGTTATTGCTGTGATCCTCTCCAACTCATGCTCAGCTTGTATATATGTGTAAATAAAACCATATATCCTAAAGACACCTCAGTCTCAGGTGACCTTCATTCCAAAGAAAGCAACTTGACGTAAGCATATCAAACCCCTACAATCTCTCACTGCTTGGAGAATGGGGTGTTGTGTAACAGTATCATACCAAATAATATGTACCTCTGATTGTAACTGATTTTTATTTTTTTAGAATTCAGTGTTGCTGCATATATCCCAGCAACTTGATTGACTGAAAGAAAGTGTTTAGAAAAGAGAGTATTATCCAAATACTTCTTACAGACCACACACTCTCACCTAACAAGTGCAGGTTTTGAATGAGCCAGAACCCCTAGAAGGGAATGAATATGCACCGGGAAGTAATTCAGAAACACCAGTTAGCAGAAACACCAGCAGGGATGTGAAACTGACTCTAGCCTCTCTGTTTTCTGGCACTGGTTTCATGCTTCTTTGCAAGGGGTGGAGGGAAAGATGTCAGTCTGATAGGATTTTGTTTTACCTTTTGGCAGAGATCTATGAATAGTACCTGGCTTCCATCCATTGCTAACAGAATCTACACGTCTCTAGTGGGTGAAGTGAGGAGAATGGCGGAACGGGTGCAGCACTTCCATTCTCCTTGTCTCTCCCCACCTACCATCATTGTTGTAAGCTGCTAACTACAAGCAGCAGCAGACACAATCTCTGTATTTTGCCTCTCTGCTTTGTCATTGTTACTTTATGGACGCGATATCCCACAAACCACCAGGAAAATTGGTAATAAAGCTAAGGTCCAGTGTGGCTTTTAAAAGTCCTTAAATTCAGAAGGTGAAAATTGGCTGTGGGAGTTCCCACTTTTTATTTCATTTTACAAGAAACAGCCTCTCCCCCCCCCTCCTCTCTGTGTGTGTTTCTGGATGGGGTGTGCAGGGAATGAGGTCAAGCACTTTCCTTATGACCTGATTTTCAGTATGTGTCGGTTTTAATAAGTCTGTTCCATCCGGTTTCCACGTTAATTTACATTAACATGAAAATCTCTACTTATATCGAAATACACAGACACAAATCTAAATGTAATTCATCATAAAGTATGCATTTTTATAGGAGGAGAAAGAGTTGAACTCCATGCAATCTCTTGGTGTGTATAGCCTAACACAGTTGCCCGAAGGTAAGAAAGCAGTCAGTTGTAGGTGGGTTTACAGGCTGAAACCCACAGTGACTGGAGAGCCTCAGTACAAGGCTAGATTAGTGGCTAGAGGTTTTACTCAGAAGAAAGGAATCCACTACACAGATGTCTTTAGTCCGACTTCGAGAGCGGAATCTTTCAGGATGCTTTTAGCGACTGCAGCGCAGAGAGGCCTAGTGGTCAACCACTTTGATGTGGACACCGCTTATTTGAACTCTGACCTCCAGGAGGAGTTGTACATGTTGCCTCCTCCAGGGTTTGAGAGTGACGTGCCAGGTCAGGTGTGGAAGCTGCACAAGTCGATCTACGGTCTGAAGCAATCCGCTAAAAATTGGAATTCATGTCTTGATTCTGTTTTGAAGAGCCTAGGTTTCAGGGAGAGTCTAGCTGACAGTTGTCTGTATCTCAGAGGTGAAGGAGAACAGCAAGAACTGTTGCTTGTCTATGTTGATGACTTGATCTGCTTAGCAAAGAGCCAGATGCAAGTGCAGAAGTTTGCAAAAGAGCTAGGCAAGAGGTTCAAACTCAAGAATCTAGGTGCAGTGAATGTTTATCTAGGTGTGCAGATAGACAGAACTGAGGATGGAAGTTTCTTGCTCAGTCAGAAAGGCAAGATTGAACATTTGCTGGAGAAGTTCAGAATGTCTGACTGTAAAGGGGTCAGAACACCCATGGAGACAAACTTTGTGAAAGATTCACAAGTGAAGGACAAAGTAGCGTTTGAGAGTCCTGAAGTGTTTCAGTTAGCGCTAGGGAGTCTGTTGTATTTGTCACAATGGAGCAGACCAGATATTGCTTTTGCAGTCAATTTGCTCAGTAGAGAAGCATCGAAACCTAGCGTGCATGCTTGGAATGGCATTAAGAGAGTGCTTAGGTATTTGCAGGAGACCAAAGAGTATTGTTTGGAGATGTCAGCGCAAGGTGAGCCACAACTCACTTGTTTTGCAGATGCTGATTGGGCCAATCAGGAGGACAGGAAGTCAGTGACTGGTTTGGTAGTCAAGTTTGGAAATGCCCTGATTGGTTGGCGGTCGCGCAGGCAAAGCCTAATAGCAATGTCTTCCACGGAAGCCGAATTCTGTGCGTTGTCTGCGACATGCACGGAATTGGAGTACTACAGATGTTTGGTCCAGGAAATCTGGGGTGATTGTAGCCAGCCCATCACTGTTTGGGGCGACAATCAACCATCTTTGAGACTGGCGGAGTCTGGACAGTTCAAGGCCAGAACCAAACACTTAGATATCCGCTTCCGAAACGTATGTCAGAGCATACACGTAGGCTTGGTGAAGTTGAGGTATTGTCCAAGCCAAGAGAACCTAGCAGATGGGTTCACAAAACCCTTGAGTTTCCAACGGCATGGGGAATTCTGTGAAGGGTTGGTTTTGGGGTAAGTTTGGATACCCGCTATCCCCAGTGTTCAGGTGAGAGGGGGTGTGAGGAGTAACAAGTAACCGAAGGGGTTAACTGTGTACTGTCCACCTGACCACTGAGGAAGATATCATGTTACAGAATGTACCAGAAGTGTTTCTGTATGTTTCAGTTGGTTTCGTTTCTGCCTGGGAGACGGTCGCAAGATGTCTGCGCTCTCACCAGGTTGTTTGTTATTTTCTCTCTAGAATAAACTTAAGTAGTTATTAGAACACCTTGGACTCTGTGTGTTCTTAAGAGGCTTTTTATCCAACGGCTATACAAGCTTTCGCTGTGTGAGAAGAAGAAGAACTTTGCTGTGTGTGTTTTACTGCCAGCCCGGATCTACGGAAGCAGAGAAGCGCTAGAGAAAGCGCGCTGGGCAGATAATTAGTGGCTCCTAATTGAGTCATAAACAACTCAACGGAGCCCTATACCCGTAACAAATTTCACATTTGGGGTGCCATTACTGAGAGGGTACTCCCTTCGCTCCAGTGTTGGGTCACTTGCTGGTGGGCCAGTTAGAGAAGCCCTGCTAAAGGTTACTTTGATACATTGTATTGCTTGTTTATTTAGGTAACTTCTATACAGTACTGATTCATATTTCAAATGACTCTCTGAGTGATTAACATTGCATATGTATTACACACATACACACACAACGTTTTTAAAATACTATCACAACATTGAGATAAACTAAAACAACTAGCATATGGGGTCCGTAATATCTACTACCAGATTCAAAATACAGAAATACAACATAACCAGCCCTACCCACCAAATATACAATTATGCACATATCAGTTGGATCATCATTCCCACTTATGCTCTCTTGCCAACCTAAGCACACACTAAAATTTGGGGCAAAAGTCTCACACTTCTTGCCCACTGGTACTCCCTGATCTCTCCAGGGAGCACCCAAAATCATTCTTCCACCTCATAAGACCAAGATCAAGAGCAGTGTGGCATCCTTGCACTTGTTGTAACCCAAAAAGGCACATGGGTATGACAGCACATGTTCCTTCCTGTACCCGGGCTATTGTAAGCAGTATAGGGCACTAGCACTTTGAATTGTCCTTGGAAATGGACAGGGAAGTCAGTGAGGCTATTTCAATATTACCAATATATGTTCTCACTGACTGATCAGATAACCACAGTGAAAAGCTACTGTATACGGCAACAGGAACTCATACAGATCCACTACAAAACAGGGACAGATTCAGCAAATAAAACAAGACACTTGTTAGAGCATTATCTTTCCAGTAAAGCAAAGGCCTGCCAAATATATCCTATATCCTAAAACTGTCACCTGCAGTTCTTAGATAGGTACTCACGGGTTTGCCATCAGGGTCCCTCTGCTGAAGTCTAGCTATGCATCCAACTGGCTGTATAAGACTGGAATCATATTAATCAACAGAAGCACAAGGTCCATGGACTTCTAAACCTGATTGGGTGAAGTGACTTCCTCTGCATGTGGTCAAGGGTGTCAAAACCATGTGGTGCATGACCACTTCACAAGAACTCCCCATGGGGCATGAAGCCCATACAGCTTGTACTTCCAGCAGGAATCATATCACCAGTGTCTGAAGCTCTAGCTTCCCTTGGAGCTGTCCAGGGTCCTGTCTGAAACTTGAATTCTGGTTTGGACATGAACACCCATCTGATTGTGCCCACCACCCAAAACAGTGTAGAGGAAAATCTCTGAATGTACAGGAAGATGTGCATTAATATTTTCATTTATTTTATGACTTGGAGACCCGGGGGGGGGGGGGTGTTCTCTGAAATTAAAAAAAAATGGAGTAGAAAGGAGCATGTGGATGTGTCAACTGAGATTCCATAAGTCTCATAAGAAGAAAGGAAATAATTTCCTTCTGTACTTAAGGCATGAACAGCAACAAGAGTGGTTCCTGTACCAGCCTTTGGACTTATGGAAATATCCATATGGAAGTGTTTGTGTTCCTCAGGAGAAGACAATTGAGTGCTCCCCAGTGAGTAAGAATTCTGGGGGCCAGATAGAGAAGAGAGGAGTGTTACATTTAGCCCCTGGCTCTGATGAGCTCCATAAAGAGTTCAAAACTATTTGTCTTGTCACAACAAGTCTCTAGCTCTTTAACTAGCTCCAACATACAGAGGCATAAGCCAAGAATCTCCTGTGCTTTCTTCACTGCTGCTAGGTGGCAATTACTGCAAAATAGAATTCACAGGAATCTATGATCTCTAATATCACTTTCCTGGAGACATATTATCACCTATCAGCAGGCCCAGTCCCTATAGCTGTGTTCTCCATTGTCACCTAGTGTATTGAAATGCAAGTAATTCTCCAAATCCCCTCTGCATTCTGTCTATTTTTACCCTCAGGCTACAAAGTGATTGGCTGAGTGCCTGGACAATGATGCCCAACTAGAAATCTCTCCCAGGACCATTATCAGCAGTGTAAGTGAAATTGTGTTCCCCCTGCTAGAGACCCCTTAACTGCTGCCAAGAGGCAACTTTCCATAAATTTTCAAAGGGGCATTACTAATGTGGCTCTGATTCATAAACAGCGCATCAGAAATTGATGCAAATTATATAGTAGGGTATAATCATAATCTCTTTTGATACATATGTAAAGGTTGGGGGCCGACAGCCTTCCAGCATAAATTAAATACTTATTGGCACATTTAAATACAATTAATTTGGATGGTAAATTTTCAGTGGGCTCTAAAATGCCCTATGCACATAAATATGATTATTAGCATTCATGCCATTGTTTTAACATGTTAGAAGAAATAAATTGTTCTCATAGTGTCCTTTTTCCACATTCCAGGTGACTGAAACAAAGTCATCAGACATATGTAGAAAGTGTGACACAGAATAGACGGAGGTAATTTTAAAAAGATGATGCTCTGGACAACCAATCTTGCAATCAATTGGAACAGCACCATGCTGCAGACACCACAAGACAACCCAGTAAAAAGAAATGCATGCTTTGCCTTAGAACGAAAACAAATCCCAAAGTTCCAGATCAATTCAAAATGATTAGAGGACTTGGCTGCATTGTACTTAATACATGTCAGATGATATACATAATAATGAGACAATCCAGAAAAAGGTATATGCCATGTCCAAGCATAATTTCTTTGGACCCAGTACAAACTGTTAACATGAATCCCCTTCTCTATCTTCTTTCCATACTGCATGAAATATTATCCACAAATCCACGTTCATTTGGAGACATGGTTCTGGCCCAGACATCTAGCTCAGGTCACTATGAATTCTAGAGACCAGAATCCCATTTAATTGGCTTGCATGTGTCATGAGCACTGTAAATCGTATCAGCAGCACTCAGTGGCACTCTCAGAGCAGGTATTTGGAACAGACATCCCAGGCACCAGCAAGTCTGCAAAGCCTTCTCTGCTCCCACAACCACAAACTGACATGTCAGACATATTTTAAATTAATGCACACTATTATATAAATAAATACACACCCATGAAAACTATTAAGCCCAAAGTCTAAAAATACCTCCCAACACCATTTGCAGCTGCTGTTCGTAGAATGGTTATTATGTTTGTCCCTTCTTGATGCTGCAAGTTGGATGCTTTGCCCTACTGGCTCCTTCTCTTACCTGTGCAAAGGAAATGGTTGTAGGAATGGAAGTACTCTGGAATCTGTTCTTCAGAAGCTATGTCATGTATGGTGGCACCCTTCTATCTACCTTTCAGAGTGTAAAGTTGTACTGTTTTGTATACAAGTCTGCTCTCTCTCTCCCTTCATACCAGGGAGAAGTCTAACCATGCAGCTCCCACTTGAGAATATTGCTTGGTTCTTTCCTCACACTGTTTCTGATTGGCTTCAGAAAGTATCACAAGTTCTGAGCATCCCATAGAGAAAGGTTTGCATTTGTATCCTCAGACACGAGCTACAATTTAGCCTCAATCCAGGAAAGGACAACTGGATAAATGATTCATCATCCTGGGATGCTGCATGGTTCTGTCCTGGGCCGATTGTTTTCCACCTCCTTATAAATTATTTGGATAAAGGAAGTGAGAGGATTCTCATCAAATTTTCAGATGACGCCAAACTGGGATGGGTAGCTAATGCCACAGAAGACAGAATCAGGATTCAATATTACTTTAAGAGATTAGAGAACTGGGCCCAAACAAACAAACAAACAAATTTCCATAGGGCCAAATGTGGCGTTGTACAGTTAGGCAGGAAGAACCAGCTGTACAAAAAAGATGAGGGACACCTGGCTTGCCAGTAGTATATGTGAAAAGGATCTAGGAGTCTTAGTAGATCACAATTTGCATGTGGGTCAACAATGTGATGCAGCAGCAAAAAAGAGAGCAAATGCTATTCTAGGCTGCATCAACAGAAGTATAGTGTCCCGATCAAGGGAAGTCATAGTCCGACTCTATTCTGCTTTGGTTGAACCACACCTGGAGTACTGTGTCCAGTTCTGCACACCACAATTTTAAAAAGATATTGATCCAAGCTGGAACATATATAAAGGAGGGTGACCAAGACGATCAAGATTCTGGAAGCCAAGCTTTATAAGGAACGGTTGAGGGAACTGGGTATGTTTAGCTGGATAAGAGGCTGAGAGTAGATATGATAGTCATCTTTAAATATCTAAAGGGTTGTCACATGCTCTGGGAGGTAGGATCTGAATTAATGGATTCAAGCTACAAGAAAGAAGAATGTGACTAGACACCAGGAAGAACTTTCTGATAGTAAGAGCTGTTTGACAGTGGGACAGATTCCCTCCAAAGGTGGTGGACTCTCCTTCCTAGGAGTTTTTAAAGCAGAGATTGGATGGTCATCTACCATGGATGCTTTAGTTGAGATACCTGCATTGCTGGGGGTTGGACTAGATGACCCTCAGGGTACCTTCCAACTCAACAATTCAATGATTCGCTGATTCTAAGAAAAATGTCACATCTTCCCCATCCTTGGGATGTGCTTATATGTGCTTGAGTTCCTTAGAAATCAAATCCTTCTTTAAAACTCAAAACTGGCATAGGGTGACATCTGACTAAGCCATTCCAAGCATAGAGCCATTTAAAACAAATGGGTTTTAGTAATTCAGTGGATCGACTCTGAGTATAACTTACATTGGGTATCACCTATATATTTTTAAGATAGATACCTGTCAATTACTGGGCAATTTATGTGGTTTTTTTCAAACCCCCGAGTAAAGGCAAAACAAACAGGAACCTTGAAGACACATAAAATTCAGTTAAAACTCTCTGAAATATTCAGAAGAAGTGATTGGTATGGATTATCAGATTGCCTCCATAATACAGGACCTTAAATTAAATAATAAAATCCACTGAATATTGAAAAGGATAACAAGGTAGGTGAACAATTAAGTGGAAGAATAACAAACACCTCCTATTATGCCTAAAACATTTCTGTGCATTATTGTGCTTTGAAACAATTCATTCAGCCATGAATTAGTTGTTAATCCAATCATTCAAAGAATGAAAATCCAATAAATTCAAAATCTGCTCGAGATATTTGTTTCAGTGCTAAACATCCCTAAGCTTTGACATGTAAGAGTCTACCACATGGCAAGGAGAGAAAGGAGTAATTTGGCAGCGACTGCTGGTTTTTATTTCTGAATTGTTAGCTAATTTCCAAGGTCCCAATAGTATTGTGACACATGCCAGAGGTAATGATCTAGGAAAACTGAAAAGTGTGATACTGATTAGGTAAATAAAGAAAGATATCTCTGCTATGCATGAGTCATTACCAAAATGTTTGATAATGTACTTAGGCATCATCCAGTGACAGACTTTTAGCAATGGACAATTAGAGGAATACAAATAGTGGAACAAACAGAGCTCATAATTGGGTAAAAACAGGGATAGGTTCATTCTTGAGGAGAAAGAATTAAAGTAAATCTGGCACTTCGTAATTTCAGCAGCATGGATCAGAGCTTCATTTGGAAGGATGATGTGCATGGGAATTTAAATTGATACTGAGGTTTTGCTCAGAATTTCAGACACTAAAATGAGAGAGGCTCATCCTGCTTTCTAGGCCATTTATTCTTTCCTTTTGCCCTTCATGGTTCCCACCGAAATCTCCTCTTCTTAAGAACTGTTACTAGAAGCAATTTCTGTGATCACACGTATGCACCACTCCTCCTCTCGATGCCAGGCTGGTGTGCATCAAATCATCCCATTTTCTCTTTACACAAAAACCCAGTGGGGAAAAATTCTAACCAACCACTGAGCTGCCTAAATTTGAACCCAGGTTTCTCCAGTCTGACTCTAAGCTAGGAAATGCATACACTAAATATATCCGCCATCCATTGTCTTTATCGGGCATTTGGCTTGGAAATAGGAGAACAAAAGGATGCAGAGATTTGCTCCCACAAGAGGTACGGATGGCCACCAACTTGAATGATGAGGCAAACTGAAGGAGGAGATGGCTATCCAAGGCTACTAGCTGTGATGGTTATGGTCTATGTCAGGGGTCCCCAGACTATGGCCTGGGGGCCACATATGGCCCCCAAGGCTCTTTTATGTGCCCCCCGGGGACCCCCACTGCCCGCTGTCGCCACCCGCTCTTACTGGTGCGGTGTGGCACGGCTGCCAATTTCCGACCCGGAAATAGCTTGTGTGCACGCACAAGCATCATTTCCAATGTACTTCCAGGCCAGAAGCTACTCCCGCAACCCCCCCCCCGCACGCTCCCCCACCCTCTGGCCCACCACACAATTGGCGCGGCGGGCATCCGGCCCAAAGCCGGGTAAGTTTGGGGACCCCTGGTCTATGTCCTCTGTCAGTATGCCTTTGCATATCAGTTGCTGAGGATTGCAATTGGGTAGAGTGCTGTTGCTTGTAGGCTTGTAGGTTGGCCACTTTGAGAAGAGGATGCTGGACTAAATGGGCCTTTGGCCTGGTCCAGCAAGACTCTTACATTTTTAGAGCAGGAACGAGCACCCTGTGGCCTTCTTGAAGCTGTTGAATGCTGTGTGTTCACCTAAATGGTTCTTACAAGCTTCCTCGTGATTGGTGACCCTGATAAAGCAGGACCCCCAATTTCAAGAATGCTTGTAAAGCAAAGACATGTACAAACTCCCTTCACACCTTCATGCTAAACCCATGAACATCAGGCATGGCAAGGGTGCACCTGGCAATGTTGGAGGAAAGAGTCTAACATACTTTCCCCCACTATAAACTTTTGCATTCATGCGTCCAGGCTGAAGAGGGCTTCAGTCAAAATTCAAACTCTGCAGCTGCTTGTAACTGAAAATAAATATGTCAGATACAGGTTTGATCTTGTCATGCAGTAAGGTTGAAGCCAGGAGAAAACCCACTGGAGTGAAAGGGTAGGTAGGCAAAGTCTCCCTAAAACATTAACATTCCTGTTTTATTAATGGTAGTTTCATTAAGGAGTGCATGACTGCATACATGAGATTATAATCTCATATTTTCATAGTACAGTGGTACCTCTGGTTACGAACTCAATTCATTCCGGAGGTCCGTTCTTAACCGTTCTTAACCTGACGTACCACTTTAGCTAATGGGGCCTCCCGTTGCTGCCGCCACATGATTTCTGTTCTCATCCTGCAGTAAAGTTCTTAACCCGAGGTACTACCTCCGGGTTAGCGGAGTCTGTAACCCGAGGTGTTTGTAACTCGAGGTACCACTGTATTCCCTTGCAAAATAAATTAGGCTGACAGGCAGTGACAGACCAAGATCACTTCAATGGCTGACCCAGGAATTGATGCCAGGTCTCCCTGATCCAACACTGCAACATGGGCAGTGATGCACCAAGATCTGTATATGTTTGAAGTGCTCAGGGACAGCCGTTCTAGAAAAGGACAAAACAAAGTTAACCAGGTCATGACAATGCCTTTATCTCCCTTACTGGGAGGGGCGGGTATTACAGTAGCTCTTCCTTTTACAAGACCCAGAGAACTGAGAACAGGGTTTTCTGTTGCTCAGAGTATCATCCACACACATTGAGGGCTGGAATTTCATCTCTCCTACTTTAATAAACCAGTTCATTTTTAATTAAGCCATAAGACATGGAGGGACATAAACTGCAGGGCCTTATTTCATTGCCTACTATACTGCTGCTAGTTGTGAGACTGAGGATAAGTCACTGCCTGTGTAACTATGCATGAATTAGTAGCACCAGAGAGCTCATGTGGCAGAACCTTATTGCCACTGTAAACTACATATATACAGAGATTCCTAATGAAAGGTGTGCAGAAATGCAGCTTCATCTTAAGCACACTTCAGCTCGTATGCAAAATCTTGGCTTATACCTACACATATCTTCCTTAGAGTGGAATTGCACCCATCGCTGAGAACATTCTTGATGAGAGCACCAGAAATTAAAGAAATTGTAAGTACAAGGAATAGGTCAATGTAAGTTTTCTAACTGCCACCCAGACTGATAGAGATGTTGTCACAGAATCATAAGAACGGTAGAGCTGGGAAGGGACCCAAAGGCTCACCCAGCTTCCAACAAAAGATTAAAAATACATTAAAACATCAGTCATTAAAAACTTCAGATGTCTTCTAAACGTCAGATAGTTGTTTATTTCTTTGACATCTGATGGGAGGGCGTTTCACAGGGTGGGCACCACTACCGGGAAGGCCCTCACAAGAATCACAGATAATACCAAAGAATCCGTTAAGAAGGTTGGAAGGACAGATTTAGTGTGGATATTAATCAGTATGGTTTTATTTAATTAGATGCAAAGAAGATAACAATTTGAAGTTAGTCAACCCTAGAAAATTTGAACAGTATGTATAATTTTATCGTGAGCTTTACGTTGCACTGCATACCATTCAAAGATGGGACACTGTATACTATTTATAACAGGGGTAGGCAACCTCAGGCCCGTGGGCCAGATGTGGCCCAATCGCCTTCTCAATCCAGTCCGCGGACAGTCCGGGAATCAGCGTGTTTTTACATGAGTAGAATGTGTCCTTTTATTTAAAATGCATCTCTGGGTTATTTGTGGGGCATAGGAATTTGTTCAAACCCACCCCCCCCAAAAAAAAGTCCAGCCCACCACATGGTCTGAGGGACACTGGACCGGCCCACGGCTGAAAAAGCTTGCTGCCCCGATTTATAATATTAATAGTGAGTGAGAGGAAATAAATTACTATTTTTAAGACATGTATAGATTTCTGTGTAAACACCGAAAGTCCTTTATATTATATTGTAGTAATACATTGCCTTGAGCATAGTACATATATCTAGCAGAGCAAATTCAAATTATCAAAATATTTATAGCTCTTTATGAAATAACTGAAAGTACTTCTTAATCCAGTCTTTTGTTATATTATTGTTAGGGGGGAGCAGTGAAAGAGAGGGTGTGTTCTGGTGTGAGAATGCATGTTTAGAGGTGTCGTGTACAGATGCTTGCATATGAATGGGTGTATGTGGATGGGTGTGTATGAAAGAGGGAGAGAGTAGCCTCAATCCTTGTCCCCTTGGCTCTTCCCTTTAGCCCACAATATATTGCCCCTGGAAGGTCATTCATGAGGAAATGTAGTCCCAAAGCTGAGAAAGGGCCTCAGCCAACATTTTCGGTCCTCTTTACACGATCTACTTCTCTTTCTTTCTCTGATGTTGTGCTTTTTTACTCTCTGGTTCACTTTTTTTTTTTTAAAGATGAGGCTAAAAATATATATTGCACAATTCAAATATGATGTGTAGCCAAACTATCTTGTATTTGTTTTTCCATACCTGAAAGTGCCTTTTGTGAATTATTGTACTGCCTCCACATCCTCCTACCCTGTGCACTGAGATAATCATGCAAGCCTTCTCCTGCATATCTTCAGTGTCAGATAGGAAATGCAAGGTTTATGTAATTATCCACTCTTTCCTATCTTTGAAGTGCCAGATCAGCCCCCCTTTAAAAAAATATCTCAGCCTCCTTACTGGTTCAGATGTGATGCTCTACCACAGCCAGCCTTTGTATGTTGTTCTATGACTTTCAGTGTTGTTAACTCATTGTGATTTTATTTTTTTACTGGATCACCCTGAGAAAATTATATTGAAGGGCAGAATATATATGCTTAATAACAAGAATGAAAAATCTCATTGTAAGCAGCCCTAAATTATCTTTTTTCCCCTTTCTGCCATCAGATGTTGCCAGCTGTAGTTTCTTTGCAACCTGTTTTTGAAAATAGATTTCCTTACATTTACTTTACATTGACGTATCCAGGAACTGAGCTGAGGCCTGTGCTGAGCTTCAACACACTACAGCATCATGTTTAGTGATCTCACTATGCCAAGTTAAATGACCACAGGAAGGGCAGTAGCAATCCACAGGGAGTTGAGGAAGCATCCCCCCAAACAAGCTCTACTGCAATTTATGCTGCTATTATAATTCAGTTAGAACCAGTGTTAAGAACTGCGGTGCTCTTTAAAGGCTCAGAACCTCAGTCTTTGCCAGATGCTGCTTATCCTAAAGCAGCCTTCCCCAAACTAAGGCCCAGGGGTCGGATGCGGCCCACGAGGCTCTTTTATGCGCCCCCCGCCACCCCCGCCACCCACTGCTGCTGCCTGCTCTTAACAGTGTGGCTGCCCACATCCGGGTTGCCGGAGCGTCGGAAATAGCTTGTGCGCATGCACAAGCATCATTTCCGGCGCGCTTCTGGGTCAGAGGAGGCCCATGTGCATGCGCACAAGCTATTTCTGGTGTTCCGGTGACCCGGAAGTGTGCTGGAAATCGTGTGTACACACACGTATGGATGCACGCTCCCATGTGCTCCAGCCCACAGCGCAATTGGCGCTGGCAGCACCGGCCCTCGGCGGCGTAAGTTTGGGGACCCCTGTCCTAAAGCCTGCAGAACCTAAAGGCTCCTAGCCAGTGATTTACCTTGTAGATCCCCTCAAGCCCAGCCAGGAATCCCGATGTGTCGTAATTCCACACGGGGCAGTTCTTTCTTCACTCACTTCTATGTACACCTAAGCATTGTAAGTAAATCAATAGATGGTCTTAATAAGAAATGTGTAGCATCTTAAGAAGGTAATGGATTGTGCCAGTGGCCCATCTAGTCCAGCATCTTGTTCTCACAGTGGTCAACCAGAAGCAGTCAGTCAATGTTTATTACGGCAAACAGCCAGCATATCAAACCAGAAATTCTGCACAATTCTCTACATAAACAATAAAAACGAGTGATATGGGGTTTTAACAGTCAATATACTAATTGAATATACAATACTTAAAATACAGGTCCAGCGGAATAAAACACCATAAAAGAATAAGAGATTTAACTAAGAGCTGTAGCAGCAATATCATCATCGGAGGGCAGGACAAATTGTTATGTTATTCAATAAAAGAGATTTACGTTTTTTGATAGCTAAGGTGCAAAATTTGGCCACAGCGTAGGATACAGAGCTCAAAGAATCTTCCAGAAGGAATTTGCGTAATGTTTCGGGGGGAAATTCCAGATAATATCGCAAGGGTGTGAATTTTGATAATAGGGGTAAAATGAGTTGCGATCATTCTTCACTATAGAATTCACAGAATAAAAGAATGTGAATAACAGATTCCACCTTGTTGGTCGTGCATGGACAAAAGCGCTCTTCGATTGGTATACACATGAATTTGCCGTGTAACACAGCTGAAAGCATTGCTTCAAATCGGGCTCTGGAAAAGGCCCATCTATGAGATTCATAAATACTATTGGATAGATACGGGGCAGCTGCCAGATTAGGCCAAGATTTTAGACACCTGTAGTTCTTAGGAAGTAAGGCATCTTCTTTTTGCAGTTCAGTATCGAAAAGCCTCTGAGTAATTATTGTTTTTGCCTTATTCAAAGTACCATTAAAGAGATCTTCGGTCAACCAGAAGCCTGTGGGAAGCCTGCAAGTGCAACAGCACTCTCCCCTCCTGCTGTTTCCAGCAACTGATACAGTGGTACCTTGGTTTTCGAATGCCTCCGTAGTCAAATGTTTCAGAACTCAAAGGCCGAAAACCCGGAAGTAAATGCCTTGGTTTTTGAATGTGCCTCGGAAGTCAAACAAGTAACGCAGCTTCCGTTTTGAGTTTTCCATGTTGAGGCTTCCGCTTTCGGTTTTCAAATGTTTCGGATCTTGAATGGACTTCCGGAACAGATTGCGTTTGAAAACCGAGGTACCACTGTATTCACAAGCATATTGCCTCCAGCAGTTGACAGAGAACATAGACACCCGGGCTAGAAACCATGTTGAAAGTACAAGGACACCCACTCTAAACTACAAAGCAACAAGTGGGAATCTCTAAGGAAATGCTACCATGTATCTTGACCCTACTAACGGAAGTGCTCCTGTTCAGGATTCCAGCCAGCCTGTCATGCCTCTCTTAGGATATTCCATTCCGCCTCCCTGCACCCATTTTCTGCTTTTGCTTTCCTGCTGTCAGTGCTTTTTTTTTCTGGGGGGACGCAGGGGGACACATACCCCTAAACATTTTGTGAATCTAATTTTGGGCAGTATTTCAATATGAGTAGGAAAATGAGAGTACCCCTAAACATTTTTTTTAAGGGAGAAAAGGCACTGCCTGCTGTCATTCAGCATTCTGTGACTGAAAAGTATAGCAGATTCTTGTTGGGCTTTGGATCTAGAAGTTTGCCCCTAAGGAGATATATTTTTAAAAGTTTCCTTTGTCCTTCTGCAAACTTCTCTGGAGGATTCCGATATCTTTCCCTTCTTTTTTAGTGGCTCCTTTTTCTCTTGGCACTTACACCTGAGTTTTCTATTAAGGGGAATGATATAAATTTGTTCTGTGCATTTGTGCGTAGTTTTTTTTTTAAAAAAAAAACTTACTGAAATAAAAAATGAAGATCCTGTGTGCTACACACAATGTATAGAAATATAGTGCCTAAACCAGAGCGCATTGCATACATTTGGTTCCCGAATCTAATTAGCTACCTGCTGAGATATAAAACATGACATCCTGCCTCACTCTGTATCAAAGAAATTATACTACCACTTCTGAACATTATTTCAAGGTGGTTTTCCCTCCATGCAGTACATGAAAGAGTGTTTTTGGCCAGGATTCATCACAAAGTCTGCCAAAAGTACTCTTTGGTAAGCAGTAATTCAAGTAGCAGTAAGTTTTTATGGATAATTAGCTGATTGAATGTCCGTGCGAAGTAGGTACCTTTTAATATTCATTGCTAATTCACATCTATGAATATCTTATTAGCTTTCATTTTTCTGACAGTGATATTTTCCCTGTTAATTTAAAGCAGACTTATCCGTTACCTCAACACTGTCAAGAAACACAGATCAATATACAAACAGTAATGAATGAAACAACAGAATATTACTGTGAGGCCTAATAAACTGAAACACACTACACAGGACTACCACGGGGTCAAATGATCCATTAGTTCTACAGTAAATTAAATGATAGAAGTACGTAGGAACTTTATAAGAATGATAGTGCTTACCCGCTCTTTCACGATGAAATGGGACTGCAAGGGTGTCATTATCTCCTACAAGGCTTCATCTGTACAGCAAGTTTGATCTGTTGACCCAGATTTAAACTGACACTGAGGCTTGAGCTAGACTACATGTACACTGGACTTCTAAATGATTTAATCTCTTTGCAGGAACCCATAGAGTGGAGCCTTTGAAGATTCTGTCTTGTAATAAAACTTCAAAAAAAAATCAATGACAATGCCTGCATAGTTCAAAGGTATTTCAAATCGAATCCAGGTATGTGTCCTCAAAGTATATTTCCTTCTCCACTGTTTCAAAAATCTTAATTTCTAAACAAAGGCTCATGATTTTTTAAAAAATAGGCAATTGGAAATGAAAATATGTAAAGCAAATTAGGATTTCTGTCTCTCGGCCTTAGAGAATTGATGGTTCCTGAGCTGTGCTTCTGCTCCATGGACTAACTTAATTATCTCCTTTTTATTTTATTTTATTTATTGGTCTCTGAATACATTTTAGCTGCCTTCTGCTATCCTGGTTAAAATCCTGGTTCTGATTCTGCACAAAGCTGGAATGTGTGCAGAGGAGGGTGACCAAGCTCAGCAAGGGTCTGGAAAGCAAGCCTTCTGAGGAACGGTTGATAGACCTCGGTAAAGAGGACACTGAGAGGTGATGTGAATGCCATCTTCAAATATCTAAAGGGCTGCCACAAGGAAAATAAAACCTGCTTGTTTTCCCCCACTCTGAACGGCAGAACACAAACCAATGGATTACAAGAAAGGAAATTCCAACTAAATATCAGGAAGTGTTTTCTAACAGTAAGAGCTGTTCAACAGTGGAACGGATTCCCACGAGAGGTGGGAGGGTCTTGCCTTTTAAACATTTCATTTATGAATCACTGTGCATAAACATCTCAAATTTAATCTAACAATAAACACACACACAGAGAGAGAGAGAGAGATTTCAGTGTCTTTTTCCTTTCTTTCTTTTCTTTGCCCTTCCATTTACAGTTTGTTTGTTTTTATCCAACTGTATTGCTGCCAGCTCTGGTGGTATGGGGCTATAGCAATGGAGTTTTGACCACCATTAGTTTTCTTTCCTGGAAGACCCCTTGCTATTAGCATTCTACCCAGAGGCATTCTGGGAAGGATGGAGACATTACCCAGAGCTCTGCTGCTGCCACAGCAAAACACCCAGCAATGCCAATAGCTTTTAAAAAATAAACCAACTTTCCCACTTTTGTATTTATTTATCCTAATTTATGGATTTTTTTTTAATGGTGGAGAGAAGTCATATGAAATGTGAAGAAATGTTAGCTAGTTTCTTATGTAAGTAATAATAATAATTACAGGGAGAAAGGGGGGAAAGGAAAGAAATGTGATGAACAGTTTTTAAAATAAAAAAGGAAAAAGAAAACCATACTCAACACCTTTCCACAGCTGATCAAGTATTTCATCAATCAAAAAAAACCCAATTGCCTTTAAAGAACAACAACAACAACAAAAATCCCCGTTTACAACTAATTTACTCTGGGAGTTGTTTGGAGGTGGTTTTGCACTTCAAGTATACACTAGTGGATTCTTTTCTTTTGGCTCATAATGCTGTTGAAATAAAAAGTACAGGTGATCACTAACCTTTTGATACTAATGACCAAATGGCCCCATATGCCACCTGGAGTCTTTATTGCCTTATATTCCGTTCACATTCATTGCTATTCAGTAAAGATGTGTATAAAAGACAATTGGATTAATAATAACTCCTAAATAACAAGAATGGGAGAGGAGATAGAAAGTGAAGGAAAAACGAGCCCTGCAAAATTCAGAAGCAACCACCTGAATTTCAATCAAGGTGGGAAGGAACTAATGTGGTGAGGAATCTTCACAGACCTTTTAGCTTTCAAATTAGGGGGGGTGCGTCCAGCATAGTGCCCTTTTACAAGGCTGCAGAATAGACACATTAATGGCCCCACATCTTCCAAAATTCAGAAGTCTGCAAAATTATTCGCATGCCATGCATATTGAATATTAATGGCATCTAATACTGTAGTTTATTAACCTTTTCCGTTAGTGGTCAGGAATGAAGCATGCTAGGAACAAATGCATGACAGAAGGGGGAAATGTTTCTGACGGCAATTGGGCTTCATTTGACAGTTAATAAAAACCATCAAGTTTGTATTATGTTAGATTAGCCAAGATCTGGATTCCATATGACAAGTCATTATTATTAAAGGCAAGTGGAGGGTATTTTCAAATACACCCTGGAGTGACGCATGCTGAAATATGTATAGCAAAGTCTTGAATGTCAAGGACATTTCTGTGCAGTATGTAATGGAAAGTTGCATGTAATGTGCAGTTTGGGATCTATTTTATGTGCCATTGAAGGCCTCATAGCATCATAATGAATGTTTTATTGGAAGCCGTTATGCTCTGTTGTAGGTTCAATTGAATGGCAAATATTTGTAGATAATCATCAGTTTGATCACTCACAGAAAGCATCAATTTGTTCTCCTGAACAATAGGCTGAATATGCATCTAACTAGTGACTAGGGGTATGCACTGACCTCAAGATTTGTTTTTTAATCTTTATTTGTGGGTGGGTGTTTTTTAACAAACAAAAATCTGATCCATTTCTAATTCGCTCTGTGCTCACTCTCTTTGGCTGTGTTTTATTCTAGAATCAATGAAGACTGAGTACAGTACTTATGTTTTTCAACATAGTGCACACACATTCTAGATCTAGTGCTCTTTCCCCCCCTCTTTTTTTTTGTGCCTGAAAAGCTCTTCTTCAGAGACTGGTTTCATCCAGATAATAAAAAACTAATTAGAGAATTTTGGATTGAATCTGCATTACCTCACGGTGTGTTCATGTGAAAACAGGTGTAGGCAGTCATGGCAATGGGGTGTTGTGTATCAATATCTGCCCAATGACGTTATGGGTCAATGAATGCCAAGATCACAATCAGTACTTCCTTCTTCATTCCCCTGAGGCATGTGCAGGGAAGAAAAAACACAGCTAACCTAATCAAGGGGAAGGCTTTCAAATTGTATCAAAAAAGCACACCCACCCTTGCGGACAGCAGGATCTATAATAAATCTAGATTGAAAGTTGAGGACGAACATGGACAATTTCAGTTTTGGGGGGGGGGACTACATTTTCTGCTATCAAAACAGTTTTGTTTGTTGGCAACCTCTGCTTCTTCCTGTAATATGCGCTCTAAGCCTTTTTTATACAAAAGAAGCTCTGTATGGGAAATATAAACCAGTTACAACCCCCCCTTT